>NC_072000.2:105471420-105771420 GCF_028885655.2 Pongo abelii | reverse complement strand
TGCTATTGCTGTTATGCCTTTCATTTCTTCATATACTTTAAGCCTCATTATTAAGCTTACTTGAAATAGTCAATTATCTTTTAAAGAGATTTTTTTAAATAGGAGAAAATGCCTTTTATATTTATTAAATATGGACCATTTCTGGTGCTCTTCATTTCTTTGCATACATCTAGATTTCTGTCTGTTATCATTTGTCTTCTTCTCAAAGGGCTTACTTGACCATTTCTTGCAGTGAAGGTATGCTGGTGATGTACTTCTTCAGCTTTTGTGTATCTGAAAAGGTCTTTCCTTTTTGCCTTTATTTTTGAAAGCTAATTTTTCTTGGTGGGTAAATAATTCTAGATGGACAGTTGTTTTCACTTTCAGATGTTGCTGTATTATCTTCTGGCATACTTTGTTTCTGATAAGAATTTGGCTCTCATTCTTACATTTGTTCTTCTGTACATAAAGCATTTCTCCCTCCCTTATGCTGGCTGCTTTTAAAGTTTTCTCTATATCCCTGCTTTTGGGTAATTTTACTATGATGTACAGTGGTTGAGGTTCTTCAAACTTCTTGTATCTGTGGGTTTATAGTTTTTATAGAATTTGGAAACATTTCAATCATAATTTCTTCAATTTTTTCCCATCTGCCTCTCCTTCAGGGACTCCAGATACATGTAGATTGGGATGTTTGAATTTGTCCCAGCAATGCTAATTCTCTGGTCAGTCTCCCCTTCCCCCCATCTTTTTACTTTCTTTATTATATTTTGGGTGGCTTGCATTTCTGTCTTCGGGTACACTACATTTTTTTTCCCATAGTGTAATCTACACTTCATCCTAAGCTTTAAAAAAAACTCTATCAATTCAATTTGTGTCTTCTTTTCTACAACTTCCAATGCCTCTTTTTCAATATTCTTAGGTTCTTCTCTACCTTCTTTACATACAAAATATGATAACTTTTTAACATCTTTGTCTACTAACTCTACTTACAAAATATGATAACTTTTTAACATCTTTGTTCACTAACTATATCATCTGTGTCATTTTTGGGTCTGTTTCTATTGATTGATATTCCTGATTCTGGGTCATATTTTTCTATTACTTTGCATTCTTTTTCATTGGATGCCAGCATTGTACATTTTATTTTGTAGGTGCTGGATAATTTTATACTCCTTTACATGTTCTTGAGTGTTATCCTTGGAAGCCATTGTGTTACTTGGAAACAGCCTGATCCCTTTTGAGGTTTACTTTAAAGCGTTGTCAGGGGAAACCAGGATGGCCATTGGTGTAGGGATGATTTTACTTTGCTCTTGCGACAATAGCCTTCTGAGTACTCTACCTGATGCCTTGGGTATTACAAAGTTTCTCTACTTGGACTGGTGAGAACACAATCTGTTCCTGGCCCACTAAGCCTCACACATTTTTCTGCCTGTTCCTTTCTGGTGGGAGTTTCCTGGCCTTGGTAGTTGTCTTGCAGGCATACATCCATCGGTACTCCGTGGAAGTCTCCAGCGGAAGCCTTGTTGAACTCTGCCCTACAATTCTAGCTGCCTGGGCCTCCCTGGGTTCTCAGTTCTGTCTCCTCCTTTGAGGGAACAGCAGGCTGTATTTGGGTCAGCTTTCCCTGGAACGTAGCCTGGAAAGAATTTCTAGGTGGTAAGTGAGGACCATGGTAAGGCTTGCCCATTTATTTCCCTTCTTTAAAGGATCTCTGCTGTGTGTGGCCTGTTGTTCTGTGTCCAAAAATCGTTGTGTTTTTTTTTTTTTATAGTTGTTTTGTCTGGTTGTTTAGTTGTTTAGTGTGGGAGGGCAAAGCTAGTTCCTGTGACTGCATCATGGTCAGAAACAGAAATTCTACCTATGGGCAGAGCACGGTGGCTCATACCTGTAATTCCAGCTCTTTGAGAGGCCAAGGCAGGTGGATCACTTGAGGCCAGGAGTTTGAGACCAGGCTGGCCAACATGGTGAAATCCCATCTCTACTAAAAATACAAAAACTAGCCAGCCCTGATGGTGGGCACCTGTAATCCAAGCTACTCAGGAGGCTGAGGCGGGAGAATCACTCGAACCTAGGAGGCAGAAGTTGCAGTGAGTCGAGATTGCACCACTGCACTCCAGCCTGGGTGACTCTGTCTCAAAAAAAAAAAAAAAAAAAAAGAAATTTTACCTATACATTTTTTATTGTGGTAAAATATACATAACATGAAATTTACTATCTTAGCCGTTTTTATGTGTACAGTTGAGTGGCATTACATACATTCACACTGTGGTGTGGCCATCAGCATCATCCACTCTAGAACGTTTTTATCTTTCCAAGTTAAAACTATATCCCCATTAAACAAGAACACCCAATTTCTACCTTCCACCCAGCTCCTGATAACCACCATTGTACTTTCTTAATCTTGGAATAGTACAGTATCTGTCCTCTTGTGTGTGGCTTATTTTATTTAGAATAACATCTTTAAGGTTCACTCATGTTGTAATATTGTGTCAAATTTTCCTTCCTTCTTCAAATGTTTGACACATAAGAATTGTACATATTTATGGGGTAGATGTGATATTTTGATATGTGTATACAATGTGTAATGAAAATCAAGGTAACTAGTATATCTATCACCTCAAACATTTACTATTTCTTTGTATTGGGAGCATTCAAAATCTTCTGGCTGAATAATATTCCACTGTATGGATGTACCACATTTTGTTTACCCTTTCGTCTGCTGATGGGCACTTGGTTGTTTCTACCTTTTTGTCGTGAAAAAAGCTGCTATGAACACAGGTGTACATATAGCTATGTGAGTTCTTTTCAGTTCTTTTTGCTGTCTACCCAGAAGTGGAATTGCTAGATCATATAATAATTATATTATATGTCAACTATTTTGAGGAACCGCCATACTGCTCTCCACAGTGGCTGTACCATTTTACATTCCCACCAGCAATGCACAAAGATTCCAGTTTCTCCATGCCCTCTTCAATACTTCTTTTATGTTTTTTGATAGTGGCCATTCTAATGGGTGTGAAGTATCTACATTGTAATCTTTAAACTTTCTTCTGAGAACACAAAAGAATGGGCTCCCAGTCAAGTGGGGCTGGGGGATGGTGGGCAGGGCACTTTCCCAGGGTTGGGGTGATTGGAGCTGAGTCCAGCACTCTGCAACATTGCTTTAAATTTACTCAACTGTGAACTCCCCGCAGCCATCACTGTACCCAGTGCCCATCACAATGCCCAGCAAGCCCTGAGTGCTTGCTTGGTTGGCAGCCATGGCAGTGTAGACAGCCGACGGCTTTGGAAACTGATTCATTGTGGCTGCAGCAAAGGAGGTGGAAGGGGGAGACACAGGGGATGAGGCTGGAAGGTGTGGGGGAAGGTCACACTCAGGATGCAATCTCTATCTTGGGAGCTATGGGAGGATCTTCAGTAGGGGCCAATATGGACAGACTTGCCTGTTTCAAAGATCACACTGACCATAGGAGATTGCTCATCACCTGCGGAGAAGCGACTTTACGAAATCAGTGAAGACATAAGGAGTGGAGGATCAGGTTGGCAAAGTGGGGATGAGGCCGAGGCAGAGTGCCTTAGGGTTCTCCAGAGAAACAGAACCACCAGGGGATATATCCAGTCATGCCTGGCTTGATGACGGCATACCTTCTGAGCTATATGTCATTAGGTGATTTTGTTGAGCAAACATTAAAGAGTATATTCATACAGGCCTAGAAGGTAGCAACTTTTGCTCCTAGGCTAGAAGGACATATGGCATGTGACTGTACTGAATACTGCAGGCAGTTGTAATCCAGTGGTAAGTATTTGTGTATCTACACATATCTGAACACAGAAAAGATACGGTAAAAATATGGTATCATAATCTCATGAGACCACTGTAGTACATGCGGTCTATCATTGATTGAAATGACTCGTGTGTGTGTGTGTGTGTGTGTGTGTGTGTGTGTAGGAGCCTTATTATGAGGAATTGACTCACACGATTATGGAGGTGAGAAACCCCATGATCTGCCTCTGCAAGCTGGAGCCCCAGGAAAGCCCCAGGTGCTATAGTTCAGTTGGAGCCAAAGTCCTGAGAACCAGGGTAGACGATGATGTAAGTCCCAGGCCAAGGGCAGAAGAACATGAGATGATCTTTTTTTTTTCCAGCTCACGCAGGCAGGTAGGAAGAAAGAAGGGTGAATTCCTTCTTCCTCCACCTTTCGTTACATTCAGGGCCTCAAGGGATGAGATGCTGCCCACTCACACTGGGGAGGGTAATTTGCTTGTCAGAATCCATCCACTCAAATGCTCACCTCATCCTGAAACACTCTCATAGGCACACCCAGTAATGATGTTTGATCCGAGCAGCCCTTGGCCTGCTCAAGTTGACACATACAATTAGCCATCACACAGAGGATGGGAGAGTCAGTTCCCACCATCCTCTTACGGCGATGGCTAAGCTCTAGCCCAGGAGACCCTGGCTCCTCACGCATGTCACAGGCCACCATCTTTGGCAACAGGTGGCAGAAATTCAGTCCTTGTTTGGGAACTCACAGATGATACGAAAAGAGACTAACATGGAAAAGGGGAGAGGAGTTTGTCTCAATCTGGGCAGATATCTTCCACTTCTAGAATCTGCGAAAGTGATAAAAGAACTTACTGAAGAAGCATAAGTTGCTCATCTTGGTAGCTGAGCAAAGGAGTCCAATGAGATTAATTTCCCTGCTGCTGAAAATCTGTTGCATGAGTTTTGGGTTTCCCTTTGTCCTTTTCCCCCTTGGCTTCTTGTTTGAAAATGACAGCTCCACATTTGCTTGACACTGTAGAAACTATGAAGTCAAGAAAACAGAAGGCTTCCATTTGTTTTTTATAAGAGCGCTAATGGCCTCTTCTCAGATTTGTGTCTGTCTCTGGGTAAATGGCCAGTGCCTTTTGTCATGAAATTAAAACCATTTGAATCAAATGGGAATTATAAGTGTGTGACCATTATCGAAATGCATCTTTAAATTTCATAAGGTCATAATTTTGGATACGTTAATTCAGTGTACATATTATTTTAGGTTTGTGGAGTTTTCAAAGGATATTCAAGCTTAAGGAAGGGAATTGAAAAAGATCTGATTGTACTGAGAAATACAAATAAAATCCTAAGCCCCCCAACTGACTGAATGGACCTCCTCTTGGCCAAAGAGACCCCCAGAGAACCTTAAAAACTGAGTTCCCAGCCATGGGATGGTTGAGAGGTCAGGCACATCTCAAGACAGCCCCTCCCTCGCTAACCGCCATTAGAGTTTCTTTTTTAAGAGATAAACAGAAACCAGCCCTTTTGAAAGATTTGCTCCACTGCTGATTTCAACAAATCACCTGACGTTACAGCCAGACCCCCTGCCTTTTGCAGTTTAGACACAACAACTGACCAGCATGAATGCTAAATAGAGATAATCAGACTGACGATAGGATGCCAAATTGTAAGTAAGACCGGAGGCCGTGGCAGGCAAGGGTTAAATCACACACCTCTGTGCTTCAAGAATAAACGACAAGCTCTCACTGCCACCAGGTTTTGTCTTTTTTCTAACAGCTAAACAAGCACTGACCTCAAGATAAGCAATATTAAAACAATGGCAGCTCCACCAGATGCTGACTAACTGATCCCTGTTCTGCAAGCCATAACTACAGCTTCAAGTGAATAAGAGACTGATTTCTGTAACTTTCCCCTGATGGGAGACCACCCTCCGGGGACTGGTTCTGGCTGGTCCATGGGGACTGTGCACTGAGTGCCTTGGAGTCCCAGCTGCACCTTTCGACATATAGGTCCCAACTGTAAAACATTGAAATGTGAAGTCTTCACTCCCAGGTGAACATGTGTGTGTTGATGGATGTAACAGATGTTTGCTTACTACACGTGCACACAGCCCCTCTTCATGAATCTTCCTAGCTCCTCCCATAACCTGCTAAATCTGTACACTTAGCCAGCTCCTTCAGCATAGTTTCCTCTCTTACTGTTCCTTCTTCAAAGTGCCTGTTTCTGATTTAACAAGTTGTTAAACAGAACAGCCTATAGGTTGTAATTGTTTATAAAAAATAAAACTCCTCTTTTCTAAATGTATAGATCTCATGATTGTAAGTCAATGGTATCAATGGCAAAATTTGTTACCTGTCCCCCAACTCCCCACTCCCATTGGTTTCAAAGTTTCAGGACAATTTCTATAATTAAGAAGAAGCTCTGTGGCTGGGTGCAGTGGCTCATGCCTATTATCCTAGCACTTTGGGAGGCCGAAGCGGGCAAATCACTTCAGCCCAGGAGTTTGATACCATCCTGGCCAACATGGCGAAACCCCATCTCTACCAAAAATACAACAACAACAAAATTAGCTGAGCGTGGTGGTGGTACATGCCTGTAATCCCAGCTATTGGGGAGGTTGAGGCTGGAGAATCCCTTGAACCCGGGAGGCGGAGGTTGCAGTGAGCTGAGATTGCACCATTGCACTCCATCCTGGGCAACACAGGGAGACTCTGTCTCAAAAAAAAAAAAAAAAAGAAGAAGAAGAAGCTCCATGACGCATTACCCCACCTGAGACTCCCCAGACCCTGGTCAGTGCAATCGCCTCTCAGCAACCTGTGTGCCGTTCTGCGGATCCTTTCCAGCCTCCATCTTCCATCCTTCCCCTGCCTCCTACCTTTCCTCTTATTCTCTCTCTTTTTAAGACCCAGTTTACCTGTTGTTTACTTCTCTTGGAATTATTTTTACTGCTTATGAAGATTGGTTGTTATGTTCTAGTAGCAATGACAGATCTCCAAGCCATTTCTTCCTTGGAGAATTTCTCTGCTTTTAAAACAGGCCCCTGGATATTTGATAAAAGCAGCTGCGGAAGCTGTGAAGAGTGGCTGACACCTTTGTTTCTAATGATATTTTAAAGATGTTCCCATTGGGAAACGTGGAACTGTGTTTGAGAGGAAAACAAAACCCAAAAGCTTATAAACAATGACATTAATGATGATGGAGGCTTTCCTCATAATTAAATAAGCAGTCCTAATTTTATAAAATACAATTATCAGGAGTTTAGATTTTTAATCTCCTGTGTATTTTGAAGCACGGCTAAAATATAATAAATCCTAATTGATTTCTTCCAAACAAGCAAAGCCTACAAAAATCCATGGAAAAAATTTACCTTTAAAAAGAAATATTATAAAGTCCACACAAATTCACCATTTCCCAGCAGAAAAAGAGCTAGCCCTTTAGAGAAGGGACCCTCCTTGATCTCCAGGAATGACACTAAGGGGGAGCAGACCATTCCTATTCAGAAAACGTGAGCTGAGCCTTGTCATTCCCTTTTCCTCTTGGAGCAGAGGCTGGCTAGTGGAGGTCAGAAGACTGAGGTCCTAGAATGGGAAATTTAGGCCATGGAGAAAAGGAGGCAAAATCATATGACTTGATGTTAAATGTTTTCATGGCTGCGGCAAATAAACCCATAAGTTCACCCTACAGCACCTTCCTCCACACTGCTCGTGTGGTTGTTTCTTCAAACCAGACTGATGAGCTATTTATTTTATTAATTTGTTAAATATAGATGGATGCTGGGCTGACAGCGATGAATAAGAGAAAGCTCAGCCGGCTGCCTCGATGGGGTTTATCTGCCACTGGTAGAGACGCCCAACTCACAACTAAATAACAACCAATGATTTCATCTCATTTGCCACCAGTGACCTGTAGGAGAGGCTGCAAAGCCTGGAATGAGAGGGCTTGACCCCAGATTGAGGCTCGGGAAAGAAGGCTTCCTTGAGGAAGCCATGCTTGAACATTCGAAGGATACAGGCAGGTGCACACAAGGTGGGGAAGGGTGTTTCTGGCAGATGGCATAGTATGTAAAGGCCCCCGAGCAGGAAGGGCAGAATGAGGAAAGAAAAGACAGACAGACAGTGTGGGTGTAACCGGGCGAAAGGAGAGCAGTTCATGGAGCCAGCCTGCAGGGGAGGGCACATCTGGGCCCACAAGTAATAATATTGCCTCACGGCGGCAATATTTTGGCACCTTCTTCCGGCCACAGCAACTCCTCAAATGTTACTACTGGCTGAGTTGAGCAATTTTGTCTTCAAGGTCTTGAAATGCCTTGGAATGGAATCACATGGCCTGGGAGCATAGGACCCTCCTTCCCTGAGCGGCAGTCCCGGACCGCTCACCTCTTCCTCTGGCCACTGCTCACTCTGTTCCTTGCAGTCTGAGGTACTTCTTGAAGAGATGATGGCAACCAGCGAGGAGCTGAGGAGTGTCTTCTTCATCCCTGACATCTGTTCCTGATACACCATCTGCCCTAGACAACAAGCCCACGTCTTTCTTCTTGTTCTTCCTTCTCCACTTCTTGTTTGGACTCTGGGAGTGGAGGAAGTCATTATGCCTCACGCTCAGGGAGCCTGCAAACATTCTGCAGAGGAAAAGGGGCTTGGGGAATTACTCTCTGGGTTCCTATCGTCTCTTCTTGACATTATTTGCTTGGGGGCTCAGCTTTCCAGCTGGCTGGAGCAATTCAGAGAGGTCTGTCCTTCCCAACAAATGGAAGGGAGGGGCTCAAGGTTACTCCGTCCTGCACAGGTGGACATTGGCCCAGCAGGCTGCAAATGCAGATGAGATTTTACATAGACTCTAAAAATCACCATGACATTATCTAACATTAAAAAAAAAATCCTGCAAGCAAATTGGACAGAGGACTGAAGCAGGGAGAGATGCTGGGAAAACCTGTTTTCTTCTCAAAGCACTATCAGTGACATGCCATATGGTTTTTGCCAAACCATTTGGCTGCTTCAAGATTTTCTATTCCCAAATGTAAAACTGAGCTAATAGAATTTGCCACCCCACCGGGACATCACAAGCACTAATCAGAATGTCTATAAATGCCTTTGAACTCCTTTGGAAAAACATGCAACCAAAATACCAAGTGGGATTTATATAAATGTCATGCTAACCCCAGATCTTCATTTCGACAGTGGGAATTTAGGGCTTACGTGGATGCATTTATTACAGCTCTCACCGAAATTACACATGACTGGATGCCTTGAGGTTTAATTTTTTTTTTAACAAGACTGTGCAACCTGCCAGGTTGAAACTCAGAAATTTTTCAAATGTGAAGTCCGTTATGAAGAACAGTTTGCATTGAGGAAGTTTTCTTTAACTATCTGGGTCTATCCCATATGCCATGGCCATTGAGGTCCTGTCATCACCTTTGGTTTCCTTGAACTGAAAATAAGACAACCTGATCTTTTATCCTCAAATCTTTGGGGCGTGCTATGGTGCATTATCTTAATACTCATGCATTCTCTGTCCTTTCTGTTGGGAGAATTGAGAAAAAATTTCTATCGACAAATCTGCAAAGGTTCATCCTTTAGAAAGCCCCATGACTGTTTATTTGACTCTCGGATAATTATACTTAAGTCCATGTGTTTACTTCGGAGATCTCCAAAAAGAGTAGAAAAGATCTAGCAACCCCAAATTAGTTTAGGAACCAGCATGTCCCTTGCTTTAAGGAACACAGTAAACATTTCAAAAGAGCATGCCAGCTCATTATCTAACTCTCTCTTCAGTGACTTCAGGGAAA
Source organism: Pongo abelii (assembly GCF_028885655.2). NCBI lineage: Eukaryota > Metazoa > Chordata > Mammalia > Primates > Hominidae > Pongo > Pongo abelii. The sequence continues at coordinate 105,761,878 of NC_072000.2, read as the reverse complement.
ACAGCAGCAGTTAAGCAATGTTTGCCAAAAGCAAATCTGGGGACGGGTGTTGATTTTAAAAGAGAGCTAGTTGCTCGCTGCAGGTTCTCCTGCCTTGGCGGCGCGGAGGCAAAGGCCTGTTTCTGCAAAGACTTTGTGAGGCCCCATGACTCTTCCTCAACCTCCCGACCGCTGGAGGTCCCTGATAGTTGAATAAGCTAAGTGCAATGTGCCCGCCCAGTTCTTTCCTGGAAGATGAAACGCAGCTCCCCGAGTCGGGAGACAGAAGAATGGATAAACATTCCTCAATTGCTGTTGATAAGTTCTCACCCCAGAACCCGGGCAGTTGGCCTCATGCTCCAGAGTGCAGGTCCCATAAGGCATGAGTATGGGGGTGTTTTCCACCATGACATCAAGTGCATCCCCACACTGCCCCCAAACGTAATTAACATGTCCTACGGCTGTTGGAGATTCTGGCTTGTTTCGAGAACTAGCTTCCTGGCACTCTAGGGCTCAACTGTAAAGAAATGCTCTTTTGTGATAACGCATCTGGACATCCAGTGCAAGAAACTGAGCGTTAGCCCCCCTGACCCTCCCACCCCCTAGAAAGACTCCAACTGAAAGGTTGCACAATGGCTGATCAAAGTCCACCACATTTCTTTCCAGGGCTACGATTTTGTTCTGTCTCCACTCTGGGGAGTTGGAAGGCTGGAGCACGGACCAGCCATCCCTCCCCCTACCTCCTGGTGATGTTTGGAAATCTTAATTTTGTTTTATAGGTCACAGGTCAGCCCATCCATGCCGATCCTTGTAATTGGACAGGACGTGCTTTGTGTGGTCTGATTACATCTTTTCTTTCAGACCCAAGGGGAGCCGTCAATTAGAGCCATGCTTGAGCCTAAGGCTGACCTGAACCGTTTGAAGGCAGATCTTCCATGGAGTGCCCCGGTACTACTTCATTTCCAGGAATCTTAATTACAAGGCATTACTCTGATGGATTGAATGTATTAAGTAGCCTCAATTCACCCCAGTTTGCAGCCCTTTGGGAGGCGGCTCCCCTCCCATCATTTTCTGCCCCGCTTTGTTGCCCCAGTGCCATGGCACCAGGAGGGCTTTGTTCCAAACCAACTTTGAGCCGTGAGTATTATCAGAGGCCCCTCCCTTGCCTGGAGGCCTTTCGGAAACTACTTTATCTCTTGCAGGTCCTTTTCTGGAAAGGTCAATGGGATGAGAGGGGTCTCTGCAGTGTCCTGGATCTAGTTTCAACCTCACCTTCTCCATGTATGAGAAGACAAGTCACTTGGATTCACCGTGCCTTGGTTTCCCCAGATGGCGAGCAGGACTCAGCCTTTTGGTGAGAATTAGATAAGACTTAGAATGAGATGAGAATTACATGTGAATGCACAGTTGGGACGTGGTGCGTATCTCACTGTGGGGCTGTGACTGCCAGGCAGACCTGAGATTGCTTCTGAACAAGAGCCGCTGACTGGTTCGTGGACCATCTCGGCAGGATGTGCACTGGGAGCAGGTGCTCCTGACCTTCCTCCATGGCTCCTGCCAAGTCCTCAGTGATACAGAATGCTAGCCAAGCCCCTGGGGGAAGGGACACAGGGCCCTTCTGAAATTTCAAAGCTGGTTTGCACAGCAAGTTCCAGGGGAAGGTGGGCACATTTGCATAGCCACCAAGGAGCCTCTTTGTTGGAAGGGAATCAAGGCAGGACCCTCTTCTTTTTTTCAATTTAATAATGAACAGCCGGGCATGGTGCTGACTTGGGGCTGCTGGCAGGGACAGGCACCAGCGTTGCCAATGGAGAGCTAGCTAGCTATGAGAGAAATTCAGGGGCAGTGCCGGGGGCTGAGTGGAGGTGCCAGCAGTGTGTGCTGGATGGGAAGGGGGGCTGGGGGCCTTGCTAGGAGCAGTGGCTACCTATGTGTGAGCAAACCAAAGGAGCTGTCACCCTGGAACCTGCTCAACAGAGCACCCTGTGATCACTCTGCTATGACATCCTTGCGGCTACGGACAAGTGCCCATTGGGCGACTCAGGCACCTTATCGGAGCCCCTCCCCAACCCCATGCGGTAAGTGCAGTCGTATTCACTCTTTACCAAATAGCAGCTTAGCATCCATTTTTCTCCCTTTTTCTTCTGGGTCACCGGAGGGCTTAAGTGTGACTAGTTGCAGACGTGGAATTTGTGGCCATGTAGGATGCCACACGTGGCTGATGTGGAAGGGGCACTGCAGGTGTGATGGATGCGGGGCACTGAGGAAGCAGCTGCATGCCCTCTGGCCTCACCGGTACAGTTTACCAGGTGCCGTCTCACACCCTAAGCTGGCCAAGGCATCCTTGGGGGTGGCCCTGGAGCAGCGCCTGCCTACCTGCTCGCTGCAGAGGTGACAGCATTTAATATGGCAAAGCCTTCCCAAGGGCCAAATGGAGAGGTCATCAGAGCCTCGTGGTGAGAGCCAGGCCCAGATTTGGCTTTCTGGAGGTGAATGACTGACATGATCCACCTATGACCACAGATTGTTCTCTGAAATAAGTCACAATTTTGAAAGAATGAGTGAGCTTTCTCCTGGGATTTGATTTGGTTAGAGGGTAAGAAGCACACTGCTTTGGCCACACTGTGGGTGTCTAACATGGTCTCCAACCCTTTGTTCCATTTTCTCCCCTCCCTCTTCCCCTTGTCCCCTTCGTTTTCTTTCCTTTCCTTCCTTTGAACAGTACCTGGTCCATCAGAGGACGAGCTTTCATGTGTTAGCCAACACCTCCGTCATCACCATCATTGCCATCATCATCGTCCTCAACACCTTGACACGCTGAGCTTTATAGCTTAAAAACAAAATGCCTTTAACAATGTGCAACAGGTCTAAGATGCCACCTTTGGGATCAAATGGGAGTTTGGGATTATTTCTATTTTCTAATTGTTCAGCCCCCTCCCACTAAGTGCGAAGTGTAGAGCCATTAATTTGCAATGGATTTTATTCACCACATGGCCCCTCAAATCCTTTCTGGAACAAGATTGGATGGAAAAATAAATCAAATAAATACATTTTCAGCGTGTGCAGCCCAACCCAGAGCTCCTTGCAGATGACTTCTTCCTTTAAAGCATGTGGAGCCCAGCCAGTGCCAATAGGAATGTGGTAAAGAGAAAAGCCGGCTCTGGCCCCGGGTTGCATTGGAACAGTGGATTGAGCTCTTCGATTCTCAGCACTTCAACACTCCGCTTGCCCCCTAAGGGTTTTCTGAAGGTCACTGATGCTGGCAGGAAGTGTGGAAAAAGGATGTTTATACCTGGGGCCGGGAGATGGCCTCTCTCAGGCTGGGAGAGACTGGCAGAGCTGCCTGATAATGAGAACAATGCCATCCACACCGTTCTGAGCACACGGTAAGCCTCAGGCATGTGGTACAGCTGAGAGGCGCTTCTGTGTCTCCTGGATTGTTTACGACAATCATGACAAGCAGCCGCCACCTTCCCATTTCGCAGGTGAAGGAAGTGTGGTGTGGGCAGATGCAATTGCAGCTTGTATCCAAGGTAGGAAAGTGGCTGAGTTGTAGGCTGGACTTCTGCCCGTATTATTATGGGTTGAACTGTGTTCCTCCCCCAGATTTATGTTATGGTCCTACCTCCCAGGACCTTGGAATGTCACTTTACTTAGAAGTAAGGTAGTTGCAGAGGTAATTAGTTACGATGAAGTCATGCTGGAATGGGGTAGGCCCTCGTCCAATAGGACAGGTCCTTATCAAAAGGGGAAATTTGGAGACAGACCCACACTCAGGGTGGATGCCACCTGAAGATGGAGGCAGAGGTCAGCGTGGTGCTTCTACAAGCCAAGGAAGGCCAAGGATGACCAGCGAGTTAGGAGACGCCGGGAGAGGCCAGGGACAGATCCTCCCTCACAGTCTTAGAAGGAAGCAGTCCTGCTGACACTGCAGTCTGGACCTCGCAGCCTCTGGAACTGTGAGCGAGTACACTTCAGCTGTGTAAGGCACAGGGTCTGTGGTGCTTTGTGAATTACAGCATCCCTGGGAGACTGACACAGACATCAAACCAAACCTGTCCCCTTCCCACTGTGTTTCCTTGAGCTTTAACGGAGCAACAAGAAGACTTTGGAGGCCCCCCTGAGTCCTCTACAGGGTGAGGACGGAAAGGAAGCAGGCCTGGGCTCCAGGGTCCCAGGGCTCTGGGAGAGGACTCTTGGTGCCTGCTGGTGGCTGTTCCCTCCTCCTGTCTGTCAAGGCACTTTTCCCGTTTCTGCACTCGCTCTTGGGCTGAGACTCCTCAAGAGGAGACTCCCTTGGTGCCGCCATCTGTGGCCGTGGGAGGGATCAGAGTGGCCCAGCGGCCATGCAGAGGGTTCGCAGTGCTGGAGAAGTCATGGAGGTGAGCCCCCACTTGTGAGGTTTTTGAAAATGTTCACTTTTGGATAATGAGCTCTTATTTATTTAATTTATTTATTTTCAGCAAACTGATCTCTTACTAGAACGAAGTCAACAAGAGCTACCCTTGGACTCTGGATGCCTGGGAGGGTCTGGAGCCGTAGGGCAGAAGGAGAAGGTGGAGCGGGTCTTCCCGGAGGCCGGCTCCCATGGGGGCGGCCGAGGCTCTGGGCCTCTCGGCAGGCCTCTGAGGATCCTGTTGGATCCAGAACCGTCTGGATCACCTGAAGAGTTATTTGAAACCAGCTGATTTTCTAAGGGGACAGTTGACATGGGTGGGGATATCATAGGCAGGCACACTGGCTTCAAAATTAGAGGCCAAAAGTGTGGACTCTCTCGGTCACTAACTCAGCTCTACTCTCCGGCAAAACCCTTCGTAGCTCGGGCTGCCCCGTCTGTGAGTGGAGGTGGGCAGCTCCTGTCTCAGAGTCCCGGTGGGGGTGAGGTGGAAGGCCCCAGGGGCGGCACCCTACAGTGAACTCCGTAGCTTCCTTCCCTTTATCTCCCACGTTGTTTACAGTGTAGCTGGGGGTGAGGACACTGTCCCTATTTTATATGCTTTGTTTGGCGATTTTGGTATTTAAGCCTCTGTCAATTCAATCAGACTTCGCTACAGAAAGGGCAAGATGCCAGGAAATGCAGACAGCACCTAAGCATGGTTCTTCATCTTGAACAATGGTTCTAAGTTGACTCTGTGGTGTATTTCTAGTGGCAATACTAGATATTTTCCTTTATAGCAAAAATGAGAATCTTTATTAAAACAACTACGTATTATTATTTAACATCCTGATTCCAAAGTGACAGCTATATGGCATGGCTGATTAAGAAAGTTGATATCTAGGTGCTTTGACAGTTTACCAAATCTTTTTTAAAAAATTTATTTATTTATTTATTTTTGAGACATGGGGTCTTGCTATATTGCCCAGGCTGGTCTCAGACTCCTGGCTCAAGCAATCCTCCCACTTTGGCCTGCTAAAGTGCTGGGATTCCAAGTGCGAGCCATGACACCCAGCCCAGTTTACTAATTCTTGATGATTAAAGGCTTTATAGCCCTAGTCTCACCTCACTCTTTAATGCCTGCTTTCCACCTCTGAAGCTAGAATGTTCCTGATGCATACGTGTGGATCTGGGGTGGTGAGTGGGAGTTTTCTCTGTCCCTGATCTCTGCCAATAATATTGAAGGATACAGGCCTAGTTTTTCACCACCCCTATTCTGAACTAGGGAGGAAGGAGAGAGAAAGAGAAGGGGGGAGTAGAGAGAGAGAAAAAGAATGAGAGAGATTGAGAGAGGAGGCAGGCAAAACTCCTGTCTATGGGCCATTTCCGTGCCTTTGAGAATGTTAATCCCTGTGGCTTCCCCTGGAGAGAATGAACAATTTTCCACTCTTATAAAGAACAAAGACGATTTCCTTGCTCCCAATAGGAGTTTGCAGGGTCCCTGTGCTGCTCTGGAAATTGCACGAAATGTCAATACTATAGACAGACATATACATTAAGCTCTTCTTAGCCTGGCTCCTTAACAACCACTCTGGTGTCCACAGCCTGCCTTAGCGACACACTGCATTAGTGGTGCGGTCCAAGATGACTGGTTTTAAAAAGAGCTGTGTCCTCCTGGTGCGGACAATCTCATGGTGAGAATGTGTTAGGCAGGAAACGATGTGGGTCTTCAAGCAGAATTCCCGTGACTCTGAGCTGAGACTTACCACGTGGACCCTGAATTACTTGGAACCTTGTATTTTTAGCTTTGGAGGGTGCGATGGGGTGGGGGGCCTCTCTTTTAGCAAGATTTTAAGTTCATGAGAGGCATGTCCTGCCCTGTGCCTCATCGCCAGCATCCTCTATAACCCTCTAGAACCTGAAACTTACCATACCTGTGTGGGGAGGGCCTGCCAGAGGGCTTGGCTTTGACACTTGTTTATGGAGCAGGCAGGCGTGTTGCACCCCTGTTTGCAAAAATGGCGCTGATTTTATTCTTACTGTGAAGGTCTTTAGCTATTTTCTTCCAGAGAAGTACTACCTTTCCTGTTCTCTCTCTTTTCTAAACGTTTCTTTGAAATATAATACGTAGGCAGAAAAGTGCATAGGATTGTACAGCTTGATGCCTTTTCATTGACGGAACACACCTGTGTAACTTGCATCCAGATTGAGAGACAGAACATCCCATAACCTCTAAAATTGCCCCACTCCCCTCTTAGAGCCCCTGCTCCCCACCACGGTAAATCACTAGCCTGCCGTCCAATGATACAGAGCAGTTTTGCCTGTTCTTGTACTTTACATAAACGGAGCTACACAGTATGTGCCTTCTTAGCGCCTGTTTCTTTTGTTGCAACATTTAGTCATTTAGTCAGATTTAGCCACAGTCTTGCCTGTGGTTTTCAGTCCTTCATTGTGGTTGTTATATGGTAATCCAGTGCATGAATGTACTACGGTTTATCTACTCTACTGATGAGGAACACGTAGTTAGCTTGCAGTTTGGGGCTATTACAAACAGTGCTGCTGGGAATATTGTAGTTTACACTTTTTGTTGCATGCCTGTGAGCGTGTCTACTGGAGGGCATACCTGGGAGTGACATGCTAAGGCCAAGGTCTCGTTAATCTTTAACAGACAGATCCAGCCAAGGCCAGGACAGTTTGCAGCGGCCAGGAGGGAGAGTCCTGCTTGGGTGCATCTTGGCCATACATTTTGGTCAACATTTGGTATTTTTCTTGTGCACATTTTCGTTATTTGCCTTTTCTTTTTCCTCCCCTCTCCTCCAGAAATAGAGCCATTTGGATTGACAAAGATGCAACAGCAATTCAATGGGGAAATAGTAAGTAGTTGGTTTAACCAGTGGTATTGGAAAAATTGGACATCCATATGTGAAAAAATGAACCTGGGCCGGGTGCAGTGGCTCATGCCTGTAATCCCAGCATTTTGGGAGACTGATGCGGGTGGATCACAAGGTCAAGAGATCGAGACCATACTGGCCGACGTGGTGAATCCCCATCTCTACTAAAAATACAAAAATTAGCTGGGCGTGGTGGTGCATGCCTGTAGTCCCAGCTACTGGGAGGCTGAGGCAGGAGAATTGCTTGAACCCGGGAGTGGGAGGTTGCAGTGAGGCGATATTGCGCCACTACACTCCAGCCTGGTGACAGAGTGAGATTCTGTCTCAAAAAAAAAAAAGAAAAGAACCCGAACCTAAACTTCACTCCTCATATACTAAGAGCGTGTGTATGTGTTCTTTTCAAACACCTGTGGAATATTTACAAAAATCCTGTTAGGAACAAAATCTCAGCCAAGTCCCCAAGGCAGAATTCACTAGGCTAATTTCTCTGACTTCAACGGAAGACAATTAGAAATTAGCATCCAAAGAATGCCGGCACTAAGAGGCGGAGGGTTTTTGTTGTTGTTGTTCGTGGCTATAGCCCCAAAGCTTAGAATAGTTCCTGGCATCAATTTTTGAATTAGTGAAAAATGTAATGAGGCATACTGATTAGAACACATCCAATAAAAATTAGCAAAGGAGCTAAAGTAATGATACGTATTGTTCATTGAATGTCTAGAGGTACATTTTCCAGGCTCTGTCTAACATCCTCATGGAGAATCCAAGCCCGTTCCTTCTGCTCTGTATTCTCATTGTCTTGGCCTCATGGTCCCAAGATGACGATGATGATTATAATAGTATTAATAATAATTATAATTATTATAATGATAATGATACTTCGTATGACTTGCTTTGTGCCAATTGTTGTTCTGAGCCCCTGATGTATTGTTATACATTACATGCTCACATCTGTCCATGAGCTAGGTGTTATTTTTCTCCATTTACGGATGGGAAAACAGAGGCATAGAGCGATTCAGTAACTTGTCCAAAGTCATACAGCTAATAATTGGTACAGCCAGGAGTTAAGCTCAGGCATAGCCCATAGTCTGTGCTTACTTTCTAAGTTTTATTGTAACTCCAGGTGTTGTATTTTCACAGCCAAAGCAGGAAGAAAGAGGCCACATGAGGCTACGTAGCCACAACAATCTCAAGGGAGGCCGGGAAATTAAGCATCTGACAAAAAAGAGCAGGAGTTCCACCTTAGACGAAGCAGGAGCCAGGCCTGAGAGCAGGACGCACTGCCACGGTGAACAGAGGGCCTGGTCCCTAAAGCAGGAAGGAGTCAGGGATCGCAGTCGGCATTGACAAATGATATCTCTGCCATATTAAAAAAGAATCTATCTACTTGCAAATTTGAAAAAATTCTATATAACTTGGGTTAAAAAGAAAATGAACATTTTGGGAGGCTGAGGCGGGCAGATCACGAGGTCAGGAGATCGAGACCATCCTGGCTAACACGGTGAAATCCCGTCTCTACTAAAAATACAAAAAATTAGCTGGGTACAGTGGCGGGCACCTGTAGTCCCAGCTACTTGGGAGGCTGAGGCAGGAGAATGGCATGAACCCGGGAGGCGGAGCTTGCAGTGAGCCAAGATAGCACCACTGCACTCCAGCCTGGGTGAAAGAGCAAGACTCTGTCTCAAAAAAAAAAAAAAAAAAAAAAAAAAAAAGAAAAGAAAATGAAAAACTATTTAGAAATAATTGGGAATACATTAACTAAAATTCAGAAGAGGAGAAAAAAATCTAAAGAAGGGGAAAAGTCTAAAGAGAAGGATAACCCATAGAAAAAAATGGAAGGGTAATCAGAGGACTACAGGCCCACACTGCTGTGCAGGCATATTCTGCATTTCTAAGGAATAATGACATTCATATTAATATTATACTTATAAAAGCTATTCCACAGAATATAAAAAGATGATCTCCAACTCATTCAATAAAGCTAGTATTACCCTGACACCAAATCCAGACATAACTAGTGCAGAAAATATATACGCCACCCCACTTGTGCAAATGATACAAAAAAATTCCAACTGAAACATGAGCAAATACAAGAATGCGATGTACTAGAAGATCACATTTTTCCTAGGAATGAAAAGATGGTTCAAGGTTAGGGAACCTATCAGTGTAATTTCCTGCAAAAACAGTTAAAAGAGACCGACGATGTGACCATCTCAGTAAACATAGCAGATAGTGCGTTGCTGCTCCATCCTCTACCTGACCTTCTGAGGTCTCCTTGCAGGGATTAGAAGTCTGGAAGCTCCATTTCCCAGGCTCTCTGGCAATGGTTCCAGTTTAGTTTCTACCACTGAGAGGTACTCATTAGTTTGGCAAAAGGTGAAGAAGGCTGGACTGGAGGTGTGATTGCTATCGGGCAGGCCACAGACTGCCTGAGCCTGGTTCCACACCATTCACAGAAGATTATCATGGGAATCCTCCTGGAGCTGCGCAACCTGCATGCCCTGCCTTGGGGCAGGGAGGGGTTCTGCAATATAATTTTTGCAGAAAAGAATGGGTATCATCTTTTCAAAGTATTCGGTACTAAGGGTTCCCCCTGAAAGATGTAAGTTCCCTTCTGTTGGCTGAAATAATATAAGAAATGGAAAAAGTACACTTTCAAGAATTTCAATTTAGATACTGTTTGTATTTGTGTGTGTATGCAAAACAGTTCTTGTATTTTTATGTACAAGATTTGGCACAATAAATGCTGATTTTCTTGGGGCTGTGGATAACATTTCTGGAGCGGTGTCTCACTTGTTTACATAGATTATTGACTTGCAGGCATTCTTCGCTCTGTGTCAAATGCCTCTGTGTTAACTGGTTAGAAACTAAACAAGTTAGACCTGGCAGACTTCAAGTCTCTGCAGGCAATAATAGATGTTATCAGTTATTGATATCGAACATCTTTATGGGCAAGCATTGTGTAAGTTGCTTTAAAATGTCATCTAATTTAAGCTTTGCTATTGATTGATTGATTCAGTGAATTTTTGAGGGGTAACTCCTATGCAAAAAACACTGAACTAAGGCCAGAAGATGAATAATAAGAATGATAATAAGCCAAATGCAGTCTCTGCCCTCATGGAACTTACACTGTGTCAGAGAAGAATCTATGGAAATATAATTGGGGGCTGGGTGCGGTGGTTCACGCCTGTAATCCCAGCACTTTGGGAGGCTGAGGCGAGTGGATCACAAGGTCAGGAGTTCAAGACCAGCCTGGCCAAGATGGTGAAACTCTGTTTCTACTAAAAATTACAAAAATTAGCCAGGCGTGGTGGTGCACACCTGTAATCCAGGCTACTTGGGAGGCTGAGGCAGAGAATTGCTTGAACCCAGGAGGTGGAGGTTGCAGTGAGCCAAGATTGCGCCACTGCACTCCAGCGTGGGTAACAGAGCAGGACTCCATCACAAAATAAATAAATAAATAAATAAATAAATAAATAAATTAATTAATTAATTAAAACATGACTGGGGTCAAGATGAGGCAAGTACATTCGTCTGGGGCTCCAAGGAGTGAGTGAAATGGACCTGGACAGGAGACAGGAGGCAGCCCTCAGGATTCCTGGAAGTAGATGGTAACAGGCTGACTGGAGGAGGAAGCTAGAACTGAAAAAATTATTGTATCAGCAGCGAGTCTCATTCGACACCCATCTTTCTTCTTTTCCCTCCAGTATATTCCAATTCGACCTCAAAGGCAGCTGAAAACCTGGAATTACATATTGACAACGCACAGAAAAATCCCAAGGCAAGCCCTCTGTTTCTAGTCTGAAAGACAGGAAAGAGGGGCCCTACAGGTCAGAAAGAATGGAGAAAATTCTTTTCCCTCTCATGTGTTAGTGGTTGTCCTTTCTTGTCCTTTATGGAAACAATAACTCTGACAACTGCAGATTTCTTTCACAGGCCCATGAGTCAGTGGCAGTGGGATGGCGTTTGTTAACTGCTGAAAGAAAACCGTCAACACAGAATTCTTTATCCACTGAAAATTTCCTTCAGGAATGAAGATGAAATAAAGACATTTGCAGAGGAAGGAAAACCAGGAGAAATTCTCCCCAGCAAACCTGCTTGCTTATTTGATTTTGGTACCTGTCATTAACCCTCATAAATAAAATCTGCTATTGTGTTATTATGGAAGTTGCTAATGTTTCCTTGTTCTTAAAAAAATAGTGTGAAAAATAAATTTTCAGTGCTGTAAAAGAAATAGCACTCGAACATAAATTTAATTTTCTCAGCAAGGCAATTTTAATTCTATAGAAGGGTGTGACTCATAGATGGAGCAATGGTGAGAGCACATCTGGACAAGGGAGAGGAAGGGGTTCTTATCCCTGACGCAGGTAGCACCTACTGCTGTGTTGTTCCCCTATTGGCTAGGGCTGGACCGCACAGTCTAAGCTAATTCCGATTGGCTATTTTAAAGAGAGTCAGAGTGGTGGGGTGAGAGGTTTGCAGGAAGGACAGTTACAGAACAGGTGACTCAGGATGACTAAGAACAGAGCAGGTGACCAGGGATGACTAAGGTCAGAGCAGGTGACCAGGGGTGACTCAGGATGGAGCAGGTGACCAAGAGTGACTCAGGATGCAGCAGGTGACCAGGGGAACAGATGTGAACTACTGATTAGAACTGGTGGATTGTTTACTGAGAATAGGGGCAAGGAGACCAGGAGAATGAGGAAGTTAACCTTTAAAATGAAGAGCAAAGAACAGGGGAGCTGAACGTACTGATACATTGGTTCTTTGGAGAGGATCTCAGAACTCATTGTACTTAACAATTTACAGGCTAAAACCTTTGAAGAGGAAGTTATTATATCCTACAATTTCCCCGCATCCAATTTTCATAGTCCTTCCTCTTCAAACCTTTTTAACATGTCTTGGCGTTGCTGCTCGACTTAATCCTCTAAAAGAAAAAAAGCTAATCTGAATAAGGTGGAGGAGAGTTAGGGAAGGTTTTAGTAAGTGCTGCTTTTATAAGTCTTTGCACCAGCCCACGGATGCAGCGTATGACACAACACCTAACAAGAATGAGTACACCTATTACAGCTGCAAGAGAAGTAAGAATTGAGGCTATGATTTCTTTCCATTTACCGAACTACTTTTCTAGACACCCTGAGAAAGGGTTATTGACTTCAGAGTTTTTAGCTAACAAACTGGATAAAGCGGTAAGTCTTTGTAAGGCCCTTGTTATGCTCCCAGTGGGGGCAGTGTTGTTTGGGATAAAGGTATAACCCTGAGTTTTAATCATAATACACACACTGCCTTTTTCAGCTAATATCATGTCTAGGGCCATTCTGTTTTCCCAGGCCATCTGGCTAGTGGGCCCCAATTGTTCTGCTATTCCTTTGACAGCATCCCTGGTGTAATTAGCAAACCACTGCTGATTATAATAGGTGTAATTTATCCAATCTACGTTTTTATTGTCACCCACGAAAATATTGAGCCAAATCCTGCAGCTATTTGATCTTGAGCTTTAAATTTGTCTGGTACTCCTCAAGGAATTCCAATAGCATTTATATAAACATGGGGGTCAAAGGACCCATGTGGAACACTTCTTCTTTTATGATTTTCTTAATCATATTGATGGAATGCTAGGGTGAAAGGGATGGCAATTTGGACTACAGCACAAGTGCTGCTCTAATTACTTGCAGAGTACCCAGCAATAGTCCCCTGCAATATCAACGTGCACCTGCTCCAGGAAGAACAAGGGCAAACTGATTGGTAAGCTCTTGAAAAGGGTTGGTTTCGCTGTACCCTATTAAGTCTCCAAGGAATGCTAACTTTTCCTCTCGCCGTGAAAGGCATGAGATGAAGTTAACATCAGGGGCTGGAGGCCGGATGGCCCTCAGGGGCTGACCCACAGGGCTCTTGACCTCAGGGAACAGCAGTGAAAGAATCTTGCATGACTCATTGCCCCAGGCGGTGGGGTTCTGAAAGACAGCTACCATACAGCTCATGCCTGGTCTATGAGAGGACCACCCAAGTGGAAAGGAGACAATTTGGGTCTCTGGCCTGCCTGTCAAACAAGCATAACAGTCGCTTTTGTTTAGCATGCCAACAGAATATTTAATCCATTCCAGCCAAGTATTTGCATCCTGATACCCTGTTTCAATTGCTATAGTTTGTTTTAAATCTTTAACCTCTACAACAGCTACTTTGGTTTTATCATTGGGTATATAACAAGAGAAGGTTTGGTTAGCAGAGAACTTAGAAGGGGGAGAAGGGGGTGCAGGAGGTGACGAGGCAATGAAGTGCATTTCAGAAGATCCTATGGGGTCTTTCCCTGAGACTTCTGCTCCTACACCACAGAAATGGCCTAATGAAGGGGAAGAACTCTGGGGAGCAGAGATGGTCATCTGTGCTGAATTACATTGGCTCAGCTGACAATGGGGAGGGTAAACTCCTTTAGTAAAATGAACATATGGTTTTAAGAAACTGCAAGTACTAGTTGGGGTGGTCCATCCTTCTTCTTTAGTATTTTATAGAGCATTGGACCAACTTCGTCAGAGAAGCTCTGTTCTAGGAGGGCAAGATTCCCAGTTCATACTGGAATCTTCGTCAAACTCCTCCCAAACTAACTTATCCCAAGTTAACAGCTTTCCAGTCTGAGGAGAGCTAGGAAGGATAAAGATACTTTTCTGAAGTGGAGAGTTGCCTCTGGTTTGGCAAATCTCCACAGGGCATCACAAGGCAAGCATCAAAAGTAATGGTTTGGGGTGAACTTGACCTAGTGACATTAATAACGAGAGGACTAGCAATAGAAGGGGAAAAGAAAGAGATGCAATATAAGAAGATCACTTTAGCTTGGTTGGGGTTGGCCCTGGAATAGCTGCCCATGATTCTGGAGGGGGTGGTACTCTTTTGACCCAGGTGTGATGAGTCCATCCTCTCTCTGCTGTTCGAACTGCGGTCTCGGTGCTTAGAAGCACTAGGTAGGGTCCTTCCCAAGCCGGTTCGAGTTTTCCTTCCCACCAACTTTTGATGAGGATGTGGTCCTCAGGCTGATGCTGGTGTACTGGGAACTCTAGGCATGGTACCTGTGCTAAAAGATCTTTAGTTCTGAGGAAAGAGAAAGTGGAAGATAAACCAAGTACATAACTTCTGAGAAACTGATCTTTTGTTTTGAACGTGGGAATATCAGCAGTGGAGTGTAAACAGGGCAACCCATACAACACTTTATAAGGGGCTAAGCCAACATCTTTCCGAGGAGCAGTTTGGTTTCTCAACAGGGCAATGGGAAGGCATCTTGTCCATGGCACCCGAGTCTCTATGACTAATTTAGCTAGGTGGATTTTTTATAGTTTGGTTCATTCTTTCCACTCTTCCTGATGAAGATATGGGAGTATGATATTCCCATGTTATATCCAGTACCTGGGCTAATTTCTTAATGACATGTGCAGTGAAATGAGTCCTATTATCTGAATCAATGTTTTCTGTTAATCTAAACTTAGGTATAATATTTTCAACTAATGCCTTGACTGCATTATTAGCAGTTGTACTTGAAAAGGGAGTAGCTTCTACCCAATGAGTGAGATGATCTACTATTACTAATAAATACTTTAGACGACCAGTTGGAGGCATCTCTGCATAATCAATCTGGATCCTTTGAAATGGCCTTAAGCCTGGACTCCTACCCCAAGGGGTAATCTTATAGTTTGTTTATTGGTTTTCTTATATACTAAGCAAATGTCTGCAACCCGTTTGGCCAGGATATAAATTCCTATGCACCCATAAACCCTGAGGACTGCATCACACATGGCTTGGGGCCCCCAGTGGGTCCCTTAATGCAGTTGGAACAAGATTTCCCTCATAAGGGATTTAGATAACACTTCTTTCTGGTCTGGTAATATCCATTTTCCTTCTGAATTCTCTTTAGCACCTATTTCTTATTAGTTTTTTGACCAAAGAAAGCCAAACAGCATTTTATATTCGACAATGCTTCCTGTATGATTTTATACCAGATCAGCTAAACTGCACTTTTATGTTAGTGTGCTATTAATGTTAAACTTGATTTTAATAAAATCTTGTAGACATATTTATCCAATTTTAATGTCTAACCATAAGGTAAGATTTTTAGAGACTCTTTTTAACCCTTTATAATTTTTGTTAAAGAACACGTTCGTGCTTTAAGAAAAACCCATTGTGCTTTTATTTAAATGTCCAGTTTGCAGAAAAACTGGATGATATCCCTTTAACTTTAGCCAATATGTTTACACACAGAACTTCCTCTACAATCAACGTTTCAAAACTTGCTTAAACCTTCAAAACAATTTTTAAACTTTTAATGTATGTAAAAATCCACATTCTTATGCCTCCTTATAATCCTTTTACCAAAAGTATATTTTACTTTCCGTACACACCTTGCACATAAACTGTTTCTTCAAAAGTTTTACAGTGAGGAGACCTAATTGCTTTTAAATTATGCAATATTTCTTGCATAAATTCTCTTTAATAACATTTTTCATGACTTCCACAGACAATCTTTGACATGCCTTAACTTTCTGACTCGTTGTAAACATCCATTTCTTTAAACAACCAGTCAATTTATTTTAGGATAAGAATTTACCATATAAGATTCTTTCTACATAAACTCTCCTTTTTTTAATGTCAAAGATGATAACCATTCTTTTCCAAAGCAAACTTCCTTCATGTCTGTGGACTAGACTGCCTAAGGCCACAAGGTTAGAAGTTCGAATGATACATGTTACACTGTTAACTTTTAGCAAATTTTACTTTTGTTGAAAACCGTGGAAGTTTGGGATTTTAATTATGTGCTGAGTTTAGAGCCTAGGACCTAGACAGAAGTGCAGATAAGGTCTGGCTCATTCTAGCATTTAACTCCATGTGTCCTAGGTTTTACCTAGCTGCAAAGCAGGCCAATTGTACGGCTAAGGAACGGTAGCCTGTTTGGCTATCTGATCTGCTATGTTATTTCCTCGACTTTCAAAAGAAAGGCTTTCTGGTGTCCAGGGACGTGGACAATAGTGATTTCTTTTGGCACTGAAGGTTATTTAATACTTGGGTGATTAATTCCTTGTGGACCAGGTCTTGGCATTTGCTGTTAATAAGGCCTCGTTCAGTCCAAATTTTTTCAAGTGTATGAGCCACTCCAAAGGCGTACTTAGAATTAGTATAGATGGTTCCTTCCTAGTTCTGTAAGTACTTTAAGGCTTGGCTGAGTGCAAACAGCTCACACATTTGAGCAGACCAATTATTAGGCAATTTTCCTAACACTATTTCTATAAGAGTTTCTCTATCAATTACTGAATGCCAATTGTGTCTTTTTCCCTCAACCACCTGGGAGGAACTGTCTATAAATAAGTGTCGTCCTGTCCTGAAGGAGTTTCTCCTAGGTCTGGTCAGACCTTTGTATGGTAATCAGTTAAATCTAAACATGTATGCTCTTTCTTTAGATTTGGATCTCCTATTAGGAAACCTGCTGGGTTAAACAAATTGTCAGTGGTTAATGTTAAATCATGTTTTTTCTAACAGAATAGCCCCATGCTTTATGATTCTTGAATCAGTAAGCTACCTTTTTGCTTTCTGACTTAGGATAGTTTTGACCTGGTGAGGTGTGCTCACAATGCGGTTTCCTCCAAAAGTTATTTTTCTACATTCTTCTGTTAGCAAAACAGTTACCACTACAGATTGAATACATTTGGGCCATCCGCGGGTTACGGGGTTAAGGATTTTTGATAGGAAGGCTACAGGTTGCCAGTGCTTCTGTGTTTTGGGATAAGTACTTCTAAGGTTACACCCTTGTTTACACTGACAGAGAGATGAAAGGGCAGTTCTAGGGAGAGAAAAGCTAGGACAAGGGCAATTACTAGTAACAACAGGGTTGGTGGTTTGGACTATCTGATTAATAGCTCTAAGGTCTTGTACTAACTGGTAGGACCCGTCTGGCTTCTTTATAGGCAGTATTGGAGTGTTACAGGGAGACACATAGAGTTTAAGAAGCCCATCACGTAGAAGACCTTCAATTATCAATTATAGGTTTTAAATTTACCTTGGCTTTTAAAGGAATAGGATATTGCTTTCTCACTACTTCCCCAGGGGTTTCTAATTTAACATGAATCGGAGGAATCTGTAACTTTCTTCAATTCCCATCTTTTGACCATACCTCGGGATGAATGTGTTCTTGTCTGTGATGGTGAGCAAATTTAGGGAGGGGAGAAATTTTCCATGATTGATTTGGAGGCCTAAGCCTAATTTTAGCATTAAATCTCTTCCTAATAGATTTGTCCCTGCTTCCAGAATTAACAGAAATTTAATACTAGCTGATCAGTTTTTAAATTTCACTTCTGTCTGCTCTAAGATTTTTGCTCTAAACCCCTCTCCTTTTACCCCAGAGATAAAAAGTTCTTCTTGTGAACAAGTTACACTAGACGGAAGATAAACTGAGAAGCGAGCTACTCCTGAACTGATTAAAAAGGTAATAAGCTTAGGTTTAGGTCCCACTTCTAAATTTAACAAGGGCTCTTGGTGGGACTCAAGATAAAAAGATAGAGCCCCTGACTTCCCTAATCTTCTTCAAAAGCCATAAGTGGGATGACATTTTCTTCCTTTTCCCATTTGGGACATTGTCTTTTAAAGTGATCTATTTTTCCACTTTTGAAACATTTGCTCTATAATTTCTTAGTAATGTCTGGCCAGCTATTGGTGACAAAGTGGAGCTTTAACATTCCTTGTCCAAAGGGGTCTTCTGATTCTAGGCCAGCGTATTTTCTCTTTTGCTCTTTAAGCCTTTCTAAAAATTCTATCTGTCCCTCATCTTTTCCCTGTTTTATATTAAAGCCGTTGCTAAGATTCTGGGTGCAGGGCACCAATTTTCAAATTCCTTTTATTACCATCTCCCTATGGTCTTTCATGTTTCCTCAATGGGCTAGATTGCTGTTATCCCATTGAGGATCCTGGGCTGGGAATTTTTGTTCAGCTGCTGGGACGTTCTGACCAGGAGGGTGTTTACATTCCCAAACGGTCATAGTGGCCCTGCGTATCATGCTCCTCTCTTCTCCTGAGAATAAGATGCCTAAGATAGACATTAACTCATTCCAAGTATACAACTGGGGTCCTAAAACTGATCAGTTTGATCTGCCACTCCATAAGGGGCATCTAAGAGTGGTTTAAGCTCCTTTTTTTTTTTAGGTTTAGGGGAAGGGTCTGGGGTGGCAGCTGCTTGGGGGAGAAGAAGGTTCTTTAGTCCAAATAAAACAGCAGTATTTTATCATTTGCTGCTTTTTCTTGTATTTGGTCCTTCCGTCATCTTTCTAATATTCATTCTAACATTAGGCCTAGGGGACTGTTAGAGGGGATATTATCATGATCATGATCTTCCCTATCTTTACTTGCTATATTTCCCATCCTGGAGAAAGTGTTTTTCCCTGAGTCCATGGGGCTCAATCTCTCTTATTAGAAATTTCTTGCACTCTAGTGAGTCTATAGCACTTAACCTCTCACCCTCCAGCTTTCACTTCATCCTTCTGCCTCTGCTTCCCTTGTGGGGATTTTCAGGTCCTTCTTAGCATAAGCCGTATGAGGTGATTGCAGAACCAGATCCGGACTCTGCACTCGCTCCACCCTCAACTGTGTGTTTCACTCGCACGCTTTCAACCTCCAGGATGTCCTGACCACCAAGGAACACCTCACCACCCGCCGTGGCTTTTCTTACCTTGATATGTCCCAACCAAGAAATACTCCACGGCCCCTGTGGCTTTTCTTATCTTGGTCCCGACCACCAAGGAAATACTTCACCGTCCCTGTAGCATTTCTTACCTTGGTCTGTACACAGAGTCACCTGGTCACCGTGGTATGTATTTGTAGGCCTTTTCTTCCTGCATTGCTGAGATTCTGGCTTTATTCATCGCACTGGGTGGGTCCCAATTCCTTACCTCTGAGGCCACCACAATGTGGCAGCAGCGTGTGTCTCCTCACAGGAGAGGATGGGACCCTTCCCCAGAGGAGAATGGGAATCCTGGGCAGACCCGCAAATTTGTTAGACATAAATTTTCAGTGCCACCAAAGAAATAACACTTAGACATAAATTTAATTTTCTCAGCAAGGCAATTTTGTTTCTATAGAAGGGTGCACCTTGTGGATGGAGCAATAGCAAGAGCACACCTGGTTAAGGGAGGGGAAGGGGTTCTTATTCCTGACGCAGGTAGCCCCTACTGCTGTGTCATTCCCCTATTGGCTAGGGTTGGACCACACAGTCTAGGCTAATTCTAATTGGCTATTTTAAAGAGAGCCGGAGTGGCGGGGAGAGTAGTTTGGCGGGAAGGACAGTTACAGAACAGGTGACTCAGGATGACTAAGAATGAAGCAGGTGACCAAGGATGACTAAGGTCAGAGCAGGTGACCAAGGGTGACTCAGGACAGAGCAGGTGACCAAGGGTGACTCAGGATGGATCAGGTGACCAGGGGAACAGATGTGAACTACTGATTAGAACTGGCGGGTTGTTTACTGAGACTAGGGCCAAGGAGATGTAAAGAACAAGGAAGTTAACATTTCAAATGAAGAACAAAGAACGGGGAGCTGAATATACTGGTACATTGGTTCTTTGGAGAGGATCTCAGAACTCATTGTACTTAACAATTTACAGGCTAAAACCTTTGAAAAGGAATCTGTTATATCCTACAAGAGCATTGCATATTTCAGACCAAGAAGTCTAGAATTATTATGAGCCAGCATTAACTGACTTGCCTGAGGCTACACATCTAGTTTGTAACTAGGCAAGGTTCGGACGTAGATTTTCAAGCTCACTCTTCCTGGGGTGCTGATTTACACCAATGTACACTGGCCAGGGGCACCAGGGCAAAGAATGCCAATACTGGTTTGAATGATCATCTTTTTAGATAGGCAATTCTCATTTGTTGACTAAATTGTATGATCGATTTGGAACTTTTAAGTTGAATTTCTATGCTTTTGGTTGCTTCTCTAATTTGGCCTTCTTGCAGCCCATTCCATTGTGAAAGGTATAGTTGCAAGCCATAATTATTAATAAACAATAAGAAACAGAGTTTATTCACTTACTTTGAAGATACTCTATCTCTTCCCAAAATAACCACCTATTCTAGTATACATTAAAATATTTTTTAATTGACTTGATTGAGGTGCGATTTCATGAGGTTTGACTAATCTTGGTGAAATATTTGTCACCAAAATTTCTGCCATGTGACCTCATAGTCAACTCTCCCTATCCCCTGGCCACAGGCAGCCACTGCACTGCTTTCTGTGAAAAGACAGGCTCATGCCTTAGGCACTGTTTGTGTCTGGCTGATTTCATTCAGCATAATATTTTGGGATGTTTATCCATGTTACTGTGTGTATCAGTAGTTTGTCCTTGTTTATTGCTGAGTAGTGTTCTGTTGCAGAGATATGCTCTGATCACCAGCAAGTAGGCATTTGCATTGTTTCCAGTTTGGGGCTGTTAGGAATGAATGTGCTTTGAACATCTGTATATAAGTTATTTTGTAGACATGCATTTTTCATTCCTCTTGGGTAAATATTTACAAGTAGGATTTTTGGGTCATGGATAAGTACGTGTATGTTTAACTACTAAGAAAGAGTTGGCTGGGTGCGGTGACTCACGCCTGTAATCCCAACACTTTGAAAGGCCAAGGTGGGTGGATCACCTGAGGTCAGGAGTTCGAGACCAGCCTGACCAATATGATGAAACCCTGTCTGTACTAAAAATACAAAAATTAGCTGGGCGTGGTGGCATGCATCTGTAATCCCAGCTACTCGGGAGGCTGAGACAGAAGAATCGCTTCAACCCAGAAGGCGGAGGTTGTGGTGAGCTGAGATCGTGCCATTGCACTTCAGAATGGGCAAGAAGAGCAAAACTCCCTCCCAAGAAAAAAAAAAAAAAAGAAAAGAAAAAGAAGTATCAAACAGTTTTCTGAACTGTGTATACCATTTTGCTTGTCCACAAACAATATATGACGGTTCCAGTTTCTGCAAATCCTCACCAGCACCTGGTATTCTGAGGTGGTATCTCACTGGGGCTTCTTACTTGCATTTCACACATGACTCATGGTGCTGAGTCTCACATGCTCACTAGCCATGTGTACGACTTCTTTGGTGAAGGGTCTGTTAAAATCTTTTATTCAGTTTTAAAACTAGGCTATTTGTCTCTGTAACTTTTTAAACAGGTAAAACAAGGCTCAGGAAGACACCCACATACAGAGCCACAGACAGGCGCACCCAGGGACATGGGACACGGGACACACAAAAGGAGGGACACTCACATGGGCACGCCAGTCCTCTCCGGGAGATGCGTGCACACGCAGACCCATGCAGGAGGGCGGAAGGGGGTGCACTTCAAGTCTGACAACATGTCCTCACATACACATGCACACCCATGCATGCAGACATGGTGGAAGATGCCCAGTCACACGGTCCAGTGCCGCTCCTGTGCCCCCAACAAACTGGGAAGGTTCGTATTGGGGAGGGATGTGGAAGGTGGTAGAGGACAGGGCAAGGTTCCTTGCCCTCCAGTCTGCAAACCATCAGCCCTGGAGAGCGTTCTGCTTGCCTGCGATGGGCAGCAGGAAGAAATAATAGATAAGAACAATGAAGGAAGCACCATGAAGGCATCAAAACACCAGCTTCAAGGAGCTGCCTGAGAGAGCAGCCCACAGGAAGCCTCCCCCACCATGTTGCCTGTTGTTGGGGATGAAAGCAACTTGGGGGCAGATGGAGGGGGCTCCATGGGAGGGAGAGCCCAGGGAGAAGCAGGTCGGGGCAGGTGTCTTGGCCTGATACCCATTGGCCCTCCCTGGGCACCACAGGCCAGGGACCCAATGTGCAGACCACCCTGTAGGGGCGTCAGACACAGAGCCACTCACACAGGGGCCTCTCTCCACAGCAGGAGGTCACAGCTGGTGTCCCATTGCTGTGCAGGGCTCTAAATGCAGGTCCGGGGACTGGAGATGAATCTTAGACTTTTTTTCTCTTTAATTAGTAGATTTTTTTTTTAAGAGTAGTTTTGATTTTGCAGAAAAGTTGACCAGAAAGTATATAAAGTTCCCAAATATGCCCAAGCACAATTTCCTCAATGATTTCTATCTTGCATTAGCATGGTACCTTTGTTGTAATTGATGAGTCAATTGATACATTATTATTAATCAAAACGCACAGTTTACATTAGGGTTCACTCTTGGTGGTATGCATTCTGTGGGTTTTGACCGGTGATGATGTCAAGTATCCATCATTACAGTAAGCTCACTTCTTCATCCCTCCTTTCATCCCTCCAAATCTCTGGCAACCACAGATCTTTTTACTGTCTCCATAGTTTTGCCTTTTCTAGAATGTCATTCAGTTGGAATCATGCAGTAGGTAGCCTTTTCAGATTGATTTCTTTCCCTTAGTAATATGCTTTTAATATATCTTTTCATGGCTTAATAGCTCAATTCTTTTCATTGCTAAATAATATTCCACTGTATGCATGTACCATAGTTTATTAATCCATCTCTGCTTTGTATATCTTCTTTGATGAGGTGTCTATCCAGATCTCTTGACCATTTTTAATTGGGTTGTTTTCTTATCGTTGAGTTTTAGTTTTTTGTGTTTTAGACACGAGTCCTTTATCAGACGTGTGGTTTGAACATCTTTTTCCCCCAGTATGCGGCTTGTCTTTTCATCCCTTAACAGTAACTCTCACAACCAGATGTGATGAATTTTAATGAAGCCAAACTTACCAATTTTTTCTTTCATGGATCATGCTTTTGGTGTCATATCTAAAAAGTCATCACCAAACACTTAGGCTTTCTCTTATGGTATCCTTACAAGTTTAATAGCTTTGTGGTTTACACTTAGGTTTATGATCCCGTTTTGACTTATTTTTTGTGAAGGGTGTAAGTCTGTGTCTATATGCATTTGTTGGCATGTGTGTCTGGACATCAGAGCACCACTTGTTGAAAAGACTATCTTTCTCCATTAGATTGCCTTTGCTCTTTTGTCAAAGATCAGTCGATTATATTTGTAGAGCCTATTCCTGGGCTCTCTGATCTGTTCCATTGCTCTGTTTGTCTGTTATTTTGCCAATACCACACTGTCTGTTACTGCAGCTTTGTAGCAAGCCTTCAGGTCCTCTAAGTTTTTCTCCTGGATGTTATATTAACTATTCTGAGCCTTGCCTTTCAGTATAAATTTAAGAATGTGATTGTCAATATTCACAAAGTAACTTGCTGGGATTTTTATTGGGATTGCACTGAATCTATAGATCAAATTGGGAAGAACTGATAACAATATCATGCCTTTCTATCCATAAACATGGAATATCTTTCCATTTATTTAGATCTTTTATTTATTTCATTAGAGTTTTGTAGTTCTTCTCACATAGATTTTGAACATGTGTTGTTAGATTTGTACCTAAGTATTTCATTTTTCTTAGTGCTAATTATTACCTTTTTAATATTAAATTTCAACTATTCATTATTGACATATAGAAAAGCAATGACTTGTATATATTAATCTTGCATCTTGCAACCTTGTTATAATCATTTATTAGTCTCAGGAGGGTTTTTTGTTGATGTGGGGGGATTGTCTACGGACATGATCACGTCATCTTAAAAAAAAGACACTTTCATTTCTTCCTTTCTAATCTGTGTGCCTTTTATTTTCTTTCCTTGTCTTATTGCATTAGCTAGGACTTTCAGTACAATGTTAAAAATCAGTCGTATAAATGTAAATAATTATTATTTATTGTGAAAGAAAAATATCTTGGGCCCCCAAAATCACTAAGCTAAAGGGAAAAGTCAAACTGGGAACTGCTTAGGGCAAACCTGCCTCCCATTCTATTCAAAGTCATCCCTCTGCTCACTGAGATAAATGCATATCTGATCGCCTGCTTCAGAGAGGCTCATCAGAAACCCAAAAGAATGCAACTGTTTGTCTCTCACCTACTTGTGACCTGGAAGCACCCTCCCTACTTAGAGTTGTCCCGCTTTTGCTTAGATTCTGGACGAAACCAATGTTCATTTTACATACGTTGATTGATGTCTCATGTCTCCCTAAAATGTATAAAACCAAGCTGTGTTCTGACTGTCAGGCCTCTGAGCACAAGCCAAGCCATCGTATCCCATGTAACCTGCACGTACACATCCAGATGGCCTAAAGTAACTGAAGAATCACAAAAGAAGTGAAAACGGCCTGTTCCTGCCTTAACTGATGATATTACCTTGTGAAATTCCTTCTCCTGGCTCATCCTGGCTCAAAAGCTCCCCAACTGAGCACCTTGTGACCCCCACCCCTGCCAGCCAGAAAACAACCCCCTTTGACTGTAATTTTCCACTACCTACCCAAATCCTATAAAACGGCCCCACCCCTATCTCCCTTCCCTGACTCTCTTTTCGGACTCAGCCCGCCTGCACCCAGGTGAAATAAACAGCCTTGTTGCTCACACAAAACCTGTTTGGTGGTCTCTTCATACAGACGCGAGTGAAATTTGGTGCCGTGACTCGGACTGGGGGACCACCCTTGGGAGATCAAGCCCCTGTCCTCCTGCTCTTTGCTCCATGAGAAAGATCCACCTACGACCTCAGGTCCTCAGACCAACCAGCCCAAGGAACATCTCATCAATTTTAAATCCGGTAAGTGACCTCTCTTTACTCTCTTCTCCAACCTCTCTTACTATCCCTCAACCTCTTTCTCCTTTCAATCTTGGCGCCACACTTCAATCTCTCCCTTCTCTTAATTTCAGTTCCTTTCCTTTCCTGGTAGAGACAAAGGAGATGCGTTTTATCCGTGGATGCAAAACTCCAGCACCGGTCACAGACTCGGGAAGACAGTCTTCCCTTGGTGTTTAATCACTGTGGGGACGCCTGCCTGATTATTCACCCACATTTCGTTGGTGTTTGATCACCGCAGGGACATCTGCCTTGGTCATTCACTCACATTCCCTTGGTGGCAAGTCAATTGCAGGGATGCCTGCTTTGGCTGCTCACCTACATCGCAGCCCAGGGCTGCTCACCCTACCCATTCTGTCTGTGTCTCTACCCTCTCTTTTCTCTCCACTTTCCTGGGGGGCAAGCACCTCCCACCCCTTTTCCACTTTCCTGGGGGACACCTCCCACTCCTTCTCTCCATGTCTCTACCCTCTCTTTTCTCTGGACTTGCCTCCTTCACTATGGGCAAACTTCCACCCTCCATTCCTCCTTCTTCTCCCTTAGCCTATGTTCTCAAGAACTTAAAACCTCTTCAACTCACACCTGACCTAAAACCTAAATGCCTTATTTTCTTCTGCAATGTCGCTTAACCCTAATACAAAATCGACAAATGGTTCCAAATAGCTAGAAAACAGCACTTTTGATTTCTCCATCCTACAAGATCTAGATAATTATTGTCGTAAAATGGGCAAATGGTCTGAGGTGCCTGACGTCCAGGTATTCTTTTACACATTGGTCCCTCCCTGGTCTCTGTTCCCAATGCAACTTGTCCCAAATCTTCTTTCTTTCCCTCCCGCCTGTCCCTTCAGTCCCGACCCCAAGTGTTGCTGAGTCTTTCCAATCTTCCTTTTTTATGGACCCATCTGACCTCTCCCCTCCTCCCCAGGCTGCTCCTCGCCAGGCCAAGCCAGGTCCCAATTCTTCCTCAGCCTCCGCTCCCCCACCCTATAATCCTTTTATCACCTCCCCTCCTCACACCCAGTCTGACTTACAGTTTCGTTCTGTGACTAGCCCTCCCCTACCTGCCCAGCAATTTCCTCTTAAAAACGTGGCTGGAGCTGAAGGCATAGTCAAGGTTAATGCTCCTTTTTCTTTATCCGGCCTATCCCAAATCAGTTAGAATTTAGGCTCTTTTTATGAAATATAAAAACCCAGCCCAGTTCATGGCTTGTTTGGCAGCAATCCTGAGACACTTTACAGCCCTAGACCCTAAAAGGTCAAAAGCCCATCTTGTTCTCAAAATACGTTTTATTACCCAATCTGCTCCTGACATTAAATAAAACTCCAAAAATTAAATTCCAGCCCTCAAACCCCACAACAGGACTTAATTAACCTTGCCTTCAGGGTGTACAATAATAGAGAAGAGTTGCAATTACTTGCCTCTGCTGTGAGAGAAACCCCAGCCACATCTCCAGCACACAAGAACTTCAAAACTCCTAAGCCACAGTGGCCAGGCGTTCCTTCAGGACTTCCTCCCCAAGGATCTTGCTTCAAGTGCTGGAAATCTGGCCACTGGGCCAAGGAATGCCCACAGCCCAGGATTCCTCCTAAGCTGTGTCCCATCTGTGCAGGACCTCACTGGAAACTGGACTGTCCAACTGGCCTAAGGCTCTGACTAGCTCCTTCCCAGATCTTCTCGGCTTAGCGGCTAAAGACTGATGCTGCCTGATCACCTCAGAAGCTTCCTGGACCATCACAGAAGCTCTAGGTAACTCTTACAGTGGAGGGTAAGTCTGTCCCCTTCTTAATCAATACAGAGGCTACCTACTCAACATTACCTTCTTTTCAAGGGCCTGTTTCCCTTGCCTCCATAACTGTTGTGAGTATTGACAGCCAGGCTTCTAAACCACTCAAAAATCCCCCACTCTGGTGCTAACTTGGACAACATTCTTTTATGCACTCTTTTTTAGTTATCCCTACCTGCCTAGTTCCCCTATCAGGCTGAGACATTTTAACTAAATTATCTGCTTCCCTGACTATTCCTGGACTACAGCCACATCTCATTGCCGCCCTTCTTCCCAACCCAAAGCCTCCTTCACGCCTTCTTCTCGTATCTCTCCACCTTAACCCACAAGTATGGAACACTTCTACTCCCTCCCTGGCAACTGATCACCAGCCCATTATCCCATTAAAACCCAATCACCCTTACCCTGCTCAACACTAGTATCCCATCCCACAACAGGCTTTAAAGGGATTGAAGCCTGTTATCACTCGCCTGCTACAGCATGGGCTTCTAAAACCTATAAACTCTTCTTAAAATTCCCCCATTTTACCTGTCCAAAAACCAGACAAGCCTTACAGATTA
This sequence comes from Pongo abelii, assembly GCF_028885655.2. NCBI lineage: Eukaryota > Metazoa > Chordata > Mammalia > Primates > Hominidae > Pongo > Pongo abelii. The sequence goes on along the minus strand of NC_072000.2, from coordinate 105,734,637 downwards.
GTTCAGGATCTGCACCTTAACAACCAAATTGTTTTGCCTATCCACCCCATGGTGCCAAACCCATATACTCTCCTATCCTCAATACCTCCCTCCACAACCCATTATTCTGTTCTGGATCTCAAACATGCTTTCTTTACTATTCCTTTGCACTCTTCATCCCAGTCTCTCTTCACTTTCACTTGGACTGACCCTGACACCCATTAGGCTCAGCAAATTACCTGGGCTGTACTGCTGCAAGCCTTCACAGACAGCCCCCATTACTTCAGTCAAGCCCAAATTTCTTCCTCATGTGTTACCTATCTCGACATAATTCTCATAAAAACACACGTGCTCTCCCTGCTGATCATGTCCAGCTAATCTCCCAAACCCCGACCCCTTCTACAAAACGACAACTCCTTTCCTTCCTAGGCATGGTTAGGTACTTCCGCCTTTGGATACCTAGTTTTACCATCCTGACTTAACCATTATATAAACTCACAAAAGCAAACCTAGCTGACCCCACAGATCCTAAATCCTTTTGCCACTCCTTTCCATTCCTTAAAAACAGCCCTAGAAGCTGCTCCCACACTAGTTCTCCCTAACTCATCTCAACCCTTTTTCATTAACACAGCCAAAGTGCAAGGCTGTGCGGTCAAAATTCTTACACAAGGACCGGGACCACGCCCTGTGGGCTTTTTATCCAAACAACTTGACCTTACTGTTTTAGCCTAGCCCTCATGTCTGCGTGCAGTGGCTGCCGCTGCCTTAATACTTTTAGAGGCCCTTAAAATCACGAACTATGCTCAACTCTCTACAGTCACTCTCTACAGCTCTTATAACTTCCAAAATCTATTTTCTTCCTCACACCTGACGCATATACTTTCTGCTCCCCTCCACTACCTCTCAGCAAGCCAAACTCATTGCCTTAACTCAAGCCCTCACTCTTGCAAAAGGACTACGTGTCAATATTTATACTGACTCTAAATATGCCTTCCATATCCTGTACCACCATGCTGTTATATGGGCAGAAAGAAATTTCCTCACTATGCAAAGGTCCTCCATCATTAATTCCTCTTTAATAAAAACTCTTCTCAAAGCTGCTTTACTTCCAAAGGAAGCTGGAGTCGTTCACTGCAAGGGCCATCAAAAGGCATCAGATCCCATCACTCAGGGCAATGCTTACGCTGACAAGGTAGCTAAAGAAGCAGCTAGCGTTCTAAATTCTATCCCAGTTTTTCTCCTTCTTGTCTGGCCACTCCCACTTACTACCCCACTGAAACTTCCACCATTAATCTCTTCCCACACAAGGCAAATGGTTCTTGGACCAAAGAAAATATCTCCTTCCAACCTCACAGGCCCATTCTATTCTGTCATCATTTCATAACCTCTTCCATGTAGGTTACAAGCTGCTAGCCCACCTCTTAGAACCTCTCATTTCCTTTCCATCGTGGAAATCTATCCTCAAGGAAATCAGTTCTCAGTGTTCCACCTGCTATTCTACTACTTCTCAGGGATTATTCAGGCCCCCTCCCTTCCCTACACATCAAGCTCGGGGATTGGCCCCTGCCCAGTACTGGCAAATTGACTTTACTTACATGCCCTGAGTCAGGAAACTAAAATACCTCTCAGTCTAGATAGACACTTTCACTGGATGGGTAGAGGCCTTTCCCACAGGGTCTGAGAAGGCCACCAGGGTCATTTCTTCCCTTCTGTCAGACATAATTCCTCGGTTTGGCCTTCCCACCTCTATACAGTCCGATAACGGACCAGCCTTTATTAGTCAAATCACCCAAGCAGTTTCTCAGGCTCTTAGTGTTCAGTGGAACCTTCATACCCCTTACTGTCCTTAGTCTTCAGGAAAGGTAGAACGGAACGGACTAATGGTCTTTTCAAAACACACCTCACCAAGCTCAGCCACCAACTTAAAAAGGACTAGACAATACTTTTACCACTTTCCCTTCTCAAAATTCGGGCCTGTCCTTGGAATGCTACAGGGTACAGCCCATTTGAGCTCCTGTATAGACTCTCCTTTTTATTAGGCCACAGCCTCATTCCAGACACCAGCCTAACTTGGACTGTGCCCCAAAAACTTGTCATCCATACTATCTTCTGCCTAGTCATACTCTTATTCACTGTTCTCTACTCATAAATGCCCTACTCTTGTTTACACTGCCGGTTTACACTGTTTCTCCAGGCCATCACAGCTGATATCTCCTGGTGCTATCCCCAAATCACCACTCTTAACTCCCTCTTAAAGTAAATCAATAATCTTTGCTGGCAGGGCTATGCCGAACCTCCTTGGGCACTCTCTAATTGGATGTCCTGGGTCCTCCCAATTCTTAGTCCTTTAATACCTGTTTTTCTCCTTCTCTTATTCGGACCTTGTGTCTTCCGCTTAGTTTTTCAATTCATACAAAACCACATCCAGGCCATCACCAATCATTCTATACGACAAATGCTCCTTCTAACAACCCCACAATATCACGCCTTACCACAAAATCTTCCTTCAGCTTAATCTCTCCCACTCTGGGTTCCCATGCCCCCCCTAATCCCGCTTGAAGCAGCTCTGAGAAACATTGCCCATTATCTCTCCATGTCGCCCCCCAAAAAATTTTCGCTGCCCCAACACTTCAATACTATTTTATGTTATTTTTCTTATTAATATAAGAAGGCAGGAATGTCAGGCCTCTGAGCCCAAGCTAAGCCATCGTATCCCATGTGACCTGCACGTACACATCCAGATGGCCTGAAGTAACTGAAGAATCACAAAAGAAGTGAAAATGGCCTGTTCCTGCCTTAACTGATGATATTACCTTGTGAAATTCCTTCTCCTGGCTCATCCTGGCTCAAAAGCTCCCCAACTGAGCACCTTGTGACCCCCACCCCTGCCAGCCAGAAAACAACCCCCTTTGACTGTAATTTTCCACTACCTACCCAAATCCTATAAAACGGCCCCACCCCTATCTCCCTTCCCTGACTCTCTTTTCGGACTCAGCCCGCCTGCACCGAGGTGCTCACACAAAGCCTGTTTAGTGGTCTCTTCACAGGGACGCGCGTGAAACTGACCACCTTGGACACATGTCATCATTACCTCCTGAGGCTGGGTCATAGCCCTGTGTCCTCAAACTTGGCAAAATAAACTTTCTAAATTAACTGAGACCTGTCTCAGATTTTTGAGGTTCATATTATCAATTAAAAACCAAAATTTAAATTAAAAAAAAAAAGGAAAGCAGTGTTGAGGAGGGCATCCTTACCTTGCTCCTGATCTTAGCAGGGAAGCTTCAAGTTTCTCAACTTTAAGTGCGACCACTGTTGGCTTTTTGTTGAGCTTTGACAGCTGTGGGTTCCTTATCAAGTTCCCCTCTAGTCCTCTTTTGCTGAGAGCTTTTATCGTGAATGGGTGTTGGATTTTGTTAGATGCTTTTTCTGAATCTGCTGATATGATCATGTGATTTTTCTTCCTCAGCCTGTTGAGGTGATGGATTACATGACTAGATTTTCAAATGCTGAACCAGTTTTGTGTACCTGAGATAAATCCCACTCGGTTGTGGTATATAATCCTTTTTATGCATTGTTGGATTTGACTTGCTAATTTTTCATTGAAGATTTTTGCACCTATGTTTACAAAAGCTATTGGCTTATGGCTTTCCCATCTTGTGTCTTTGTCTGGTTTTGGTTTTAGAGTAATGCTGGCTTTATAGAATGAGTTAGAAAACATTCCTTTTGCTTCTATTATCTGGAAGACATCATAGAAAATTACTATCATTTCTTCCTTAAATGTTTGGTAGAATTCATCAGCGAACCCATTCAGACCTGGTGCTTCCTGTTTGGAAGGTAGTTATTTATTGATTCAATTCCTTTAATGCATACATACCTATTCATATTATCTATTCTTTCTTGTGTAAGTTTTGGTGGATTGCATCTTTAAGAAATTGATCCATTTCGTCTAGGTTTTTAGATTTGTGGGCATAGAGTTGTTATGGTAATAATAGTCTATTATTACCCTTTACAATATTCCTTTAGAATCAGTAGCAGTGGCCTCTATTTTATTTCTAATGCTAATAATTTGTGTCTCATTTCTTTCTTTGTTAACTTGGCTAGAGGTTTATCAATTTCATAGATTTTTTTTTTTAAAGAACCAGCTTTTGGTTTTGTTGATTTTCTCTAGTAGGTTCCTGATTTCAGTTTCATTGATGTCTGCTTTAGTTAATTTTTTCTGTCTACTATGTTTTTAATTAGTTCTTTTCTAGTTTCTTGAGGTGGAAACTTAGATGATTTGTTTCAGATCTTTCTTCTTTTCTAAAATGCCTTACTTCAATGCCATAAACTTTCTTCTAAACATTGCTTTTGTTGCATCTCACAAATTTTGATAAGTTGTATTTTCATTTTCATTTATTTCAAAATATTGCTTAATTTCTCTGGAGACCTTTTTCTTTGACTGATGTGTTATTTAGAAGTGTGTTGTTTAATCTCCAGGTATTTTTTAATTTTCCAATTGTCTTTCTGTTATTGATTTCTAGTTTTATTGCATTCAGAGAGCATATTTTATTTTTCCATTCTTTTAAACTTGTTGAGGTGTGTCAGGGCTTAGAATTTGGTCTATCTTGGTGAATGTTCCACGTGAGCTTGAGAAGAATGTATTTTGCTCTTGCTTAACAAAAGATTCTATAGATATCCAGTAAACTGGCTGAATGATAGTACTGTTCTGTTCAACTGTGTCCTTACTGATTTTCAGTCTGCTTGATCTGTCCATTACTGAGTGGTGTTCAAGTCTCCACATGTGACAGTGGATTCTTCTACATCTTCTTGCTGTTCTATCAGATTTTGCTCCAAGTATATGACACTCTGTTCTTACATATTAGAGATTGCTATTTCTTATCAGAGAACTGACTCCTTTATCATTATCCAGTGCCGTTCTTTACCTCTGATAATTTTCCTTGCTCTGAAGGCTGCTTTGTCTGAAACTAATATAGCAACTCCAGCTTTCCATTGAATAGTATTAGCATGGTATAACTTTCTCCATCCTGTTACTTTTAATCTATCTGAGTCTTTATATTTAAAGCAAGTTTATTGATTTTTTTAAAATCCACTCTGACAGTCTGCCTTTTAACTGAAGTATTTGGACCACTGGCATTTGAAGTGACTACTGATGTTCGGATTAATATCTATCATATGTGTCACGGTTTTCTATTCCTTGCCCTTGTTTTCTGTTTCTTTTTGTCTTTCATTCTTCTGCCTTCTCTAGTTTTAACCAAGCATTTTGTGTGATTCTATTTTCTCTCCTCTCTTAGCATACTAATTAAAATATTCCCCTACTTATCCACAGGTTTGCTTTCTGTGGTTTCAGTTACCCACCCTCAACCATAGTCTAAAAGTAGGTGAGTACAGTACAATAAAATATTTTGAGAGACAGACCATATTCACATAACTTTTATTACAGTATATTGTTATAATTGTTCTATTTTATTATTAGTTATTGTTGTTAATCTCTTACTGTGCGTAACATATAAATTAAACTTCATCTTAGGTATGTATATATAGGAAAAACAACCATAGTCTGTATAGGGTTCAGTACTATCCACGGTTTCAGGCATCCACTTGGGATCTTGCAATGCATCCCCCATGGATAAGGGGGGACTACTATGTCTTCCTTTCTTTTTTTCTTTTACTTTTAAAAATGGCTGTTCTAGAGTTTGCAGTGTACATTTGCAACTAATCCAAATTCGTCTTCAAATAACGCTATACTGTTTCATAGGGAGTGCAGGTACTTTGTAATAGACCACTCTCAATTCCTCCCTCCTGTCCCTTAAAACATTGCTGCCATTCATTTCACTTATTCTAAAGTATAATCAGTAAATATATTGTTGCTATTATTTTGAACAAATTATTGTTTGCTAGATCAATTAAGAATAAGAAAAATAAAAGATTTTACTTTACCATTACGTATTCATTCTCTAACACACTTCTTTATGTTGACTCAAGTTTCTGACCTATTTCATTTTCCTTCTCTCTAAAGAACTTCTTTTTAACATTTCTTTCAAGGCAAGTCTAATGGTGGCAAATTCCCTCAATTTTTTTTTGTCTGCAACATTTTTTCTTTACTTTTGGAGGATAACTTCACTAGATACCAAATTTTAGGCTGTTGGATTTTTTTCTTTCAAACTTAAAATGTTTAACTCCAACTCTTCTTGCTAATGTACTTTCTGAAGAAAAGTCTAATGTAATTCTTAACCTTAATCTTTGGTAATTCTCTTTATACTTTTCTCTCAGTTACTAAGAGAGGTGGATGAAAATCTGAAATTAATTGTTCATTTTCATTTCTTCTTTTAGTTTTGTCGGTTTTTTTGCTATACATATTTTAAAGTTCTGTTATTAGGAGGATACATGTTTTTGTTGTATATATCTTGAACTAAACATTTTGTCATTGTAAACTGTCCCTATCTTTTTCTGGGAATATCCCTTGTCCTGAAGTTTTTTTGGTCTACTATGCACACAAACACCCCAGTTTTCTTGTTATTAGTGTCTGTGTGATAGCTCCTTTCCATTCTTTTATTTTCATCTATGTGTGCCTGTATACTTAAACTGGGATTTTTATAGACAGCATATAGTTTGATCTTGTTTTTCCTTACCTTTTAGAATATCTTCTAATTTAAAAAAAGTAAAAGCCCAACACAATGCATCAGGTTATAATAACTGAGGCATTCAGCCTTTAGTGTGAAGTTTTAGGTTAATCTGGCTAGGAGTTGAACTGTGTTTAATGTTTGATGTAGTGGTAAGTTCCAGAGGCTTCAAATTCCTCTAGTGTTTTTGTTTTTTTCTTTCTCATTGTCTTTCTGTTTCTGTAAGAACTATTTCTTAAATACGCTCTGTGCTTTCTAGCTCTCTCACCTGTAATTCATCGTTATTACACTGTAGCCCTGTTGATGTGGTTGTCGAGTATGGGAAGGGAAAACATTCTATCATCTTATGATTATGCTTTTGGCTTTTAATGAGTTTCTGTCCCTAGGTTGTGACTTTCACAAGCGTTTCTTAGCTTTGCCCTTTTCTCCCCACCTTAGGTAAGACAGGAAGACCAGAGGGGGTAGGAGTTGGGAAATTGGCCTGGCTCCTGAAATAAGGCTCTGATAAAGTTCTTTCCCCTGCTGAGTAGGCCTTTGTTACGGACATGCTCTGAGACTATTTCAAAATGGTTAATTTTCCCCTCTCCCTGATTGAGATGTGAGGGGACTTTTTTCTTGGCTATTCACCGTGAAAACTCAGTGGGATTAAAAATAAAACCTAATCAAGTGGAGGAGGGGTGGCTAGGAATGTGACCCCCAGAAATGTCTCACTCTTATGCCAGTCCACATTCAGCTGCAGGAAATTTGTCCCAATGACCATTAATATGTTCCCACCAGTTTATGACTCCAGTGGCTTTTGCTCCAGGTGAGCAGATCTCAGCTGTGAGCCTCTGCATTCTCCTATCTCTCCCACTTCTGAGTGGAGGCTTCCCTGGGACCTCAATTCTCTGATGGGTCCAAAGAATGCACTGATTTTCACTTTGTTCAGCTTTTTTTTGTAGTAAAGATGAGAGTGATTGTTTTCAAATACTTTACATGTCAGAGCTAAAATTGGAAGTCTCCAGTATTACTTTTTTATTAAGTCTAATAATCTTTGCTTTTAATTTAGACCATTTATATTTTAAATTTAATTCTATAATCTTGCTGTTTGTTTTCTCTTTCCCAACCTCATTATACCTCACTCTATGTCCTTTGTTCCTTTTCCTCTTTTTTCCTGTATTCTTTTGGATTCATTTTAGCATTCCATTTACTCTCCTCTATAAGCTTATCAGTTATACCTCCTTGCTTTATGCTTTTTAAAGCTTGATCTAGGATTTATGATATGCATACTTAATTTATTGCAGTTTATGTTCAGGAAAAGTTACTATTCTCTGATGTCCTTCGAGAAAAATGATGAGACAAGTCTTAATCATTTTAGGAGATTTATTTGCCAAAGTTAAGGATGTGCGCCCGGGAGACAGTTCTATGTCTTTCCTTGAAGATAATTTTGAGGTCTCTAAATTTAAAGGAGAAAGGGTGAAATACTGAGAAGTATACGATTTTCATGTAAAAAGCAGGTAGGGAAAAATAGTCTTTCATGCCTTTGTCTGGCTCAGTGAATCTGCATTTTTTTTTTTTTTTTACATAAGTTGACACAGACAAATGGGGCAGAGGAAAAATGCAGAGAATCTGGATTTTACATGAGTTAACATAGACACAATGGGGCAGGGGAACAATCAGATATGCAGTCGTGTCTGGTGGGCCGGGGTGACTGCACCTGTAAAGATAAGCTATCAGTTTGCATTGCCATGGTGAAATTTTAACAGAAACACCTTAAAAGATCTTGCAGCTCACTAGGAATTTCCTTGTGGGCAAAATATAGGGGAGGCATGTAGCTTTTCATCTTGTAGCCATCTTATTTAAGAACCAAAAGGGGGAGGCAGTTTGCATGTCCCACTTCCCAGCTTGACTTTTCCCTTTGGCTTAATGACTTTAGGGTCCCAAGATTTAATTTCCTTCCACAGTGTACTCTGCAAAATATATAAGCAGTGTATTTCTGTTTCTCCCTCCTGTCCTCTGTGCATTGTTGTCCATATATTATTCTACAGATGTTACAAACTCCTAAGACATTATCATTAATTTTGTTTTAAACAGTCATTATTATTATTATTATTATTATTATTTAATTTTTGTTCTGAGACGGAGTCTTGCTCTGTTGCCCAGGCTGGAGTGCAGTGGTGCGATCTTGGCTCACTGCAACCTCTGACCCCTGAGTTCAAGCAATTCTCCTGCCTCAGCCTCCCTAGTAGCTGGGATTACAGGCATGCACTACCACACCTGGCTAATTTTTGTATTTTTAGTAGAGACAGAGTTTCACCGTGTTGGCCAGGCTGATCTCGAACTCCTGACCTCAAGTGATCTGCCCACCTCAGCCTCCCAAAGTGCTGGGATTACAAGTGTGAGCCACCATGTCCAGCCACAGTCATTATTTTTAAAAGAAATTTTAAAATGAGAAAACAATGCCTTTTAGATTTATTCACATTTTTGCTTTTTTTTTTTGCTGCTCATTTCTTTGTGTTGATCTGAATCTCCATCTCATATAATTTTCTTTCAGTTTAAAAACCTTCCTTTATCATTTCTTATAGTGTAGATTTATTCATGGTGAATTTTCTTACTTTGTTTATTTGAAAAAGCCTCTACTTCAGCTTAACTTTTTTTTTTTTTTTGATACAGATTCGCACTCCATTGCCCAGGCTGGAGTGCAGTGGCACGACCTCGGCTCACTACAACCTCTGCATCCTGAGTTCAAGCGATTCTCCTGCCTCAGGCTTCCAAGTAGCTGGGATTACAGGTGCACACCACTATGCTTAGATAATTTCTATAGTTTTAGCAGAGATGGGGCTTCACCACGTTGGTCAGGCTGGTCTCAAACTCCTGACCTCAGGTGATCCACCCACCTTGGCCTCCCAAAGTGTTGGGATTACAGGTGTGAGCCACTGTGCCTGGGCTTCAGCTTAATTTTTGAAGGATACTTTCAATGAGTGTAAAGTTCTATGAGGATATTGAAACTGCCTTTGCAAAATTATGACTGAGACAGTGAAAGAGATTTAACTTAACTGACTCTATCTTGCCTCTAACCTCCAAGCTGTCTTTGTTCAGTCCTGGGTGTATGTTGAACTAACTTTGGGAAAAACTTAGCCTATAGTTTAAAACCAAGACGATAACAACCCTTTCCCAAAGCAGACCTCCTTGCCTGGGGACTAGAATGCCTTCGTAGGACTAAGAAATTAGCCACAAAATTAGAAATTATGGTTTAGAAGTCATGCAGCTGGAGGCTACAGGAGTCTGACCCTCCCTAAACTGCTCCTAAGATCAGTGCTTGAGATTGCAGACCCTGTGCTTGATGGATCAGCTGGCACCACCCAGATCAATAAACTGGCTCATATGATCTTGTGGCCCCCTGACCCAGGAACTGACTCAGCACAAGAAAACAGCTTCGACTCCCTATGGTTTCATCTCTGACCTGACCAATCAGTGCTCCTGACCCACTGGCTTCCCCTCACCCACTAAATTGTTCTTAAAAACTCTGATCCATGAATGCTCAGAGAGATTGATTTTGAATAATAACAAAACTGTGGTCTCCAGTACAGCAAGCTCTTCGTGAATTACTCTTTCTCTATTGTAATTCCCTTGTCTTGATAAATTGGCTCTGTCTAGGCAGCTGACAACGTGAACCCATTTGTATTACATTATTTAAGAGATGTTTTGTATTATCTTTTGTCTTGCACTATTTCTGATGATAAATCAGCAGCTCTTTTATCTTCATGCTCCTGTATGTGTTGTTTCTTTTTGTTTTACTAGATTCTTTTAAGGCTTTTCCTCCTCCATCCCCCTCCCTCAGTTTTACTGAGGTAAATAACAAATATATATATTTATGTTCATTGATCATTTATTCAGTATCTATTAGACTGTCAATTCATCCAGTGACTTTTTAATTTCAGATAATTTTTATCTTTATTGCTTGCATTGGGCTCATTTTTATAGATTTCATATCTTTCCTCATTGTGTTCATGTTTTCCTTTAAATCCTTGAATATATTTATAATAGACATTTAATTTTTTTTTAATTTTTAACTTTTATTTTAGGTTTGAGGTTACATGTGCAGGTTGGTTGTATAGGTAAACTCGTGTAATGGGAGTTTGTGGTACAGGTTATTTGATCACCCACATACTAAGCCTAGTACCCAATATTTATATTTTCTGATCCTCTCCCTTCTTCCACCCTCTATCCTCAAGTAGACCCCAGTGTCTGTTGTTCCTTTCTTTGCATTCATGAGTTCTCATCATTTAGCTCCCACTTATAAGTGAGAATATGTGGTATTTGGTTTTCTGTTCCTGTGTTCATTTGCTAAGGATAATGGCCTCTATATCCATCCATGTTCCCACAGAAGACGTAATGTTGTTCTTTTTTAGGGCTACATAGTATTCCATGGTGTATATGTACCACATTTTCTTTATCCAATCTGTCATTGATGGGCATTTAGATTGATTCCATCTCTTTGCTATTGTGAATAGTGCCGAAATTAATATTTGCATGCATGTGTCCTTATAGTAGAATGATTTATATTCCTCTTGGTATATACCCAGTAATGGGATTGCTGGGTCCAACGGAATTCCTGTGTTTAGCTCATTGAGGACTTGCTATCCTTTTCACAATGGTTGAACTAATTTACAATCCCACCAATAGTGTATTAGTTTTCCCTTTTCTTCACAACCTTGCCAGCATCTGTCATTTTTTGACTTTTTAATAATAGCCATATAATGGTGAAATGGCTTAGCTGTATCCCCACCCAAATCTCACGTTGAATTGTAGCTCCTGTAATTCCCACATGTTGTGGGAGGGATCCCCATTGAATCATGGGGGCAGTTTCCCCATGCTGTTCTCATGATAGTGAATAAGTCTCATGATATCTAATGGTTTAATAAGGGGAAACCCCTTCAGCTTGGCTCTCATTTCTCTCTTGCCTGCTGCCATGTAAGACATGCCTTTTGCCTTCTGCCATGATTGTGAGGCCTCCCCAGCCATGTGGAACTGTGAGTCCATTAAACCTCTTTTTAAATTATGCAGTCTCAGGTATGTCTTTATCAGCAGTGTGAAAAAGGAATAATACAGTAAATTGGTACCAGCAGAGTGGAGTGCTGCTGTAAAGATACCCGAACATGTGGAAGTGACTCTGGAACTGGGTAACGGGCAAAGGTTGGAACAGTTTGGAGGGCTCAGAAGAAGACAGGAAAATGTGAGAAAGTTTGGAACTTTCTAGACACTTGTTGAATGGCTTTGACCAAAATGCTGATAATGATACAGACAATGAAATCCAGGCTGAGGTGGTCTTAGATGGAGATGAGGAACTTTTTGGGAAGTGGAGCGAAGGTGACTTTTTCTATGTTTTAGCAAAAAGACTGGTGGCATTTTGCCCCTGCCCTAGGTAATTGTGGAACTTTGAACTTGAGGGAGATTATTTAGGGTATCTGGCAAAAGAAATTTCTAAGCAACAACGCATTCAAGAGGTAACTTGAGTGCCATTAAAGACATTCTGTTTTAAAAGGAAAACAGAGCATAAAAGTTTGAAAAATGTGCGGCCTGACAATGCAATAAAAAAGAAAAGCCCATTTTCTGAGGAGAAATTCAAGATGGCTACAGAAATTTGGATAAGTAACGAGGAGCCAAATATTCATTGCCAAAACAATGAGGAAAATGTCTCCAGGGTATGTCAGAGGTCTTCACCACAGTCCCTCCTATCACAGGCCCGGAGGCTGAGGAGAAAAAAAATGGTTTATTGGGCCCAGGGCACCACTGCTGTGTGCAGCCTCGGGACCTGGTGTTCTGAGTCCCAGCGACTCTAGCCATGGCTAAAAGGGGCCAAGGTACAGCTTGGGCTGTGGCTTCATAGGGTGCAAGCACCAAGCCTTTGCAGCTTCCACATGGTGTTGAGCCTGCAGGTGCACGGACATCAAGAATTGAGGTTTCAGAACCTCTGCCTAGATTTCAGTGGTTGTATGGAAATGCCTGGATGTCCAGGCAGAAGTTTGCTGCAAGGGCAGGGCCCTAATGGAAAACCTCTGCTAGGGCAGAGAAAAAGAGAAATATGGAGTTGAAGTGCCCACACAGAGTCCCCACTGGGGCACTGCCTAGTGTAGCTGTGAGAAGAGGGCCACCATCCTCCAGACCCCAGAATGGTAAACCCACCCACAGCTTCCACCATGTGCTGGGAAAAGCCACAGACACTCAACTCCAGGCTATGAAAGCAGCCAGAAGGGAGGCTGTACCCTGCAAAGCCACAGGGGCAGAGCTGCCCAAGACCATGGGAACCCACCTCTTGAATCAGTGTGACCTGGATGTGAGACATGGATTCAAAGGAGATCATTTTGGAGCTTTAGGATTTGACTGCCCTGCTGGATTTTGGACTTGCATTGGGCCTTTAGTCCCTTTGTTTTGGTCCATTTCTCCCATTTGGAATGGGCATATTTATCCAACACCTGTACTCCAATTGTATCTAGGAAGTAACTAACTTGGTTTTGATTTTACAGGCTCATAGGCAGAAGACACTTGCCTTGTCTCAGATGAGACTTTGGACTGTGAACTTTTGAGTTAATGCTGAAATGAGTTAAGACTTTGGGGTATTGTTGGGAAGACATGATTGATTTTGAAATGTGAGGACATGAAATTTGGAAGGGGACAGGGGCAGAATGATATGGTTTAGCTGTGTCCCCACTCAAATCTCATCTTGAATTGTAGCTCCCATAATTCCCACATGTTGTGGGAGGGACCCCCATTGAATCATGGAGGCAGCTTCCCCCATACTGTTCTCATGGTAGTGAATAAGTCTCATGAGATCTGATGGTTTTATAAGGGGAAACTCCTTTTGCTTGGCTCTCAGTTCTCTCTTGCCTCCTGCCATGTAAGATGTGCCTTTCACCTTCCACCATAATTGTGGGGCCTCACCAGCCATGTGGAACTGTGACTACATTAAACCGCTTTTTCTTTATAAATTGCCCAGTCTCAGGTATTTCTTTATCAGCAGCGTGAAAATGGACTAACACAAATGGCTATTTTATAAAGTGATTATCTACTTCTTCCATCATCTCTGTCATTGGTGTCTGTTTCACTTGATTGATATTTCTCCTGGTTACGGCCAACTTTTTCTGATCGTTTATATGTCTAATCATTTTTAAGTTGGATGCTGGACCTTATGCATGTTACATTTGAGAAAAGAAAAATAGCTCAGAGCAGTCTGGGCTATTTGAGGTATGCAAAATTTATCAGGCCCTGCAAGACATGAGTGTGTGGGGGGACTTCAGTCACACCTTCCACACCCATGCTCAGGGGCAATTGTTGAAAGTCATTTTGTTCCTGACTAGCTGCCTCACCCATTGTCTTCATGTTCCTGGAATTTGTGAAACAAAGAATAATATACAGCCAATCAACTGCTTATGTTATTTTAATGTAAATTCTTGGTAAACAACTTAGGAACTGCCTCTTTTTTTTCTTTAAAAACCTGCTAGCAACTGTTGCTTATCAGAGTATATATTCAGGGCAACTGAAATCAGTGCTCCCAGGTTGCAGTTCTTAGACTTGACCCAAATAAACGCTTACATTGTTTGCCTCAATTTTTTCCTTTAGATCAACACAATATTGAGTGTGTAGCTTCTGTTATTTTCCAAAGAATGTTGAAGTTCATTTTAGCACTCAGCTAAGTTGCTTGCAGATCAGATCCTTTTGAGGTTTGTTTTTAATCCTTGTGAAAGCATTTTTAAAGAAGGCTCCCTCTAGAGCTAATTCAGCCTGACTACTTAGTCATACCCATTCTGAGGTCTCCTGAATGTCCTGGGTGATCCTGAGGTCTCTCCTCTCTGGCTAGTTGAAATGCAAATTTATTCTTGTCCTGAGTGGACTCTAGGCATTGTTCAACTTACAGCTCTGAAGTTCTTTACCCAGCTTTATGGAGTCTCACCCTGCACATGTATGGCTTAGTCTTCAGTCAATGTCTTTTATTGTCTGTTTGTTTTTTGAGACAGAGTCTTGCTTTGTTTCCCAGGTTGGAGTGCCATGGGGATTGTAGCTCACTGCAACCTCCACCTCCTGGGTTCAAGCGATTCTTCTGCCTCAGCCTCCTGAGTATCTGGGAATACAGGCATGCACCACCAGACCCAGCTAATTTTTGTATTTTTGGTAGAGACGGGGTTTCACTGTGTTGACCAGTCTGGTCTTGAACTGCTGACCTCAAGTGATCTGCCTGCCTCAGCCTCCCAAAGTGCTGGGATTACAGGCATGAGCCACCTTGCCCAGCCTAGTCTTCAGACAATGTCTAAAGGGAATCACCATGCAGACTCCAGGACCCTCCCTCTCTGGGTAGCCCCCTCATCTCGGGTACTCTGAACCTCAAGGACCAGCTGCCTTCGCCTCCCCAGACTCCACACTGTATCCTCACCTCGGTGACACCCCATCCTGCGCTTGGGTCCCCCTCCCTGTTCCCTCTTCTCTTGGAGATTACAATCTTCGCTGCTTGTTTTCCCATGTCTGGAAGCAGTTGTTTCACAGTCATTGTCCAGTTTTCTGGTTGTTTATGCCAGAAGAGCAAGTTCAGTACCAGTGCCTCCATCAGGGCCAGAGGCAGAACTCTGCAGCCTGCGTTCCACAGGGCAGAGAACTCAATGGATTCTATTCAGAGAATCTCAGAGTGAGTCAAAGTTAGATGACACCTTCTGGATATAATCGAAACTTAACAGAATGTGGGAAAACAGTTTTTTTTTCTAATGAAACGTGTTAGAGCATGGCCCTGGGACAGCAGAGGCTCACCACACTCCGCCAGCAGAATGATTGGAGATGAGGAGGGGGTCTAGTTTAGACAAATTACTGTTATCCAGAATATGGATCAATAAAAAGAAAATACCCCAATAGAACTGGAGTCACTAAACTTTATTTCTATAAACACCCAGTAGTAAATGTTTTAGGCTTCACAGGACGCATATAATCTCTGTCACATCTTCTTTTATGACCCTTTGTAAAAACTATTCTTAGCTCACCGGCAATAGAAAAACAGTCCACAGGCTGAAGTTGGCCAACTGGCTATAGGTTGCTAACCCTTACAATGGAATAACAGCATAAGCCATTCACAGAAGAAGAAAAAGAAAATTACTAATGCATGTATGAAAAGAGACTTAGCTTCCATAATCATCAGGAAAATATGATTTAAAGTAAACAAGAGAACATTTCACACTAATCAAATTGGTAAAATGTTAAAAGACTGACAGTATCAAGAGTTAGTGGAGATAAAGAGAAACAGCCATTCGCACACACTGCTGGTAGGAGTGTAAATTAATTCAGCCACTTTGGGAAGCAATTTGTCAATATCCAAAGCAAAATTGGAATTGAAAATGCATATTCACAAAGACTCGGCTATTCCACTTCTAGATCTATTATCTAAAGAGACTCATACATAATTGTGGCATTATAATAGGAAAATAAATTGGAAACAACTTAAGTACACACACACACACACACACACACACATATATCAACATGGTTACAACTCAAAAACATTATGTTGAGTACAAAACAAGCTCACTGTGTAATATCATTTATGAAATGTTTAAAAACATACTGCAAACAACACTATGAATTATTCATAGATATCTCTTTCTGTAGGTGTAAACATGAAAACAGTGGACTGGAGAAACCCACACCAGATTCAGGGGGGTGAAATTCATGGTACCTACAGGGAGAGTGCCCTGAGAACAAGAACAGGGATGCAGCCTTATCTGTAATATTGCATTCCTTTTATAAAAATGTCAAGCAACTGTGATGAAACATGAAAACTTGTCAGCTCGAGACGGTGGCCACACAACTGTTTGCTATGCTGTTCTCTTTGCTCTCTGTCTTCTTAATTTCCTGTGAAAGAGAGAAAGACAGAAATCAGTTTGGGCCATCCATACAAGTGCAGTGTGAGGCCAAGGACAGTGGTGACGGGTGTCAGGCAATTTGCCTGGCTGCCTGGCTGGTCCCTGGCTCTCTGTGCGACCCCTGGCCCTCTCTGCCCATTAGTGCCCCCAGCTGTGGCATGAGGAGTGTACTTCGAAGTGGATCTTGCTGCTGAGTCCTCACCAGTGTTTGTTTAATGGAATGGACTAGAATACATTAGAAAACATGAATGCATCAGCTACTTGGGCTGGAGATAGGGGAAGGGGGAGTTAGTGTTTAATGGGTACAGAGCTTCTGTTTGGGATGACGAACCGGTTCTGGAAACGGGTGTTGGTGCTGATAGTCAACAATGTGAATGCACGGAATGCCATTCAACTGCATGCTTAAAAAGGGTCAAAATAGTACATTCATGTGATGGATATTTTTGCATAATGAAAAAAAGTGCAAAAAAGGGTCAAAATAGTACATTTTATGTGATGGATATTTTTGCACAATGAAAAAAAGAGTGCATGGCGTGGAGCAAGGGTAACTATTGTTTCGTGAACCTTTCCTTTTCATGGATTTAAACAATTGGAAACTCAAAACCCTCTGGGATAGAAGAGGCCATTTTTAGAAGGCTCCATGGCAGCAAGGGCTCAGGAAGACTGAAGACAGACCCTCACGCCTTTTCTTCCACCTCTCGGTCTTTTTATTACTTCAATTTTACTTTCACACTCCTGCTGCTAGTTCCAGCCTCTCCACCAGACATCCAGGATTGGGGCCAATGACATTCTCTACCCCACTTATCCAGGCAATAAGATTTCAATTTCTTTTCTCTTGAGGAGGAACTGCATTGTGTTCCGAGCAGCCCCATCAGTGTTAAACGCTCACCATAATGATGATGGCCATTAGTCCGCCAAGCTCTAAGTAGCAAAAGAGAAGAGAGAAAGAGAGAGGGGAGGCAATGCATTGTGCCATTTAAGCGGCATGGGAAGCGGTGATGGCCAGGAAAGCAAAAATGGATTGATATAAATGGGAAGCCTTGTCGGGGACGGGCACAGCGGAGGGGCCTGGAGAGAGAGCAGCTCCGGGCCCTTCTGTCACCGTGCTCCACTTTGTCAGGGCCCATCACATAGAAAAATCAGCCTGGGGCTTTTAATGCACAGTTTGGAGAATTGGTTTCAATTAGCAGAGAGACATTTTAAATCTCGAGAAATATTCAGCCTTCATAGATTCCATTTAGCATTTATAATCCATTCTCAGCACTCATAGAATCATAGAGCATAAAACTAGAAAAGACCTTGGAAATTATCCCCACAGCTTCCTTTGTCCAGGGGGGCACGGAGTGAAGGAGCCTACGGGGTCAACCTGCTGAGAGGCAGCGCCAGGACTTAGAAGTCAGCCTCTGGGCTCCCAAATCCCATCTTCTTTCCATTAATACCCCTGGCCTCCCTTCTCTTCCCTAGGAGTGGGGGGCAGTGACCTGTGATGTTTCCAGTTTGTGCACAGTTGTGCCTGAGTGTGTGTGTGTGTTTATGTATGTGTGTGTGTGCATGCATGTGTTTGCCAGTGGTAAGGAGAGAAAATAAGTGGCTAGTGACCTCCTTGGACACCTACACCTAACTCCGCAGCCTTCGGTGACCTAAAGAGTCAGTCTGTGCCTGGCGGTGGTCTGAGAGCTGCTGACACAGTCACGTTGCTGCAGGCCTGAGCTCATGTTCTTGTTCCACCTCTGCACCCTGGGAGGAGAGTGGCCAGAGCACTCCAAGTCTGTTTCTGTAGCTGCAAAATGAGCTCAATAGCGCCTACCTTGCAGGGCACTTTTTGAAAATGGATAATTACATGAATAGGTCACACGCATAGTAGGTCCTTGGTAAATATCCCTTTTCATCTCACGTAAGAACTCTCCAAGGGCAGCCTGATGACAAGGTGGTCTCAGCGCCATCGTATTCCATTTCCTGGCGTCTGGAACCAACACTTAAGCAGAACAGCACATCCCACTTGTTTACATCTCTGATACCACCACCTCCTTTTGCTAATGGGCTTCGGTTTTTCCTTTTCTTTTTCTCTTTGCCTAAAGGCAACAACGCTTGTCTTTAATCAGCGTAAGGCAATTTAGTACCCCTCACATCAGCCTGCCAGGAAAAATGAGCCATTAATTTCCTGGAGGTTCCAAGAACACACTTTTATTTGTTATGCTACAAACACATTGAGGCTGCTGTGCCGGAAAAAAAAAAAGAAAAAAGAAAACTACGCTAAGTCCCCTGTTTACCCAAGGTGACTCGGTAAAAATTAACTGCAGTGTTCAAGGCTGTGTTTCCTCTTTGTGACATAGCTGATGAACTTAGGTGTGATTCGGAGAGCAAAGTGCAGGCGCGTTTACCACAGTCGCTCTGTCAGGGAATCTGTTTCAACTGTAAAGGGATGCGATGCGGTTGTGCAATTTTCGGCCTGGGAACCGCATAGGTAAATAAAAAACAAGACGCGGTGTGAGTTTGGCTGTTCTTTTGCCCACAGTTGGCTGCGGCCCTCTCCTCATCTTCAGCATCCCTCTGGCAGTTTCCAGTAGAAAATTCTGGTGAAGGCGCTGGCCGTTCTTGCAGGGTTTCCCAGGATACATTCGCCTCTCGCCCCTCTGAAGAAGATGTCCTGGGCCGGTGGTCCTTCCATGGCTGTTCCTCACGGACAGTTCACTGCTCTGCTCAGAGACATGTCCTGCCTCCCTGCTGACGCCACTCTGGGGGCCTGGGTTTGCTGTGTCAGCCAGGACCGCCACTTGCTGTTGGGAGGATCTTGCACCTGCCCCGCACCTACTCTGTGGATCCCGAGACCTCCCTGCCATTCCTTGGAGGGTCTGTCAATTTCAGGGTCTGGGGTCTGAGCAAGGGAAAGTGGGGAATGCCACTGTCCAATTTTTGGGCTGCTGTTTGGGTCTGGAAGTAAATCATTGAAGAGTCAAGGCGGAGTCCACCAGGGAGAGGGGAGAGGTAGAGAGGCCAAGGCCCATCTTCAGCATGAATGAATTGGGAGCTGGCCTTGAAATCAGAATTGGATAATCACCGACATTCCTTCCTGCTACTGGGGGTGGCTGTAGCTGGAGAGCTGCTGTGGGTGGCTGTGGACAGAGGAGAGGCTCGGAAAGGGGCGGGAAGCAAGCAACGCTCCATGTTGTGTAATTATTGTCCAGACTTTGATCTCAAGCAACAGGGTCCTCGGGGAGCTTGCTGTGCTTGATTTAGGAGTCTGTTCTGCCGTCTCCCACCCCAGACTCACAGCGGTTCCTCCTGCAGTGTGAGAGAGTGGTGCTGACTCTTCTAGGATACAGTAACAGGAATGGTTTTTCCTGCAATACGGAGGCTTCTACCTCCTCTCCAGGGGAGCAGGAGAGGGCTTCAGGGTGGGGCATCCCTCCAGCAGTGGGGGCCACACCAGTCAGCGCCCTTCTCAGGGGAGCACCCTGGGCCGCTGAATTCTGCTTCTTGTCCCCACCACTGACTCCTGGGGACCCCGTGTCCACTCCGAGCTCTAGCCTGGCTCCAAGGAGGGAGCCACGTGAACAGAGTCCCAGTACACTGTAGGGTGTCCTGCATGAGAGGCAAGCTCAGGCACACGCCCTTTTCATTAACTCAGCCGAAGCAAGAACGTGCTCTTTCCATTAATTCAGCAAAAACAGGCACACGCAGGGAAAGTGAAGAGAAAATAAGGACAGAGCATGCAAATGTAATAGCATCAAACCTGCCCTACTTCCTGCGTGCACCGGCGGAGTGCTTGACTTCCTGGCCATCTCCTTGCCTCAGGTAACTCTGCTCGGCAAAGCTTCACAGGCCTCCATTCATCAATGTGGGATGCCAGGGACATGGAGGCTGGGATTCGGAGTGGACATCGCTGGAAGCAGATGTGCTTCAGGCATGTCGGGGTGCTCCTGGAGCTGGTGAGCGGGCGCCTAGTCCAGGCTGGGGGAAGGCTGAGTCCAGAAGCCAGCTTGGGAGGGTTGAAGTGAACTAAGAGGTAGCAGTGCCTTTAGGAGAAAAACTGGGAGGCTGGGGCTGTCCTCCACAAAGAAAATGGGATGCTGTGGACCAGAAGAATGTCTGCAGGTGCCATCGTTTTGGTTCTTGCTAATTTTTTATCATTTCTTCACTCATCATTAAGCAGGGAGATTCCACATGTGTCTGCCGCAGAGCTGGGGACACAGTGACTCGCCACCGGCCCTGCCCTGAGCAAGGAGCACACAGCCAGTCAGGGCTGCGTCCCTTGGCTCGTGGCCTCTTCCTTCATCTTCAGGGTGGCTGCTGAGTCCGAGGGTTTGAGTCCTTCTCACATCCTCTCCTGCTTCCCTCTTTTCCTTTTAGGGGCCCTCTGATGACACTGGGACCAACTTGGGTAATCCAGGATAATCCCCCTATTTTAAGGTCAGCTGATTAGTGACCTTAATCCAATCAGCAACCTTAACTCCACCCCTTGACCTACAAGCAACATAGCCACAGGTTCCAGGGATCAGGATGCAGACATCTTTGGGGGGACATGACTTTGTCCACCATGGCTTCCCAGAGGGGCGGGCATCTAAACCGATCCTGGAAGAGCGCACATAAGCTTGCTGTGTTCTGCTGAGGCAGCACGAGGGCTCTCACCACTAACAGAGCAGATCTCTTATGTGTCCTCTTGGATATTTGGAAAGACTGGTGCGGTGGGGGGGGGGGGGAGACATTAGAAATGGGGTGGTTTTTTGAAAAGGAGACAAGACCTGGTAGAGATCAGCATGAGTCAGGGGTGTTACAACGAACACCCAGTCCCTACCATGCCCATGACATTGGCACCGTTTCCAGCAGGCACAACCCCACGCAGACCTCGGGGCAGCAGCCTGCTGGGCAGAGAGAGCTTGTCCCTATTCTGTATTTAGGCACAAGACAGGATTCGGGGAAGGCAGCCAGATGTGCGAGCTGATGGAGACCATGCCCAGTTGGGCTCAGTCTGGCTCAGTCCGGCTCAGTCCAAGGGCACGCACTGTACTCTGAGGCCATTTCAAATGTTGCCAAGACCCCCGGGTTCAAGCCAGATGGAGGACCTCTAGTAAGAGCTGGGGGTGGGGGTGGGGTGAGGGCAGTGGGTATTGTAATTGTTTCAGAACATACTAAGTTAATTTGTTTTGCCTTGTGCCTTTTAAACAGGGTTTCATCATTGAATGTGTTTTCCATCTTGTCCTGTCGCACAGGTAGGAGACCTTGTATTGTTTATTCCTGGAGGCTTCTCCTCCCCAGAGCCCTGTTTAGTCGGCCGGGCAGGGAGCTCGTCTTTTTACAGCCTGTGCTTTCTGCAGCCTGGCTGCCTTCTCCGTTTTCACTCCCCTTGTTGATCTGAACCCCCGCCACAACAGCATGCTTCCCTCTGACTTTCACACCAGAACAAATTCCGTGCAGGAACATGGACCCGTCTCCTCTAACCCGGCCCCCACCCCGCCACTCCCCTGCCCTCGGCCTCCAGTAGCTGAGTGACCAGGGCCCAAGGATGCCCACACAGGAGGCAGTGAGGTGTGTAGAGGACCCAGAGGTGGGCGGGTGGGTTCCAGGACCAGCTGGGCTCCTCCTGGACTTCAGGACCACAGGGTCCCACGTCAGGGCTCACCACTGCTCCCCTCAAAGCTGGCCAGGCCCGTCCACCTCCGTCTGTCTTCCGTGGCATCTCTAGTTTTGGTTCAGGGCAGAGAGCCAGCAGCCCACAATTGTTCACCACCTTGTCAGGAACCAGAAGTTGTCCGGCCCCTTTATGTTGGCAATGGGGAGACGCTCGATTCTTCCATTTAGTACATGTTCATGGATGTTCGTTCTAAACCAAAGTGGCAGAGCGCAAAACCATGGCCTCCAGGGGCCTCCCCAGCCACCCAGAAGCAAGAGCCAGTTTCCAGAAATAGACCCCCATCAGATCAGCTCTCCAGAGAACTGCACCAGGGTTCCTGCCGCCCCTGCTGAAAGCCCTTTGCGGTCTGCCCAGGCTCCCCTCCCTCTGCTCTTCCCCTTTCTCTCCATCCTCCAGTGGCCATCCTCACAGACGCACTGCCCTACCACCTTCCCGATGCTGCCCTTCTCTCCTGGACTCGCTCCTCATCCTGGAAGGAGCGGCTGAACTACCGCCTCACCCCACTCTCTCTCGGTGTCCTCCCCCACAGGTCAGCTGCACTCTTCTGCTGTGTTCTTGCCTCCGTGACTATGATTGTCACATTTAGTTATTATCGTGCATTACTGTGTGCCCATCTGCCCCACTAGAAGGTAATGGCGTTGTGTCACTCGCGACCATGTGCCTGCAGCCCAGCTCAGAGCTTGGCGTAGACTGGGCATCAGTGAATGCACATTGACTGGGGTGATGGAGCACTTGCCCATCACCAACAGGACGGGGCTGCATGATTTCTGCTTCCTGACAAGATGGTGAACAATTGTGGGCTGCTGGCCCCCTGCCCTGAACCACACCTGGTGATGCCGAGGAAGAGGGAGGGAGGGAGGGAGGGAGGCAAGGAGGGAGGGGGACAGGCCTGGCCAGCCTTGTGAAGTCTCTGAGGCAACTGAAGGTGGTTGGGTCCTGCTATGTGGAAAAATGTCACTCAGAGCAGAAGAGACTTAAAGCCAGTAGGATGCTAGAACACAGAGGTAAAGGAGAGCAATTTAATTTAGTAAAATGTATACTTAGCTAAACAGGCATGCATTAGTCAGGGTTCTCTAGAAGGATAGGACTCATAGGATAGATGAATATATGAAGGGGGGTTTATTAGGAGAATTGACTCCCATGATCACAAGGTGAAGTCCCACCATAGGCTGTCTGCAAGGTAGGGAGCAAGGAAGCCAGTCCAAGTCCCCAAACCTCAAAAGTAGGGAAGCCAACAGTGTAGCCTTTGGTCTGTGGCTGAAAGTCAAGAGCCTCTGGTGAGTCCAAGAGTCCAAAAGCCGAAGAGCTTGGGAGCCCGATGTTTGAGGGCAGGATTGGGAGTAAGATGAAGCTGGAAGACTCAGCCAGTCTAGTCTTTCCACATTCCATTAGCAGCCGATTAGATGGTGCCCACCCAGACTGAGCGTGGTCTGCCTCCCCAGTCCTCTGACTCAGATGTTATATCCTTTGGCAACACCCTCATATACACGCCCAGGAACAATCCTTTGCATTCTTCAATCCAATCAAGTTGATACTCAGTATTAACATTTTGAGGCAGGAACCGAACCAAAACAAAGCCAAAACACAAACCTGTAAGACTCTCAAACTAAAACTCTAAATGATACCCACGTGATTTCAGGAGGGGCTATGGAGTGAAACTGTGGATAGTGAGCTAAGCTTAATTTCAGGTCATAATAACGTAACAACAACTGCCACTGAAACAGAAATAGAATGTATACATTTCTATCAGCGAAGAACATTTCCGTCTTTCTAATGCAAGGTAGGAAAAGAAAAGAGAATACAAAATGAAAGTTAAATAGAAAAAAAATGGAATAAAACAGCTGAAATAAAACTAATTATGACAGTAATTACAGTGAGTGTAAATTGGTTGAATCAATTAAAAGAAAGAGACTTTTGCAGTGGATTTTTAAAAAAGAGTTTCAACAATAAATTGTTTCCAAGGGATGTGCTTAAAATAAAAGAATGTCTAAAGGTTGAAAATAAAGAGACAAAAATATATATTGCAGGCATACAGGAATCAAAGTAAATCTAAGGTAACAATTTTTTAAATGTCTCCCAAAATAGATTTTAAAGTTGGAAAATATAATGTTGGTCAAAAAAGAGATACTATAGAGTAGTAGAAGAGAACAGTAAATATAAAAAGACATTACAGGGCCAGGTGCGGTGACTCACGCCTGTAATCCCAGCACTTTGGGAAGTCAAGGTGGGTGGATCATGAGGTTAGGAGTTTGAGACCAGCCTGGCCGACATGGTGAAACCCCGTCTCTACTAAAAATACAAAAATTAGCTGGATGTGGTGGCGCATGCCTGTAGTCTGAGTTACCCGGGAGGCTGAGGCAGGAGAATCGCTTGAACCTGGGAGGCGAAAGTTGCAGTGAGCCAAGATCGCACCATTGCGTTCCAGCCTGGGCAACAAATCTGAAAAAAAAAAAAAAATTACAGAACAAACTTTTGGGTTCTAGGAATGGCAGAGTAGATTGTATCAGACCAGCCTTCTGCCAATAACAGTTACAAACTCTGGACCAACTGAAAAAGCAACTGCTTTATGGCACTGCTGTGCAACCAAAGGCAAGAAGAAATCAGAAGGCATGTGATCCCGGAGGGATGGAAAAAAAACCTACTGTCTGAGTCGTATATTTTTTCAATTCAACTAGATTTTCTGGGGAGGGTGCTCCCAGTCCTTGGGGCACAGGAGGAATTGAGCTCACGTAAAAAGTGAAGTCCCATCAGGCTGAAAGCTTTGAGTGAGAAACCAAGACTGAAAGAAGCTAGGAACTGTTTTTGTTGCCTTTCTTAAAATATTAGATTGGTGCAAAAGTAATTGAAGGTTTTGCCATTAAAAGTAACACCAAGAACTGCAGTTACTTTTGCACCAACCTAATATAGTTCACACACAGTAAAATTCCCTATTTAAGGTTCTAATTCAATAATATACGTTTTGAAAAATATGTATTCATGTACACACCATCGCAATTGTGATATAGAACCTTTCTGTCGGCCCCCAAATTTGTCTCTTGTCCTTTGGCAATCAGTACCTTCTCAACCCCCTGATCCCCAGCAACGGCTGATCTGAATTTAATCAGTACAGTTTTGACTTTTTGAGAACTTCATATAATTGGAATCATGAAGTGCATAGGTTTTAGTATTTTCTGTCTGACCTCTTTCATTTGGTATACTGGTTTTCAGCTTCATCCATTTTGTTGCATGTATTAGAAATATATTCATTTTCATTGCAGAGTAATAGCTATTGTATGGTTATACCTCAATTTTTTAATTCACTTCAACAAACATTTGGGTTGTTTCCAGTTTTTGTTGATTATGAATAAGACTACTATGAATATTCATGTAAAAGTCTTTTTGCAAACACGTTTTCAGTTCTCTTGGGCAAATACCTCAGAACAGAATTTATGGATCATATGGTAAGTGTGTAACTTTAAAAAGAAAGGATTAGACTGTTGTCCAAAGTGTCTGTGTAATTTTGCACTTCTACCAGTAATATGTGAAAGTTCTAGTTGTTCCCCCATCCTTGTCAACACTTAATATTGCCAAACTTCATTTTAGCCATTTTAGTGGGTGTGTAGTGGGGTAACTTCACTGTGTTTTTAATTTGCCTGTCCTAATTAAAAATGGCATTAGCATCTTTTCAAGTGCTCACTGGCCATCTGTATATCTTACTTTGTGAAGTATTCATTTAAATGTTCTGCCCATTTTTAATGAGGTTGTTTATCTTATAATTGCAGTGTAAAGATTGTTTAGTCTGGCTACAAGTCTGTTTTCAAATATGTGTTTGGCAAATATTTTCTCTCAGTCTGTGGCTTTCCTTTTCATTTCCCTAACAATGACTTTTGAGAAGCAAAAGTTTTAATTTTAATGAAATCCAGTTTATCTTTTTCTAAATAGGTTGTACTTTTTCCATCCTATTTAAGAAGTCTTTTCTTAATCCAAGGTCACAGAGCTTTTCTTCTATATTTTCTCCTAGAATTTTTATCATTTAGATCTTTTATTTAAGTCTGTGGTTCATTTGAAGTAATAAGGTATGAGGCAAAGCTTGAGCTACATTATTCTCTTTTTTTGCATATGAACATCTCATTGTTTCAGCATTTGTTAAAGAGATTATCTATTCCTTCATTAAACTGCCTTGGGACCTTCATTAAAAGACAATCAACACATATGTATGGGTCTGTTTAAGAATTTTTCCCCTTCCGTTGCATTGCTTTATTTACTTACCTTTATCCCAATACCAAATTGTCTGGTTTATGCACCTTCATAATAAGTATTGAAGTCAAGTGGCATAGCTAAAATTTCACTGTAAACATTGCCTGTGCTTTATCACATCAATTTAATGTCATGTTTTCATTTTCATTTTGTTCAATATACTTTTCAATTAATTTCTTCCTTGACCCATGCATTATTTAGAAGTGATGTTTAATTTCCAAATATATGAACACTTCTCTGATTTCCTTCAGTGTCGACTTCTAATTAACTCTGTTGTGGTCAGAGAAGATACTTTAGATTATTTCAATTATTTTAAGTTTATTCAGAATTTTTCTAATGCCTTACAACATGACCTATCTTGGAGAATGTTGCAGTTGTGCTTGGGAAAAAAAAAGCACATTTTACTGTCACTGGGTAGATTGTTCTATATGTGTTAAATGTGGTTATTTGATAATGCTTTCCAAGTCTTATGTATCTTACAGATTTTCTGTGTTCTATATACACTCATGCACTGCAAAATGACATTTCAGCCATCAGTGGACTGCATTTACCATGGTGGTCCCATAATGAAGCTGAGAAATTTCTATCACGTAGCGACATCATAGCTATCATAATGCAAGGCACAACTCACCCATTCGTGGTGATACTGATGTAAACAAACCTACTGTGCTGCCAGTCATAGAAAAGTCTAGTACATACAATTATGTACAGTTCCTAATACTTGATCATGATAATAAACACCTCTGTTGCTGGTTTATGGATTCAATATGCTACACTTCTACTGTTATTTTAGAGTGTACTCCTTCTACTTATTAAAAAATCAGTTAACTATAGCCTCAGGCAGGTGTTTCAGGAGGTACTCAGAAGAAGGCATTGTTATCATGGGAGATGGCAGCTCTATTTGTTTTTTGTTTTGAGATGGAGTCTCGCTCTGTGGCCAGGCTGGAGTGCAGTAACATGATTTTGGCTCACTGCAACCTCTGCCTCCCAGGTTCAAGTGATTCTCGTGCCTCAGTCTCCCGAGCAGCTGGGACTATAGGCTTGCACCACCAAGCCTGGCTAATTTTTGTATTCTTAGTAGAGACAGGGTTTCACCATGTTGGCTAGGCTGGTCTCGAACTCCTGACCTCAGGTGATCTGCTCACCTTGGCCTCCCAAAGTGCTGGATTACAAGCCTGAGCCACTGCACCCAGCCTCCATTTGTTTCACTGTCCGTGAAGACCTTCCAGTGAGGTAAGATGGGAGGTGGAAGATAGTGATACTGATGATCCTGACCCTGTGTAGGCTTAGGCTAATGTGTGTGTTTCTGTCTTAGTTTTTAAGAAAAAAGTTTAAAAAGCAAATAATCATAATAATAGAACAAAACGCTTACAGAATAAGGATATAAAGGAAGAATATATTTTCGTACAACTATACGACGTGCTTGTGTTTTAAGCTAAATGTTATTACAAAAGAGTCAAAAAGTCAAAAATATTGGAACGTTTATAAAGAAAAATGTTACAGTAAGCTAAGGTTAATTTATTATTCAAGAAAGAAAAAATCATTGTAGTAAAATTAGCATAGCCTAAGTGTGCAGTATTTGTGAAGCCCACAGTAGCATACGGGGATGTCTTAGGCCTTCACGTTCACTCCCCACTCTCTCACTGGCTCACCTAGAGCAACTTTCAGTCCTGCAAGCTCCATTTATGGCAAGTGCCCTTTACAGGTGTCCCTTTTTTTATCTTTTATACTGTACTTCTACTGTTCCTTTTCTCTGTTTAGATATACAGATCCCATTGTATTACAGTTGCCTACAGTATTCAGTACAGTATCACTTCTTGTAGCCTAGAAGCAATAGTTTAAGCCATAAAGCCTAGGTGTGTAGCAGGCTCCACCATCTAGGTTTGTGTAAGTGCACTCCAGGATGTTCTCACAATGACAAAGTCACCTAATGACACATTTCTCAGAATGCATTTCCATCATTAGCAGCACCCGACTGTGCATCTATAACAGATCACAGTCTACTGGTGCCATTTTACTAGTTCAAGTGAAGTTTTAAAAAATCACCCCTCTCTACATCTCTTTACTCTTTCTAGTTTATAATATAGTTGTCTTAAATATCTCTTCTACATACATTGAGATCAGACAGCATTATAATTTTTGCTTCAACTGTCAAACATGATTTTGAAAACTCAAGGGGAGGAGGAAAGTATATTGTATTTAATTATATTGTTGCTCTCTTTGTTGTGAATCCTTCTTTCGTGATGTTCCAGGATTCCTTTATTTTAATCATTTCCTTTATGCTTAGAGAACTTCCTTTAACCATTCTTTAGGGTAAGACAGCTGGTGGCAAATTCTTAGTTTTTCTTCATCTCAGAATTCTCTGACTTCTTCTTAATTACTGAAGAATATTTTCTCTCGTATAGAATTCTGGGTTGGCAATTCTTTTCTTTCAGGACTTGAAAAAATGCTTTGTCACCTCATTCTGGCCTCCATCTTTTCGAACATAAAATTCATTGTCATTTTAATTGTTTTCCTCTGTAAGTCAAGTGCTGTTTCTCTCTCCCTGCTTTAAAGATTTTATTTATTTTTTGAATTGTCTTTAGTATTGAGGAGTTTAATGTGTCTTAGTCTGAACTTTTTTGGGTTTATCCATGTTTGAGATACACTCAGCTTTTTAAATATGTAGGTGGTATGATTTGGCTGTTTCCCCACCCACATCTCACTTTGCATTGTAATAATCACCAGGCGTCAAGGGCAGGAGATAACTAGTGGAGATAACTGAATCATGGGGGCACTTTCCCCCATACTGTCCTTGTGGTAGTGAATACATCTCACGAGATCTGATGGTTTTATAAATGGGAGTTCCCCTGCACAAGCTCTCTTGCTTGCTGCCATGTAAGATGTGACTTTGCTCTCCATTTGCCTTCCACCATGATTGTGAAGCCTCCCCAGCCATGTGGAACTGTGAGTCAATTAAACCTTTTTTTTTTTTTTTTTTTTGAGATAGAGTCTCACTCTGTCACCCAGACTGGAGTGCAGTGGTAAAATCTTGGCTGACTGCAACTTCTGCCTCCTGGGTTCAAGCAATTCTCCTGCCTCAGCCTCCTGAGTAGCTGGGATTACAGGTGCCCACCACCACACTCGGCTAATTTTTGTATTTTTAGTAGAGACGGGATTTCACCATCTTGGCCAGGCTGGTCCTGCACTCCTGACCTCGTGATCCATCCACTTTGGCCTCCCAAAGTTCTGGGATTATAGGCATGAGCCACTGCGCCTGGCCCTCTTTCCTTTATAATTACCCAGTCTTGGGTATGTCTTTATTAGCAGTGTGAGAACAGACTAATACAGTGGGTTTACGTCTTTTGCCAATTTGGGAAATTTTTGGCCATTCCTTCTTCAAATACTTTTCCAGCCCCACCTTCTTTCTCCTCTCATTCTGGACTTCAACGGCATGAATGTTAAATATCATGTTATAGTCCCACAGTTTCCTGAAGCTCTCTTCA
Source organism: Pongo abelii (assembly GCF_028885655.2). Classification (NCBI taxonomy): domain Eukaryota; kingdom Metazoa; phylum Chordata; class Mammalia; order Primates; family Hominidae; genus Pongo; species Pongo abelii. The sequence goes on along the minus strand of NC_072000.2, from coordinate 105,704,807 downwards.
TTTTTTCAGTCCATTTTTCCCCCTGTTGCTTTATTTTTAACTACAGTGATTCTTTTCTCTGTCCTTCATATTCTGCTATTGAGCACATTTATTGAGTTTTACATTTTTGTTATTTTTTTTTCTGTTCTGAAATTTTCATTTGGATTGTCTTTATATTTTCTATTTCTTTGCTGAATCTTTCTATTTTTTATTTGGGTTGAACGTGTTTTTCAAGGCATTTTTAGTATAGCTGTTTTAAAGCCTTCATCTGATAATTTCAACATCTATGGAGCCTTGGTTTAAGCATCTGTTGATTGTCTTTCTTCATTCAAGCTGTTATTTTTTTGTTTCTTGGTATAATTAGTAATTTTTAAATTGAAAACCTGACATTTTGGGTGTTATATTTTTGGATCCTAGAATATATTTAAACCTATTTCATCAGGCCTCCACTGACACTGCCCCACTGAGAAAGAGGAATACTGTTTTGTTGCTGCCAGACGGAGGTGGAAGTCAAGGTTTCCTCTCAACCTCCACTGAGATCCAAGGAAAGGAGAGAATCCTCCTTTCTGTTGGGCAGAGGTAGGAGTTAAAATCCTCTGCTAGGGCTGCACTGATTAAACCTTGGCTGAAAGGCCCAGGGATGCCTCATCACTCATCCCCACATTGCTTCCATTGACCTTGGGATGACCTTGCGACTGCTGACCTTTATGTCTTGATTCCACTTCAGTAGGGATGGGGAGGGGTCACTCATTAGCGATGAGTGAGAATGGAAATCCAGGCTCTCCACATGGTCTCCCCTGACGCTGTGGGGTGTAGTGTCCCACTGCCTCCTGGCATGGATGAAAGTCCTTACTCCTCATTCAGCCTTCTTTGACACTACCCCAGTGGAGGGGCTGATGTGCCTTCTTACAACCCCACAAGGGTAGAGAGCTACGCTCCCCCTGCAGTTTTAAAGGGCAAGGGTGGGGTTAGGGCTGCAGCTATTTGTGTGGTATTTGGCAGGTGTGGAGAGGTTCTTGTCTAAAAATTTTCTATATTACTAGCTTGCCCATTTCCTCATCCTTTACCAAGAGAGAACAGGCTTTTGTTGGGGCTGTTTTGGTCTGCACACATTGGCATTTCCATGTTCCCAGATTATTTAGCACCAAGTCTGGGATATTTAAGGCAAAAAGAAAACCCAGGGAACTCAATTCCATGATGTTCTTGAGATCCTGAGGTCCCTAGACAGCTTTCTTTCTTCTTTTCACTTTTTTGTATTTCTTATGTTTGTTTTATATATAACACCCAAAGCATTTAGCTGTACTTAGCAAGGATGAATAGAAAAAGTATCTACTCCATCTTCCAGAAGTAGAAGCCGCCTATTGTATTTAATAAATCAAATGATACAGTGTTGTAATTTTTGCCTTAGACAGTCTTGCTGGTGTTTAAAAAACATTAAGCATGTGTTTACGTTTGTGTATGTGTGTACTCAGTCTTTCATATTATCCACATATTTACCATTTCCAGTGTTCTTCCTTTCTTCCTGTAGATCCATTTCCTGTTAGCCTGAGGCACTTCCTTTACTCATTCTTATAGAGCAGAGCTTCTAGAAACTCATTCTTTTTGTTTGACTGAGAATGTTTTTATTGCTTATTCAATTTTGAAGGATTTACTAGCTATAGAATTTTTGGTTGAGGTTTTTTTTTTTGCACATTGAATGGCATTTTACTGTCTTCTTGTCATCGTTAATTCTGATAAGAAGTCAGCCATTAATCACTTCTCCCTGTACATGATCAGTTGTTCTTTATTTTCTGCTTTTCAGAGTTTATCTTTGTTTCTTTATAAGCATTTTGGAATTCCATGAGAAACCCACAAGGGCCACATCCCAGAATCAAGGGCTACATTCCAGGACTAAGGCATGAATATAAATGGACCTGCCCTGACAAAGCTTAAAAGCACATCTCTGCAGGAGTCAGGTGATCCACAAGTTACTTAAATCAACATTCTTCACAGGAAGACACAGAATCAAAAGGTCTGAAATGTATCATTCATGATGTTCAGCATACAATAAAAAATTAATAGGCATGCAAAAAGTAGAAACGTTTGACCTATCAAGAGAAAAAAATAGTTTGTTCTTAATAAAAGCAGACTGCATTAACAATCCAGATGTTAGAATTAGAGAACGATCACTTTAAAATACCTATTATAATATGTAAGTAATTCACAGGTAAAGATGAATATACAAATGCTTTATTAAACTTACAGTGAGGTTACGTCACAAACTCAGTGAGTTAAAAATATTATGTCAAAAATGCACTTAATACTCTTATAAACCAAACCCATCATAAAGTAAAACAAAAAACAAACAAACCCATAAGTTGAATCATGGTAAGTCAGGGACTGTCTGTAATAGGTGAAGAGATGAGGAATTTTAAGAGAGATATAGAAATCATAAAAAAGAATGTACGTCACTATCTGAAGTCAAGTATTTATAGAATAGGATTAACTTGATATAGGATATATTGTGGAGAGAAAATGATCATCAAAAATGAAGAAATGTCAAAATAATTTCCTAAACCAAAGCACAGAGAGAATTTTAAAAGGCAAAAACAAGGAATAGAGTCTCAGTGACCAATGGAACACTATTAAACGGTCTATTATATGTGGAATCAGAATCTCAGAAGTACGTAAGAGAGAAGCAGCAAGAAAAAAAATTGAAGAAATAGTTGCCAAAACGTTCCCAAATTTTATTAAAAACATCCAGCCACTGATCTAAAATCCTCTGAGAAACTCAAGCAGGATAAACACAAAGAAAACCACAAGTAAGCATATTGGAGTGTGGCACATGTTTACTCTTTGACTTTCAACTGCTGAAGCTTAAAGATAAAAACGAAAAAACAAAGACACGTGAAATATAGGGAAACAATCCTACAATGATGCTGTTCTCCTCATAAGAAACAAGGTAAGCCAGAAGGCAACAAAAAAGTATCTGTAAAATATGGAAAGAAAGAAACAGTCAACATAGAATATCCTCTAAAGATGAAGATAAAATAGCACACTGTCGTTAAATTGAAGTGAAAGAACTGGCAGCAGATATGCATTATAAGGAATGCTAAAGAAAGTTCTTTAGGATGAAGGTGTGTAAGACTTGATAGAAACACACCTGTAGGCTGCCTAAAATCTCAATACTTTGGGAGGCTAAGGCGGGTGAATCACTTGAGGTCAGGAGTTCAAGACCAGCCTGGCCAACATGGTGAAATCCCATCTCTACCGATAATACAAAAATTAGCCAGATGTGGTGGCAGGTGCCTGTAGTCCCGGCTACTTGGGAGGCTGAGGCTAGAGAATCGCTTGAACCTGGGAGGTAGAGGTTACAGTGAGCCAAGATTTTGCCATTGCACTCCAGCCTGTGTGACAGAGCCAGACTCTGTCTCAAAGAAAAGAAAAATAAGAAAAGAAAAGAAAGAAAAGAAAAGAGAAGAAACACACCTGTAGGAGAGGAAATGAAGAGCACTGAAATGGTGAGTATATAGTAAATAGGCTATTTTTTCCTTAATTTCTTTAAAGTAAGTGGTTGTTTATATAACAATGTAATGTGGAGTTTATTACATGTAGAAATAAAATATATACAACAATTGCAAAGGGGATGGGAGAGCATTAAGTTAAAATATGCTATTGTAAGATTCTTCTATATCAAGTGGTATAATATTAATTCAAGGTAAATGTGACAACTTGATGCATGTTGTAATCCTTAAAGTAACCACTAAAAGAATAATGATTAAAATATTAAGAATCATGCAAAGAGATATGCCTAAATATCCAAAAGAAGTGATTCATCAATTGCTAAAATGATGATTTGATTTGGCAGAAAAGGAGGAACAAAGTAAAAAGAACAAAAAGGGAAAATTGAAAACAAATAGCATGATGATTTATTTAAACCCAACTATATTAGTAATTATGTTACGTGTAAATGGTTTTTAACAGAGATAAAAAGGGACATTTTATACTTGAAGTATTAATTTATTGAGAAGACATACTAACCCTAAGTGTCCTTGAATCTTATAATAGAGCTTCAAAATACATAAAGCAAAAACCGGCAAACTGAAGGGAGAAATAGATACATACAAAATCATAGTTGGAGACTGTAACATTCCTCTTTCAGAAACTGATAGAACAGACGGGGTACGGTAGCTCATGCCTGTAATCCCAGCACTGTGGGAAACCAAGGCGGGTGGATCACCTGAGTTCAGGAGTTTGACACCAGCCTGACCAACATGATGAAACCCTGTCTCTACTAAAAATACAAAAACTTGCCAGATGCGGTGGTGCACACCTGTAATCCCAGCTACTCAGGAGGCTGAGGCAGGAGAATTGCTTGAACCCAGGAGGCAGAATTTGCAGTGAGCCGAGATCCTGCCACTGCACTCTACCCTGGGCAGCAAAGCGAGACTCCATCTCAAAAAAAAAAAAAAAAAGAAAAAAGAAAAGAAAAGAAACTGATGGAACAAGTAGATCAAAAATCTGTAAGACACAGAATATTTGAATAACACTGTCAACCATATTGTTATAATTGGCATTTACAGGTGATTACACCCACAAAGTGCAGAATGCACATTCTTTCCCAGTGCCCACGGAACTTCATGAAGATGGAATCTGCTGTGCTGTAAACCAAATACCAGTACTGATATTCGACAAAGCAAACAAAAACATAGGGTGGGGAAAGTTGGGATAATTGGCAAGCCACATGTAGGCGAATGAAACTGGATCCTCATCTCTCACCTTATACAAAAATCAACTCAGGATGGATCAAGGACTGAAATCTAAGACCTGAAACTATAAAAATTCTAGAAGAGTACATTGTCTGATTATAATGGAATTAAACTGGAAATCAATACCAAAAAGATAACTAGAGATCCTCAAGTTTGAAGAAATTTAGCAACATACTTCTAAATAACCAATGAGTAGAAAAATGGCAAGAGAAATTAGAAAAGCTCTCAAACTCAATTAGAATGAAAATACAATATATCAAAATGGGTGGGTGCAGACATTTACAATATACCTAACCAGTAGTCTACAAAACTGTTGAGATCATCAAAAACAAGCAAGTTTAAAAAATTGTCACAATTTAGAGAAGCCTCAGAAGATATGATGACTAGACATAATGTGCTCCTGGATAAGATCCTGGGACATAAAAAAGATATTAGGTAAAAACTAAGGAAATTCACATAAAGTATGGACTTAGTTATGAATAATATACCAATGTTGGTTCATTAGTTATGACATACATATAGATGTATGTTTACTTACACATAAGAGATATTAATAGCAGAAGAAACTGGATATTAGGTATATGAGAACTCTGTATTGTCTTTGTAAATTTTCTGTAAATGTAAAGCTATTCTTAAAATTAATAAGTTTTTTAAAGAAGTGTAGAATTTGGCTAAATCAATTTTAGGGACAATTACAGCTTTAAATATTTACACCAGAAAATAATAAAAATTTATATCAATGACCATATATTTTATATTACAAAGCTAGAAAAAGTAGAACAAATCAAGCCTAGAGTAAATAAAATGAAGAAATCTAAAGATAAGCATGGCAGTCAATTGAACAGAATATGGTCAAACAATACAGGAAATCAACAAACCCAAAAGTTGGTTCTTTAAAAATATTTAAAAAATTAATAAAAAATCTAGCAAGGCTGATTTGAAAAACAGAAAAAAACTCAAATCTCCAATATCAAGAATGAAAGAGGGACCATCACTACAGTTTTACAGACATTACTAGGATAATACGGAAATATTATAAGCAAATTTATGCAAATAAATTCAACAATTTATATGAAATGGAAAATTCCCTTGGAAAACCCAACTTACTGAAATGAAGACAAGAAGAAACAGAAAAGATGAAAATCCCTATCTTTATCTATCATGGAGCTTGAATTATAATTTAAAGCCCACAAAGAAAACTCCAGGCCCAGATGGCTGCAATTTTTATTTCTATCAAACATTTAAGGGGAAAATAATACCAATGTTATACAAACTTTTTTCAAAAATAGGAATGAAAATTTCTCAGCTCATTTTATAAGGTCAGTATAAAGCTAATACCAAAATCTGAAAAGGGATTATAAGAAAAAGAAAATATAGATCAATATTGCTCAGGAAATTGATGCAAAATTTCTTAAGAAAACATTAGTAAATCAAATCCAACAGTATATAAAATAATAATACATAATGACCAGGTTAAGTTTATCTCAGAAGTATGAGTTTGAAAAAATAATTCAATTTAAGTTGTCACATCAACAGATTAAGGAGAAAAATCATATAATCATTTTGATAAATACAGAAAAACATTTATGATACTTAATGCTTATCTATGATTTAAAATTAAAAAGAAACATCTCAGTAAACTAGTAATATAAGAGAATTTCCTCTCACTGATAAAGAGATGGTATCAGAAACCTACAGTTAGCATCATCCTTAATGGTGGAAGCCTAACCCAGATCATAAATAAGACAAGAACGTTCACTCTCACTCCATCTATTTCTCATCGTTCTGAAACATGTGAGTTGATCTCTACAATTGCCCCAGTTTATTGCCTGGAGAGAGTTTGCAAGCTGTGGTGCAGTACTGGGGAGCCCTGGCAGAGTGAGGCAGACTCCCCGAATGGAGGATTTCAAGATGAGGGTCCTAACAGACCAAGGCAAAATTAGCCTGGTGCGGTGGCTCACGCCTGTAATCTAGCACTTTGGGAGGCTGAGGTGGGCGGATCACCTGAAGTCAGGTGTTTGAGACCAGCTTGGCCAACATGGTGAAACCCCTTCTCTACTAAAACAAGAATTAGCTGGGCGTGGTGGCGCATGCCTGTAATCCCAGCTACTTGGGAGGCTGAGGCAGGAGAATCACTTGAACCCGGGAGGCAGAGGTTGCAGTGAGCTGAGATCACACCATTGCACTCGAGCCTGAGCAACAGAGCAAGACTCAGTCTCAAAAAAAAAAAAAAAAAAAAAAAAAAAATTGGAAAGGAAGAAGAGGAGTGCACTCTGTTTATTCTCAGAGGACATGATTGTGTATATGAAAAACTAAGAAATCTACAAAAACAAAACCTTGCTAGAAATAATAAGCTAATTTAGCAAGGTTTCAGGATCCAAGGTCAGTATACTAAAATCAATTTCTTTCTATACACTAGCCAAAAAACAGTTGGAAAAAGGAATTCAAACATAATACTACTTAAGATAATATAAAAATTAACTTTTTAGGGAAGATATAAGAAGCTGAAAATTCAAAATAATGTAGTCTTATACAAGATTCCAATAAATAGGGAGCCATGTTCACACATGGGGAGACTTGGTGTTATTAAGATGATAATTCACAGGCTTTGATCAACAGAGTCAACACAATCGCAATTCAATCAATACCCCAGTAGGCTTTCTTACAGAAATTGATAAGCTGAGTTTTAAATGTATGTAGAAATAGGCTTCCACTTCCAGCTTTAGATTCCTCCCTGTTAAGATTAAGTAACAGGGAACAGATTATTTGATCTGAAACAACAAATTTTTTAAGAAGACAAAACACCCGAAATGACTTTTTTCAAGACCCTTGACGAAGGACAGTGATCCTCGAGAGATGGGAAATGCATGAGGTAATCTCTCCGATTACCCCAGGTTATTGCCTGCAGAGAATTTGCAGGCTGTGGTGCAGCACTGGGGAGCCCAGACAGCAGGGAAGACTCCCTGAATTGATGATTTCAAGATGAGGGTCCAGGGAGACCAAGGCAGCTAGAATTCACTGGGCAGAGTACCAGGGAGTAGAAAGTGGTACAGAGAAGGAGCCCCAGATATCAGCAGAGGCACCCCTGGAAAATTCCGTTGACTGCTGATCTGCATATTTATGTGAGAAAACTACGCAAGGCCGAGGAGAGAATGACTTGAACAGATCAGAGGTAACCATGCCTGCTGCTCACACAGGGCCAGGAATATTGCCTGTTCCAACAGCCAGGCTGGAAAACCTCTTAATTTATGGAGCTTTGGGTAAAATAAAGGTTTTGCTTCAGTAATGAAAAATAATTAGGCCTAATCAGAGCCAGAACTAGGATGAGGCAAATGAGACCTCTCTGGCACAAAAATTTAAGGAGGACCCTGCCCTTGAATGACTCTGAGAACAGGTGTCTCCCTAAATTTTGTACCATAGGCACCTAACTTTCTTTACCTTTGTACCAGCCCTGGCCGTAAATCAAACACTTTGCTGGTCTTGTCTATCAAATCCTAGAGAGAAAGCCCAAAAGATCAAACTATTTTTAAGTGATTTAACTGCATCTCAGGGCACAGCACAAGAATATGCATAGAAATCCAGTACCTAATTCTAAAATCCACAATGTCTGGAATCCAATCAAAGATTCCCAGGCATGCAAAGAAGCAGAGAAATAAGTCCCATAATGAGGAGAATGATCAATTGAAACAAACCTAGAAATTTCACAGATGTTAAAATCAAAAGACAAGGACACTGAAGCCACCATGATAACTGTACTCATTATGTTCCAAAGTTAAATACAGTCACGGAAAATACAAAAAAGACCCAATGAAACACCCAGAGATGAAAACTACAGTGTCTGTGATGAAAAATATTCTGAATTGTATTAACAGCATATTAGACATTGCAGAAGAAAAGAAGAGTGAACTTTCAGATACAGCGATAGAAAATACCCAAATGAAACACACAGAGAAAAGATTTAGATGGAAAAGGCATCCATGTGCTATGGGACAACTTCAAGCAGTCGTGTACATGTAATTGGAGACTCTTAAGGAGCAGTATCCCCTTGTTCATGGATCAGAAAACTCAAAATTGTTAAAATTTGAATTTGCCACAAATTGATCTGTAGATTCAATGCATTCCCAATCAAAATTCCAGCAGACGTTTTTGGTAAAAATTGACAAGCGGATTCTAAAATCTGTATGGAAATGCAGAGAAGCTAAAATAGCCAAAACAACTTAAAAAATATAGTTGGAGGGCTGGCTCTTCCTGATTTCGAGGCTTATTAAAAAGCTGTGAAAAAAAGAAGCTATCATGTCATATTGACTTCAAGATAGACAAATAGGTTAAGTGAATGAGAATCAGGAGCTCAGAATTAGATCCACAAAGGCATACAAACTTGACTTTCAACAAAGGTGCAAAAGTGAAGGAATGGAAAATGGCATTTTCAACAAATGGTGCTGGATCTATTGGGTATCTATATCTCGTAAATTACACTTTGATCCATAACTTGCATTATATACAAAAAATGAACTCAAAGTGGATCCTAGACCTGAATGTAAAACCCAAGGCCATAAAGCTTCTAAAAGAAAATATAGGAGAAAATTTTTGTGACCTTGAGTTAGGCAAAGATTTCTTAGATGTGACATTAAAAACATGATCCATAAAAGGACAAATAGATAAATTGTACTTCAGTAAAAGTAAAAACTGCTGTTCTTCAAAAGATGCCATTAGGTAAATCAAGACAAGGCACAGACAGGGAGAAAATATTTTTAAGGCATATATCTGATAAAGAACTTTTATCTAGTGTACATAAACAGCTCTCAAAACCCAATTATAAGAAAACCTAATTTTTTAATGGACAAAATATTTGAACATATACTTAATCAAAGAAGACATATAGATAGCAAATAAGCACATGAAAATATGCCAAACATAATTAATCATTAGTGAACTACAAATTAAAACCACAATGAGGTACCACTGCATACCCACTAGAATGGCTACAGCTAAAAAGATGGACCATGTCAAGTGTTGGCAAGAATGTGGAGCCACTGGAACTCTTGTCCACTGCCAGTGGGAATGTAAAATGGTGCAATCACTTTGTAAAACAGTTTTCCAGTTCCCTAAAAAGCTAAACATACACCAACCCTGTGTATCAGCCATTCCAACCTGAGGTATTTGTCCAAGAGAAAGGAAAGTGTCTAGTTCACTTGGGCTGATGTAATAAAATAACACAAACTGGGTGACTTATAAACAAGCATTTATTTCTCACTGCTCTGGAGGCTGGGAAGTCCAAGAAGAAGAAGCTGGCAGATGTGGTGCCTGGGGAGAGCTCTCCTCCTCATAGATGCCACCTTCCTGTCCTCACGTGATGAAAAGAGTGAGGGAGCTCTCTCTGGCCTCCTTCGTAAGGGCATTAATCCCATGATGAGGGCCCCATCCTCATGACATAATCACTTTCTACAGGCCCCACCTCCTAATACCATCACCTTGGGGAATAGCATTTCAACATAGGAATTTTGAGGGGACACAAATATTCAAACCATAGCTGAAAGCATATGTCAGCAGAATGCAAAAGCATGAGTATGTCAGTGCTCATAGCAGTTTTATTTATAATATCCTCACCTGGGAAACAACCCAAATCTCCACCAACCAGTGAATAAGTAAATTTTATTACAGGCATATAATGGACTATTACTCGGCAATAAAAGGAATGAACTATTGATACATTCAACAACATGTGTGGATCTCAAAATAACTGGGTGAGAGAGATCAGACCAAAAAAAGAGAGACAGTATGATTCAATTTATATAAACTCTAAAAAGATGAACTAATATGTAGCATAGAAAGCAGATCAGTGTTTGCCTAGAGAAAACAGGAGGGAGAAAAATAGAGATTAGAAAGAGGCACTTGAAAACTTTTGAAGATGATGGATACATTCACTATCCTGATAAGGGTGATGGTTTCACAGTTGTATAGATATGTTGGATCTTACCAAACTGTACACTTAAGATACAATAAACAGGCCGGGCTTGGTGGCTCACGCCTGTAATCCCAGCATTTTAGGAGGCCGAGGTGGGCGGATCACGAGATCAGGAGATCGAGACCATCCTGGCTAACACGGTGAAACCCCGTCTCTACTAAAAATACAAAAAATTAGCTGGGCATGGTGGTGGGCGCCTGTAGTCCCAGCTACTTGGGAGGCTGAGGCAGAAGAATGGTGTGAACCCGGGAGGTGGAGCCTGCAGTGAGCTGAGATTGCATCACTGCACTCCAGCCTGAGCTACAGAGCGAGACTCCATCTCAAAATAAATAAATAAATAATAATAAGATAAAAAAAGATACAATAAACAATGTTTATTGTATGCCAATTGTTATATCTTGATAAAGCTGTTCAAGAAATTACATGGAGATATAAGGACCTAGAATAGCCACCACAAGCATGCTAAAGATAAATACTGTTGCTGACTTGGACTATTTGACTTCAAGCATTACTGTAAAGCAACAGTAATTATTTTAGTATGAGACCATGATCCCCCTTTATCCGCAGGGAATACGTCCCAAGACCCCCAGTGGGTGCCTGAAACCATGAATGGTACCAAACCCTATACGTACTCTGTTTTTTTCTTGTACATACGTACCCATAAGGAAGTTTAACTTACAAATTAGGCACAGTAAGAGATTAACAAAAATAACTGATCCTAAAATAGAACAATTATAAGAATATACCTGCATCACTACTCTTGTGCTTTGGGGCCTTTATCAAGTAAAATAAGGGTTATTTGAACACAAGCACTGTGATATAGAGACAATTGGTCTGAGAGTTGAGATGGCCACCAAGTGACTAATGGGTGGTGGTACAGACACCACGGATAGGCTGGGCAAAGGATGGGGTGGGATAGCAGGAGATTTCATCCTGCCGCCAATTTTAAACTTACGAATTGTTTATTTCTGGAATTTCCCATTTAAGATTTTCAGGCCATGGGTCACTGAAACCTGGAAAAGCAAAAGAATGGACAAAGGGGAGCAGTATGTTGTTATGCAGCTAAATCAATGTGACAGAATCCAGAGCCTAGAAACACACCCACATGTATCTAGTCAATCGGTATGTGATGAAAGTTCCAGTGTAATTCAATCGGGAAAGGAAACTTTTCAACAAACAATACTGGAACAACTGGATATCCATATAGAAAAAAAAGAATCTTGACTCCAATGTCATATAAAAATTATTTTGATGTAGATTGTAGACCTAAAATTAAATGTTAAATCACTGGAGAATATACTTTTCAGAGAGGATTCAGAAATGATAACCATGAAAGAAAAAAGTTACAAACTGGACTTCATAAAATAAAAGATTTCTGCTCATTAAAGGGCTCTTTTACTAAAGTGAAAATGCAATCAACAGATGAGGAGAAAATATTTTCAGTACGTATATTTGAAGAATAACTTATATTCAGAATATGTACAGAGCTCCTACAAATCAAAACTAAAAAGGTAGTCCTATAAAAAATGAGAAAAAGATTTGCATAGATACTTTACAAAAGAATATATAAAATGGCCAGTAAGTACATGAAAAGGTACTTAGCATTATTAGTCATCAGAGAAATGCAATTTAACACCACAATGAGAATCCATTTCATTCCCACAGAATGGCTAAACTTGAAAACTGAAAATACCAAGTGCTGATGAGGGTATGGAACCATGGGGATTCTCATAACTTGCTGTTAAAGTGTCAAATGCCACAACCACTTTGAAAAATTATTTGGCAATCTTAAAGAAGTAAATATATACTTAGTCAATCATCAAGCAATCCCACTCTTAGGTATTTGCCTGAGAGAAATGAAAACATGAATCCATAAAATACTTGTATAAAATTATGCATAGCAGTTTTATTCATAGTAGCTAAAAACTAGAAACAACCCAAATGTCCATCAACAGGAAAATGGCTCATAAAATTGTGTTCTGTTCATATAGTGGGAAACTACTTTGCAGCAGAAAGGGATGTATGAGTGATATGTGCAACAACATGAATGAATATCCAAAGCATTGTGCTGAGATGAGCACACGCCTCACAATTCCATTCACATGACGTTCTGCCGCAGGCAAACTCAGCTATGGGAGTGAAGTCAGAACAGTGGCCAGGGTGGGCATGTGGCAGCTATCTTGGTTGATAAAAATGCTCTACATCTTGATTTGGGAGTTGGGCACATGAGTGTACACATTTGTCAAAACACATTATACTGTACACGTATAATCTGTGCATTTTGTTATATGTAAATTATGCCTCAATGAAAAGAGTATTATGGAAAAAAATAACCGTGAACATATGTTCTCCCAAAAAAGTAACAATGAAATACATGAAGCTGCAACCAATGAAACCATAGAGGAAACTAGATAAGTGAATAATTATAATTGTTATTAAAAATAAAACTCTTGGAAACTGTTAGATTGGCAGATCAAGCCATCAAAAACATAAAGCAAAGATAGAGAAGATTGAATAACAATGAATTTGAGCTCTTTAGAAATGGAAATGGCAAAGACATTCCCCTCAAAAAATTTTCAGGCATAGACAGCTTTAGATAAGAATTCTACCAAATATTTAAAGATGAAATACTTGTAGAGAAGTTGTTTTAGAAAGTAGAAAGTAAGGGAAATCTGCCCAACTCATTTTATGAGGCTAACATAACCTTGATTCCAAACACTGATTTGGCCAATATAAGAAAAAAATAGGTCTACTTCATTTATAAAAATAGATGCAAAATTCCAAATAAGCTACTGGCTAATTAACCCTACTGTGTAGTTTAAAAAATAATCTAGTTGGATTTATTCTAGGAGGGTAAGAACAATTTGACATTAGAAATTCTATGAATTTATCTGCCATATTATTGGACTAACAGAGCAAAGTAACTCTGCCGAAAAGGATTTGATGAAGTTCAACGTCTCTTTCTGATTTTTTAAATTTCTCAGAAAACTCTGAATGGAACTGAACATCCTTAATGCAATAAAGCTTTGCATATTAAAAACTTTGTAGAAAACCTACTACTCTGCAGATGAACTTTAATTCATTCTCTTTAATGTTGGAAACAGGACAAGCGGAAGCACCGCAGCTATTCAACCTAACACGAGAGGCTCTGGCTAGTGCCATAAGATGAGAAAATGAAAAGATAGGAAGAGAAGAGGGAGGAAAGAGACGCAGCTGTCATCACACGCAGATTATATATCATCTACATAGAAACCTAACAGAATGAACAGAAAATTGATTGGAACTAATAATAGAGTTTAGCAAGATTGCTGAATACAAGATCAACTTACTAAAATTAGTGGCTTTCCCTACACCAGCATTAACCAATTAGAAATATAATAGAAAAAGAGATACATTCACAAGAGGAACCCAAATGATGAAGTATCTAGAAATTAAGCCAGAAATAAATGCAGAAAACCTTTATAGAGGAAAAAAAAATTAAAATTTAAAAAAAACGTACAGGACATAAAAGAAGACATAAAAATGGAGAGATGAAATTGAAAACATCAAAAGGACATAAAAGAAAACATGAACAAATGGAGAGATAGACCATTTTTATGGATGCTTTAAGTTGTAAAAATGTCAAATCTTCCCACATTAATCTATAAATTTCATGTAATTTTGTTCAAAATACCAGCTGGATTTTTTTGAGGGACTTGACAAACTCATTCTAAAATATATATAAGCCATAATGTCCACAAATTGCTAAGTCTATTTTGACAAAGAAGAGCACATGGTTTGGGGGTGAGGAGTGGACTTACCCTGCATGATCTGGAGACGTCTTGCAAAGCCAGTGCCTAGCTCGGCTGGCTCTCTGCGGTCAGGCAGGGCCAGGGATGCCTCATACGGCAGGTGTTGGCCACCTCCATCCTAGGTGGTTCAGGTCCCCAGGGATTTATTGTCCACTATGTGATGGCCCCAGGGAAGAACACTTTTCCCAGCCCATTCATATGCTGGCTGGATGGAGCTCCCTGTGGCTATAGGGATGAGGCCCTCATTCCTTGCTGACCCTCAGCTCCTGGAGGTCACCTGCATTCCTGCCAGGTGGCCCCTTCATCTTCAAAACCCAAAAGCCAAACATGGGGATGCTTCCTCTCATGTGAGCCCTCTCACATCTCAAATGTCTTTCAGGGAGGGCCCAGGGCTCACCTGATGCAGGTTCCAGGCATTGTCTCCTTTTTTTATTAACTCCAAGTCACCTGATTAGCCACCTAATCAAAGGAGGATACCCCTCCAGAGGTCACAGGGGGTCCTCGCGCTCAAGGAGAAGAGATCATATACATTCTAGGGGGGTATCTTAGAATTCCACTTACCACATCATAGTAATGAAAACAGAATCGAGGGCTTAAAGCCGTATCCTTCACATAGGAAACATAGTGTGTGATAGAGGTGCAGTCACCAGCCAGAGGGGAGGGGATACATTATTTAATTGTCTATGTAGGGAAAACTGACTCACTGTACAGAGAGAGAATTAGATTGATTTCCTAACACCTCATACCACACACATAGAGAGTCTGGATGGGTTAAATATAAATGGATTAAATACTATGTGTGAGGATAAAACTATAATATTAATTAGAAGTGTGCAGAATACCCTGTGATTTTCAGGTGGAGGCGAGGCTTCTTAAATAGGGTCTTTGACAAAGCACAGCCTATAGAATAAAATGCTAATGGGGTTGACTACATCAGAATTAAAGATTTCGCCCGCAGAAAATAGACTCAAAGTTAATGGAGGGCGACGGACTATAATATGCTATTTACAACGCTGGCATTGATAAAGGATTACTATCTAGAACATACAAGGGACTGTCAGAAATCAACGAGGAAGAGATGGGAGACCTGTAGAAAACAGTGGGCAATTTGGAGAAGGGAAATCTGAAAAGCTAACAAATACGTGAAGTGATACTCAATTTCAATAGCAATTTGGGAGGGAGATGCAAAAATAATAAGATACCAATTTTGCAAAAAACAAAACGTTGTTGGGTAACACTAATGTTGACCGAGCTGTGAGGAAACGGGAGCCTAACTCATTGTTGCTGGGAGCAGCTGATAGTGATCTGGCTGCACTTAACACATTACTTTGTGTGGCTCTTGACTCAACAATCCCCCTCCTTAAAACATGCCCCTGAGAAACTCAAGCACAGATCCAGGGGCCAGGGGACACCAAAAGCATCATTGTCCCAGCTCCTTTTGCAGAGATGACAACTTAAGTGTCCACCCCAGGGGCATGGGTAAGTACAATGAAGATGCACAGTGCAGAATTCCGTGAAATTGTCAAAATCCCTGAACTAGAAGTCTACACAGCCACAAGCAGCACAGACAGATTTTTAAGGCATATTGTTGAATGAAAAAAGTGAGAAGCAGGAGCTCGATGGCACAACAAAACATACTCACATTGGAAGCAGTACTCACACACAAAAACAAGCTACATGTGTTTCAAAGTTAAACACCCATTCAAGAACATATATGAAACCTTCCCGCGAGTATGGTGGGGATGAGGATGGGGAACAGAAGGTGAGAATTAGTGACATAAAATATGATAGGCAATTGGTAATTTTGTGCCATAGAGTAAGGCGTAGGGTGAATCCAGCTGTCTGAACTTAAGGTGCACATCTCAAACATATATAAATAAAGGATATGTGATGGTTGGTCTCCACGGACGCTGCTCCTTCCAGAGGTCTGGGCGACTGCTCTGAGAAAGCCACCTCTGCCTCCCTAAGCCTCAGCTGTGTCGCCGTGGGCATTCCTCCATGCTGGAGCTAGCAGGCTGGGTGCGGTTCCCTCCCAGAGGACTCTACGGAAAGGACCTTCCCAGGGGGGCGAGAGGAAGGTGGGGGAGGCAAGCTTCCAGCCTGTGGCAGGTGGTTATATTGTTCCAACTATCTGCTGTTCCTCTCTGCAGGAAGATTACATTCTCCATGCTGTTGACGTCAAGGCTGGCCACAGGACTTGGCTCGGCCAACGACGTGTGGGTGGGTACATTGTGTTTCACTTTCAGGGAGCGGCTTCCAGAGCCAGTGGGTGCTTCTCCACGGCCTCAAGGCCAGCAGTGTGGGGATGAGGACTGTGAGGACCGCCCATATCCAGAGCAGGGACAACAGGGCCACTAATATGGATTGTGGGGTGAGTGAGAAAGCAACAGAGGTGGTTGGAAACCACTGAACTCTGGGGGCTGCCTGTTTCTGGAGCATAGCCTCACTCAAGCTGACCAATGCAAGGCTTCAGCGGGGGAACCTGGCCCTGGTTATCCTCTTCTTTATAACTTTAGGAGTTCTAAGATCTGGCCACAGGCTGGAGAGTGAGAAGATCTGATCAACTTTTCAACTGCCCTGACACTCTGTTGGAGTGGGTCGTTACACGGAAAACTGGAGAAGCTCTTGTCCAGAGAAGGGAACTGAGACAGCCGCCCACCAGCTCTCAGCTGTCAGAGTCCCGCAGTCCCTGGACATGAAAAAGAGGCTTCTTGAGTGTCCATTGCCATGGAATTCATCCCGCCTGGGGGCTGCTAAGCTGAGCGAGGGCCCTTAAGGATGTATTAAGGGCAGAATAATGAGATGATGACTAAGGTCCTCCCACCTGGGCTGCAATTATTTCATTTTCCTGGAAAAATGGCATCATCATGATGAATACTTGGCTGATTTCAAGGCAGATTAATGCACTTGATATGCAGTGTATCACCGTTTATCACTGGATGTGTCTTGCTGAGAGCTTGTACCGCTTAATCAGCCAGGGCCAGCTCTCCCAGCCAGCTCACTCGTAGCTCCCAGCCCTCCCAGAACAAAGGACTTGTGGGGAAGGGCAATTTTTCAACCTTATGTTCCATTTCTTCGTTTTCAAATTATTTAAACACAACTTTCATCTCCTGTTACAGGCCAAATGGTGTCTTTCCAAAGATTCCTGTGTAGAATCCCTAAAACCTTGGGGCTCAGAATGGGATTGCGTTTGGAGGCAGGGTTTTTAAGAGGTGATCAATTCAAACCAGGTCTTTAGGGTGGACCCTAATCCCATAGACTGGTGTCTTCCTTATCAGAAGAGGAGATTAGGACACACATAGGCACAGAGGGAAGACCACGTGAGGACACAGAGAGAAGACGGTATCTACAAGTCAAGGAGAGAGGACTCAGAAGAAACCAGCCCACTGATACCCTGATCTTGGATTTCTAGCTCTGTGGTTTAAGCCCCCGGCCTGGTAGTTTGTTATGGGAGCCCCAGTAGACGCATTCATCCCTGTTCAGCATCCTCCTATGGCTCTACATTCTCCGATTTACCAATACTGGCCTTTGGGGGCCATTGAAACATATATTACCACTCCTGCCCCAATATCTGTATCCCCTCAAATAGCTGTAGTCTGTTTTCTAATTGCAGGTTCAAAAATATGGGAAGCACCTTTCCTCTGGAGGGAGCCTGTTCAGCCTCTGTGCACGGCAGGCCATTTGAGGTCTCATGTACCCAAGTCAGGGTGTGCCCTCCCACTCCCGGCTGCTGTCTGCTCTGGCATGTGCTGAGAAGGCTGAATGTGATAGGGGCTTGCAAGGACAGAAGTATCCACAACAGGAACAAGAGGCTGGGTGTGGTGGCTCATGCTTCTAATCCCAGCACTTTGGGAGGCCGAGGCAGGTAGATCACCTGAGGTGAGGAGTTCGAGACCAGCCTGGTCAACATGGTGAAATGCTGCCTCTACTAAAAATACAAAAATTAGCTAGATGTGGTGACAGGCACCTGTAATCCCAGCTACTTGGGAGGCTGAGGCAGGAGAATCACTTGAACCCAGTAGGCAGAGGTTGCAGTAAGCTGAGATCATGCCACTGCACTCCAGCTTGGCCCACAGAGTGAGACTCTGTCTCAAACAAAATCAACAACAACAACAAACAACAACCACCAAAATAGGAATAAGAGGGAAAAGGGAACAAGAAGTAATTGTGTGAGCTTGCAACAAAACAGGTTAGGAGCCAGTGTTTCCGGCCCACGGTGAGACTGGAGGCTGACAGCTTGTCTCTCACTGCCCTGGGGAATTTCCCGTGTCCAGGGCCTGGCTTGCACCCTGCCTGGTGCCTCAGAGGTGGACTCATCAGCGCCATGTTCATAAAACCAGGTGCCAGAGTGCTAATGTTCAGCAGGCAGCACAGGCTGTCATGTGGCCTGGATGCGTGTGGGCACGACCCGCGTACTCTCCATAGCTGGGGGTCCATGGGATGTCCCATTAGGGCCAGGCCTGGGGCTGGCTTGGAGCTGGAGTGAAAGTGGGGAGCTAGGCAGGCTGTTATTTACTTGCCCTGGACTGAGAGAACTGCACAGGCTGCAGCACGGCGTCCAGCCCTGCCGGTGTGATGGGATGGGAGCCACCTGGAGACTGTTTCACGTTGACTGCACACCCCAGAAACCCACCCGCTCTGTCTCCCTAAATGGGGGTGGCCAATGCTGTCAGCCTGTCCCTCCTGTCTGCCTCCTTGGGACCTCCCCAGGTGACCCAGGCTTGCTTCGATGACACAGTCTTGCTCTAGTCTGATTTGAGTCAACATTTAACCATGGGGGCGCCAACTGTACCCATGCAGTGACCTGCATCTCTGCCTTCCAAGCCTCCCTGCGCTCAGTTGATGCTACACTCTCAGAAGGAGGTTTTATTCCCCTTATTTCCATATTTGAGAGGTCCCCCCAGGGGCCTGAGCTCATGGGCTAAGAGGGAAAATTGAAGAGTGAGATAAGCAAGTGGGTCTGGATGGAGGCTTCTGTGTCCCACAGCAGGTCACTGGCTCCTGCAAGGCCTGTCTTTCTCTTCTGTTGGGAGTGGATGGTGGTGTCTTTGTCACAGGAGGGCCCTGGCATTGGGAAGCACATGGAAGTCACCTGAGTACACACAGCCAAGTGCACAAGACATTGCAGCTGGCAAGGTTTGGGATGGATCGGGTTTTAGGTCCCCCAATCTGTTCTCACCTCCTTGGCTGCTGAACTTCAGAACAAGATCTTCCACTCTGTCTATTGCCCGCAAAGGGCCTCATGGAGGGTGACAGTGGCCACTAGGGTGAAGGCGATGGGATCTGAACGTCCTGAAGAGAGGTTCAGCTAAGATTTCAGTGGCAAGAGCAAAGGCACGGATATTTATCAGTCCTCATCCTGTGTGGATTTCAGGGTGCTCTGGAATGGTTAGAGCGGGCAAATCCCATAGAGGTCATGCCCCTGGCTTTGCACGGAAGGGGAAACCGAGGCAGGGAGGCCAGAGGAAAAAACTGTTTAGCACACAGTGTGATAAAAGCAGAGGTGCGGCTGGCATGCAAGGCCTGTGGCTCCTAACCCACTTCCTGCCTGTCTCCTGGAAGCTGCCTGTTGTCAGGGAAGGGACTTCCCTCCTTTAATGGGACGTTTGTACAAGAAGGGGGGACTGTTTCCACTGCATAGGAGGCTCTGATATTTCTGATGCACTTCTCCCCTCTCTCATTGGAGTGTATGTCACCCCAGACCTTTGCAGTACTCAGGCGATGTCTCTCATGCTCCTTTACCTGATGGGTACAGATGGGCCCAACGGTGGGCTGGAATGGACGGGCATTTTGTGCACACCACGCGGGCAGGCACAGAGAGGATTTGTGGTGTGAGTGGAGCCCTGTGGGTCCTCTGCAGCTCAGCTCACAGTGGGCCATGAGGTTCTACTCAGTGCCACGGGCACCAGATCAGGGGGATGAGTGGGCAAACTGTGGATGGTGAGGCAGGAAGAGGCCCAGTTCTTCCTTCTTGTTTGGCCTCTGCGAATCTAAAACCCACAGCCCAGGGGACTTCCTTGTTCAGCTTGGCCACTTTTGGTGGGTGCTTCACGCTGTCTGCTGTTGGAAGACAGTGAGATGGTGGAAGCCACATGCAGACCCGGGCTGGCCCAAGGCCAGTGGGGTGGGCTCCAAGGTGGCCACGTGCTCCTGGTCATGGCTAATCAATCACACCAGGATTCAACAGGGCTCAGGTGCTCTGCCCTGGGAGCTCCAAGGGCCATGGACTGAGTGGACTGAACTCACTGCTCTGTTCCCAGCACTTGGCCCAGGGCACAGATGAGGGCTCAGGATCATGGTTGGAGAGGGAGGGAGACATGAGCCAATGAAGAGCCCACTCCCTCGTTCCCTAGTGCCTCCTTGGCCCGCACCCATGGGGCTCCTCCTCATCACACTCCAGAGTCCTGTGGCCATGGTCCTGATGGTCTTCATGCTGTCAGATCCCAGCTTCTTGTTCCTTCCCTCCTCGAGCTCCTGCCTTCTTCTGGTCCTGGTCCTTCCCTGCCTGAGACTGGCCACGCCTTTCCAGCCTCATTGCTGCCCACCCTCCCCCTGGGCCCTGAGGTTGAATTTCCAAGGGCTCTGTTCTGGGTGCTCTTCCTGCATCTCTGCATTGCCCTAGGGAACTTCACCTGGTCCCAAGCCCCCACCACTGTCCGAGGATCTCCTCCTTGGACCACCTTTGACCTCTAGACTTCACACAACAGCCCGCCTCCTTGGCAAGCTAAATATGGCATTGCAGAGCTGAGTCAGAATCTTCCAGCACACTTTTGTGAGTGTCACTCAGTAACCTGGGCACCTAGGACAGCCACTGCCCAAGGACGCTGCCACCGCATGTCTTCCTGGTACATGGGGGACGCTCAGGGTGAGCATCGGTGTGAACCAGGGTCCACTCTGTTTTCAGGGTCCTTGTCCCCTCAACTCTGTCATGCCTCCCCCATCCCCAGTGAGTGCTGGCTCATTCTCAAAGACGTCCTTCAAGCTTGCCCCATCTGCAGACTTCTCAGGCCGTGTGCTGGGAAGTGGCCTCCTTCGTGTGCTCCAAGGTGGTCCAGGTAGGCCCCCTTGTCCACCCTGATCACATGTGGCAGCTACTAGCTGCTTGTCTCCTAACCTAGACTGTGAGCTCTTGGGGGTGGGGCCAGGGTTTACCTGCCTCTGCACCCCCAGCACCTAGCACAGAGCTTGGTGCCTGCAGGAGCTCAGCAGATGTGCAACATTCACTGCCCTGCGCCTGTGACTGAGACCCTGGGAATCCTGCGTGCTGCCTTGCATTGCAGACAGAAGGCAGGAGTGCTCGCCTTTTCCCAGCTAACGCCCGTTGCCGTAGGAGTCAGCACCTTGCGCGCAGCCTCCATCTGGAAGCTTTCCAGTGCCAGCTCCCATGACCCTGAGTGTGGAGTCTCCTCTGCAGGAAGCAAGCGCCTCCACTGTGTGGCTGGGGGCTACCTAGACAGAGGGGGGCCAGGGCACCTCTGATCTGGCCTCCCTACCTTGTTTTGTGGTTGAGCAAAGCAGTGCTTTAAAGGGAATTTATTTTTCCAAATTGCAGAACAAAGAACACGATGTTTAGGAAGAAAGCACATTGCTTACATTTGAAAAAAATTAGCAGCATTATATAATGAAAGACACTTGAAAGTGTTGACTCACCCCGGGCTGACATACATCTTTGACTAGTTTGTGAAATACTCATAAAATTACATCCTGTTAATTTAAGACTTCTTATGCTAATTTTCAGTCAATTTTATTTGCCTAAGAAATTTATTGGTGGCCTTCAGGGTAACAGCCGGGTTTGGTCCAAAGATGTGGGATTCTTGTTAAAAACACCATGCCAGGGAAGAGAAACAGAACTCGATGTTAGGGCCAGAAGGATGGGAGGACAGCGTCAGGGCGGGGTGGGCTCTCGTGGCCTCCCCAGGCCCTGCCCTCAGAACCGGGCAGGGTGATGCTGACTCAGACCCCGCCCTGGTCCACACAGAGCGGAGCAGCCCTGGTTGAGTGCAGCACCCCCACTTTATACAGGAGAGAGATGAGGCCAGAACCCTTGACATTGCCCCTGAGTGAAGATCCACTGCTCAATGCACCCCACAAGTTGAAGTCGGCAAGAGGAGGTGGTTCTAGATGAAGAACATTTGGGTGATGTGTGAATTTATACAACAGCAAAAGGAGGCCACTTTTGTAAACTGGCATCCATCTCTTTGGGCAGGGAGGCAAGTTTATATTTGGGGCCCCCAAGCTGGGCCAGCTTCCTGGATGTGCAACAGGGCCCGGCTCTTGGGGTTGGATGTTCCGCTGTCTCTGTGTTGAAGTTCCTGATAAGGAGCCCACATTCCCATTTTGCACAGAGCCCCACGAATCACATAGCTGGTCCTGCCCCACAAAGCAAATCACAGAACAGAGGACAGTGAAGGGCCCACAGTTACCACCCCTCCGCCCAACACCAGACAGTTCTAACAATGTTCTCCTGATCTTGGCCTCACCCACCTTCCCCTCTCTAAAAGGAGGATCGAGACCCTCATGGCACCTGCATTCTGGGAGAGCCCGGCCATGGCACAGTTCTGGAAGTGAGGGCCACAGCCCCCGCGGAAGCTCTCCCAAATGGCCTCCTTCCTGTCGACCAGGACAGAGATGGATGGTCAGTGCTTCCCTGGGGTGGCATCCCCCTCCTCACCTCCAAACCCATGTAAATGCTTGTGGCATGTTATGCCCATGCTAACCCTGAAATTCACCAGGAACCACTGCCCTGTGCCAGAAGAGGCAGAGGATGTGCTCCCCCTGCAGCCCGTGGGGAGAGTGTGGCAGGCGGGGTTGCTGTCTCACCTCCCCAGACACCGGGCTGCTGTGGCCTGGTCTCCGGGCTCCTGCTACTGGGTTTTAGGCCCCAGCCCTTCCCGCTCACAGCCACCCCAGGGCGACTGGCCCTGTAACTGTCTCTGGCAAGCATTAGAGGTAGGGCAATTTTGAGAACACGACCAGCTCAGAGAGTGGTGGTCTACCACGGATGGCTGCTCTCCATCCCTCTTAAGAAGTCTGGGCAGATGTTTTCTGCTGGATGTTGGTTGTTGGAGGTGGGAAGGAGGGTAGTGGGGGTATCTGTAGGGTGCCGACTGATGTCGCCTTAGGTCAAAGAAGCCCTCCTGGAGGGGCTGCTCTTTCCCAGCTTCTCTGACCAGGGACCACCAGACGGGCCATGACAACGCCCGCATAGGCCGCCCCTGCTAGTCCAGTGCCTCCCATCTTTCCAGGCTGCCATTTGTAGTCACATGCAGCTCTGTGCAGGCCTTGCTCCTGTCCCTTGTCCTCTACAATTGGGCAGTGCTCCTTCCTTACACCTAACTGTTCCCCATGGGCCAGGCCTGTGTCAGGTTCTGGGAGCACAGGTGAATCTCCTTGCCACCTGCCCAAGAAGCGCCTGGCCCCGGGGAGAAGGGGAGGGCCATGGCTTGGAAGTCTCCAGAGGAATCATCGCTCCTGGCCCTGAGAGGTCTGTTTGCCCTCATCTGGGGTGCCCGGGGTGTGCTGTGGATTCTGTCTAGTTTGTCCCCTCCCTGTGAACCCAGGGTTCCTCCAAGATTCCAGCTGGGCTCTGTTTGAGTGGAATTGTCTTGTGTTTGCACCCTCTCCCATTATTCTTGGTCTCGAGTTTTCTCTCTATCCATCTTCTCTCATTTAACACAGGTTTCCCCAACCGGGGCCCCATCCCCGCACCAGGTTCTGAGACCCACAAAGATACAGAGTTTGATGGAACTCAGACCCCGACCTCAAGGAGCAGAGGGGGAAACTGAGGCCTGGAGAGGGAGGAGACCGCTCCTCATGTATCCGACAGCCTTCTCCTGAGACAGACGTTAAGAAACAGTTCCTGGTGGGGACACAGGACACCTGGACACTGAGCAGAAGCTTCACAGGGAACGTGATTCAAAGCAGAGACCTGGAGACTGTGTAAGGATTGACCAATGGAAGAGGTGGTGGAATGGGTGGAGTCCCAGAAAGGAGAGGCACAGGTGCAAGCGAGGACATACGCTGGAGGGAGGTGCGGCTGGGGAGGTGGGCAGAGGCCAAGTTTCCCAGGGCATCGCTTGGTGGGAGGAGGGTTCTGGGCCTCTGGCGCCGGGATGGACCGTCATTGCAGGAGAGGAGACCCAGAGTGCGCTCTGGCTGCAGTGCAGGGCGTGGGCTGGAAGGCAGCAGGCCAAGGGTCATCAGAACCAAAAGGTCCAGGAGAGGCTGAGGCCAGGAGAGGGGCACAGAGCGATGGGGGGCAGTAAGTAGAGTCGGGGGAGACTGTGGAGGACTCGAAGCACGCCTGGGATGGACTTGCCGTCCAGAGGGCAGGAGAAGAGACATCCGGAGGGTGCTGTTTGGGAGGCAGCGTCCCTGACATGCCATTCACCATATGGAGCTCCCGGGGGTTTGTGGGGTGGCGGCAGTGGGGGGAGATGAAATTAGGGTGCGGCAGCTCTAAGAACCCTGTGTTGTGCCCTCTTGGCAGCTGGAACTTAGATCTGGAAATCTGAGGCCCCAAGAGGCGGATTTTCCCATCATCCTTCCACAGGGATGATTGGATCCACAGGAGGAAGTGGAGAGGAAAGGCTTGGGGTGCTGGGGGTTGGGGAGAGGGGCTCACCAAGGAGGCTCCTGCGGAGGCTGGAGGTTTCCAGTGAGAGAGCTGGGAGGATGGGAAGCTGGGGTCGGAGATGGAGTTGGAGGATGTGGGCTCAGAGGATGAGAGGCAGGGGCGGCTGGATGGCACTCCTAGACACAGCCTTGACCTCTCCTCAACGTGCACCAAGTGGAGGAAGAGCGACTTGTGAAGGGCCTACGGTGCCTCCAGGAATGAAGGGCGACCTGTGGGGCAGTGGTGTCTTCCTGAGACATGTGGGAGTGGGGGAGGCAGGCTGAGCGAAAAGCTGGGGGCTCTGGGGAATAGATACAGGTCTCTGAGCCTAGAGTGAGAAGATGCAGAAGATGAAGGCATGAAAACTACGGGAGGATTTCTACAAGTGGTGCTGGGGGCATCAGACGCCACAGGCATAAAACAAACCTCACGTCCTATCTAAACCTCACATCCTATCTAAACCACACATCGTATCTAAACCACGCATCCTATCTAAACCTCACGTTCTATCTAAACCTCAAGTCTTATCTAAATTTCACGTCCTACGTAAACCTCACGTCCTATCTAAAAATTCACTAAGATAGATCAGAGATTTCAATGTAAAACTACACAACTTTGTTTAAAATATAGGAGAAAAGCTTTGCAACCTGAGGGCTTGGTGGAGAGTTCTTAGACATGATACCAAAAGCACAATCCATAAAATAAAAAATCAACCATTGGACTCCATCAACATTAAGAACGCTTGCAATATGAAGTTCCCTGTTCAGAGGATGAAAAGACAAGTCAGACTTGGAGGAAATATCTGCAAAGCATATATCTGACAAAGGACTCATAGCTAGAAAAATAACAAATTCTCAAAACTCAAACGTATAAAACAAACAATCCAATTAGAAAATGGGCAAAAAGCATGCATAGACATTTCTTTAAAGAGAACATACGGATGGCAAATAGGCTCATGAAAAATGGCGACAGCAATAGCCATTAGGGAAACGCAAATTAAAATCATGATGAGTTATCAATATATGCCTATTAGAATGGCTAAAAGAAAACAAAAACTAGTGACAACCGTGAGAAAATCATCAAATGTCCCCAATTTGAGAGACATTCTACAGAATACCTGACTAGTATTCCTCAAAAAACAAAACACAACAATAAACACAGTCATAACACCAAATGCTGGTGAGGATGGTGAGAAACTGGGTCTCTCATACATGGCCAGTGGGAGTGTCAGATGGCAGAGCCACTCTGGGAAAATTTGGCAGTTTCTTTAGAAACTAGGCATAGCCTTGCCTTGTGACCCAGCAATTACATTCCTGGGAATTATTCCCAGAGAAACGAAAACTTTCCTTCACACAAAAACCTGTGCACAATGTTCACAGTGGCTTCATTTGCAACAGCCCAAAGCCAAAAACCTGAAGGCCCTTCGGCAGGTGCACGGTTAAACCGTGGTGCATCCGCGCTGGGAAATACTGGTCAGCTCTCACAAGGAACCAAATGGGGACAAGCCCAGCATGGATGGACCTTGGGGCCCGTCTCCAGAAGTTGTGTGTCCCAGTCTCAAAATGACAAAATTACAGAGATGGAGACAGACTGTTGTTTGCCAGGGGGTAGGGATGGGGGTGGGGAGAAGAAGGGCATGGATGTGACACAAAGGGGTTGCAAGAGGGATCCTTGTGGTGATGGAACTGATTGTACTTTCCTAAATCTACCCATGTGATAAAATTGCATAGAACAAAATACACACACACACACACACGCACATGATGAACACGTGTGCTGTGGACTGAATTTTTGCGTTCTTCCAAAATTTGGGTTGAAGCCCTAACCCCCCAGGGCATGGTATTAGGAGATGGGGCCTTTGGGCGGTGATGAGGTCTTGTGGGTGGGGCCCTCATTATGAGATTAGTGAGAAGAGACTTAAGAAGAGATGGTCTCTCTCCATTGTGCCAGGACACAGCGAGAGGGCAGGGACTGAGTCTGCCAGCCCTGTGATCTCGGACTTCCCAGCTTCCAGATCTATGAGAAATAAATGTCTATGGTTTAAATCACCCAGTCTGTAGTATTTGTTACAGAAACCCCCATTGACTAGGACAGCTTGTAAAACTGGTGAAATCTGAATGAGTTCTGCGGATTCCACCGAGGTCAGTTTTCTGGTTTTGATATTGAACTATAGTTATGCAAGATGCTACTTTTGGGGGAAACTGGGTAAAGAGTGCATGGGACTTCTGTGTACTATTTTTGCAACTTCCTGTGAATTTATAATTATTCCCCCCACCCCAACCCCCCAAAAAAAGAAGGAGAAAGAAGTAAGGGAGAGTGCGGATGACTGGAGGGTGCACAGCGTGGGCGAGGGCCAGGCATAGCAGAAACATGGG
Source organism: Pongo abelii (assembly GCF_028885655.2). Lineage (NCBI taxonomy): Eukaryota > Metazoa > Chordata > Mammalia > Primates > Hominidae > Pongo > Pongo abelii. The sequence continues at coordinate 105,677,334 of NC_072000.2, read as the reverse complement.
AAGCAGCAAAATATGCAGAGGGCAGGTTGCTTCCAACATCCTAGGCAGACCTGCCAGGCCAGACGTCTGGGGAGGTTAACTCAGGTAAGGAGGAAAGGGTGGGCCCCCAGGAACGGTGCCTGCTGGGAACAGGATGTGACCTCTCAGCCCCAGCAGAGAGAGCCCTCTGCCCGCAGAGGTGTGTGCCCAGGCAAGCAGGGGGCAGACGGGGACTTGTGTCCCCGACCCCACCACTGGGGAAAACCAGCTCTGCAGGAGCCAAAACTTCATTCCATTTGGAGCTCTGGGTAGTGCTTTTCAACAATAACCTTTTCCATCAGGGGAGGGTCTTCTGGGGCTTCTCGGAACCACAGTCACAGCCTGGGCTTCCCAGCAGAAAGAAGTAACTAAACGATCTTGCTTTGCACATTAGGAGCTGCTGCACCCACTCTTCCCAAGTTACATGAGGACACAATTTATCTTTAGCCCGAAGCCACCTGCTTGGTAATCTGTTTCTGTGTACCCAATTGATCCCACCATCCTTACATTAGCTGGAAAAGCGGCTGACTTTATTTAAAGCAATCAGCTTGCACAGATACCCTGGACGGGGTGGTCCCAGGGTGCCCGTCTGGGCCGCCGCCGTTGGGTGACCCTGCCCTTCTTTGAATGGTGGAGCCGTCTGCTCCAACCCAGGCTAAGGAGGGACTCATGCCTTGTGAAGGTAACACTGGAACCCCAGCGAGAGGGTTTCATGCAGATGGTCGGTGGAGATTTTCCCCCCGCTGGTCACTGAAGCTATACTTCATTTTAACATTTTGGTCCTTCTTCCAGGCAAATGATTAAATTGGTTAATAAAAAGTCTGGAAGCATTTGTACCCAACACTGCCCGATGCTGGATAAATTGTGAAGTATATTGTCTTAATGATGTCTTAATATCTCTGAGGTTTGACACTAAAGGAGAAGAGCTGCCTGTGCCCCGTGTTCACTGAATCATCTCAGATGCTTCTCCCCTTGTTTCTCCCATGACTGGGCAGCCACGCATCTGGACAGGTATCCAGAACACTCCCTCCCCTCCCTTTCCCTCCCTCCCCTCCCTTCCCCTCCCCTCTCCTCTGTCTCTCCTTCTCTCCTTCTCCCTACAGGGTGACTGTGCATGTCGGCTGCCCCTCTGACTCTTCCATGGTGAGTATCTGCTGAGAGATACGTTCACATAGAGGCTGAATTTAAACAATAAACAAACGTGAGTCATGACCCAACAATGTGCAAGTGGGCAGGCCACAGGAAGCCAGGGAGTGAGGGGCTTGGTCAGCCTCCTTTAAAGGTGGCCCTGGAAAGATGCAGCCCCCGAGAAGGTGGCAGGGGCTGGCTCTTGGCAGGCCACCTACTGGGCTCTACAACCCTCCGTGCAGAGGCCGTGTTTCCCTGCTTTGCAGATGTGATGCGAGGCACAGAGGGTCTGACCTCAGCAGGGCCGTTGGACGTGCAGGCATGTGCACATTCTGCTGAGCCCCAAAGACTCCCTGGCCCCTCCTTGCAGTTAGGACAGGACTCGCCAAATGCCTCCAGCAAGAGGTGCACATAGCTTCACTGCCTTTTTTTCTTTCTTTTTTTTTTTTTTGTATTGTGGTAACAACACATCACCTAAAATGTGCCATTTTAAAGTGTACACATCAGTAGCATTAAATATATTAACATTGTTGGCTCACCATCACCACCATCTGGTTCCAAAACTTTTTCATCACCCCAAATGAAAACCCTGAACCCATGAGCAATCACTCTCCATCTCCCTGCTCCTCCCAGCCCCTGGTAAGCTGTCTTCTGTCTCTATGGGTTTGCCTACTCTGGACATTTCATATAAACGGAATCAAACAATACGTGGTCTTTTGTGTCTGGTTTCTTTCACTTTGCATAATGTTGTCAAGGTTCCTCCATGTTGAAACCTGTATTGCATCATTCCTTTTTTATGGCTGAGTAATATTCCATTGTGTGCACAGAGCACGTTTTGTTTATCCATTCATCTGTAGAGGAGGTGGAGCATCTGGGTGCCTCAAGGGGTCAGTTCATCTCCAGAGGCATCTCTGAGTGGGACCTGCAGGAAGTGGGGACTTAGCGTGACATTCACAGCTGCATCCCCAGTGCCTAGAACAGTACCTGGCACAGAGTAGGTGCTCAGGGAATATTTGCTGAATAATGAACAAATGAATGAATACTTGGGTATGGTTGCCAGGAGTGGCAGTGAGAGCATTTCTGCTCTGAACTTCTAGAGGGAAGAGAGGGATCCCAGCTGCTACGACTACCATCTGTAGCCAACTTTTGGGAGAAAAAGCCAGTCTAGGGCTCTGGGTGCCAAGCACTAGATGGGGAATCAGGAAACTGGCCACAGGGTCGTGGCTCCACTGCACATGGGCCCTGTTATTTAGAAAGCTGAATGAGTTTCCAGTCACTGCCACAACAAATTACCACACACCCAGTGGCTCACAACAACACACACGCATCACCTTGCTGTTCTGGAGGTCAGAAGTCTCATCTGAGTCCCAGGGGATAAAATGAAGGCACCCACAGGGCTGTGTTCCTTCTAGGGTTCTAGGAGCAGCATCTGTTTCCTTGACTTTTCCAATTTCTAGACCCATCTGAATTCCTTGGCTTATAGCCCCATCCTCCATCTTCAAAGCCAGCCATGCAGCAGGACCTCCAATCCTCTTCCAACCCATCATCAGGTCTGTTCCTGACACAGCTGGGAAAGGTTCTCCGCTTACATGAACTCAGTGATTAGATGGTTGAGACTGCTTGGCTAACCCAGCATACTCTCCCAGCTCAAAATTCTGAATGTAATCACCTCTGGAAAGTCCCTTTTGCCATGTAAGGTGACATATTCACAGATTGTTGGGATTGGGACATGGATGCCTTGATGGGGGGGGACATTATTCTGTCAGCCACAGAAGCCCCTTGGCCTATCTGAGACTTATTTTCCCCATATGAGAAAGCAGGACAGATAATTTCCAAGGTCCTTCCCAGCTCCTGGAGTCAGGTCATTGGAGCAGGAAGGAACAAGGGCTCTGACATATCAATGGATCATCATTGAAGCAGGTGCCTTGGAGCAAGGCTCTGTCTGGCCAAATGCTTGATTTGACCTTTCCACCCATGCTTTTTCTGACTCCTCATGGTGGCCTCTGAGAGCTCTGTCCTCCTCCTTTGAGGTGAGAGACACAAGCGTCAGGGAGGCCGAGTGGCAGTCCCTGGGCGGCGTGGGGACCTAGAGCCCCCCTGTGTCTGTCAGACTCAGAAGCAGATGGAGTGTTCTGCTGTTTGCACAGGTGATTTGTGTAAAATGCAACCACTTTAGAGCATTTTTTAAAAATACCTATGAATTTTGCATATTTGAAATTGGTCCTTTTAGGAAACTGGAATATATACTCGATTTAGTCATTAATGTAAAAGGTTTCTGAAATGGACTTTCTCAGCAGAAATGTGGCGGGGTGGGTGGTGTGGAGAGCATCCGCTGATGTGACTGTAATTGTTCAGCTATTTGCCTTCTTTAAGTCTGTTTCTCAGGAGGAGTGAGCTGCAGAAAGAGAAACTGCAGAATGATGTGCAACATCTGGAGATTCTAGAGGTGAAACATCTGTATCTGTGGGCTGGCCGGCCCCTGGCCCCTAAATCCACGTGTTCTTTCTGAAGCTGGCTCCGCAGATGCCAGCAAGCAGCTGAGAAGACACGCAGTGTGCGGCTTCTCAAAATCCAAGATGGGACCGATGCACAAGCTCCCAACACCAAGCCCCCCAAAGTTTTCATCTTTACCATGTCTTTCCCTCTGTGGATCTTACCATCTTGCCCCGAAAGACTTAACACTGCTGGGGGAGGATGGTCAGCACAAACACTACCCTTTGCTTGGAAAGTGCCCTTTCAATAGTTCAAACGGTATCTTTCTTTTTTTAAAAATATTATTATTATACTTTAAGTTTTAGGGTACATGTGCACAATGTGCAGGTTAGTTACATATGTATACATGTGCCATGCTGGTGTGCTGCACAAAGGGTATCTTTCAAGGGGCCGAGCTCTCAGAGTACAACGCAGGGCTATGCACACATTGGGGTGGCCCCAGTTGTCTGCATAACACCTGCAGCAAGAGCTCTGCAGGTCGGCTCCCACGGAGGGAGAATTGCAGCTGACCCTGAACCTGGGCCAGCAGCGCCTGGCAGAAGGGCTGAGGTCACAGGCACTGCCTTCCTCCTGATAAGTTCCTGAGAACCACAGGTGTGTGATGGGATGAGTCCGCAGCCGGCTGGGCTTCCTGATACAGCCAACAGGATGGAGCTATCCCGCTCCCATCGTCAGAGGAGCTTCGTAGGTGCTGCTTGTTGAGATCATGGTGGTTTGATCCACAGGAAGGATGCAATGCGTCTATTTCTACGAGTGTGTTTTCATTCATCCCTTTGTTCATTCAAGAAATATGTGGGGACCTTCCTGCCTGCTCCAGGGAATAAAAAAATAAACACGAAATGCTTCCTGCCCTCCTGGAGCTCACAGTCTAGGAAAAGAGACAATACTGGCAGGCCACCTGTTGCAATGTAGCCCCTTTGTTTGTTGATGGATTCATCCATTCATCAAGTACCTCTTGCCAGCTGTTTATGTGGTAGGTACCTGGGTGCTCACCAGGGATGAGTCCACAAGAAGCAGTTAAAATGTCAGTTAAAATGTCAAATGTCGCCTGTTGAGTGGTGAGCAGACAGAAACCTTTCGAACAATGTGAAAATAGCTCCTCAAGAATCATTTGTTGAGAAAAGACTCTTAGGCCTAAAAGGTTCATTTGAAACCTTGTATTTGATAACCACATGTCAGATGCAGCCAACAGTAGACACTATTTGCTGCTTCTTGCATCCATTGATCACTCACTGGGCACCCAGTAGGCACCAAAAGAGTGCAGGCATGAGGGAGACACAGCCCCAACTTCCAACAGCTCGTGGGTGGTTTGGGAAGAAGAAAGGTCAGAGCCCAGCGTGAGACCCATCTCTCACCCACCTGATCAGCACACAGCGAGTGCCTGGACCTCTTCTGGGACTTCTGGGCTCCACCTGGAGTTCTCTGCCTCTTCAGGGACCACCCCATTTGCTTGATAATTGAGTGACTCCTGGTAGCCTCCCCCGTCCCATTGCTTCACAGTACTTCTGAGAGCTGGAGATGGTTTCTTTCTACAGATGAGAGCACCGAGACCCTCTGAGGAACGGTCACCTTGAAGGAGTGGCCAGCCTCCTCTGAGACCGGGGTGGCAGGAGGCACACTTGGAGACCCACTTTCACTGGGTGGCCTGGTCCTTAGGACCAGCCCATTTCTGGCCCTTTGAACATCAGCAGATTCATTTTAAGGCACTTGGTCCTTGGGGCTGGCTCTTGCTACAAAGGCACCATTTTCTCCATTTAGAAACTTGGTCCTTTTGGAAGCTGGAACATATCATTAATTTATTCATTAGTTTTAAAGATTTCAAAACAGACTTTCTCAGTGAAAAAAATGTGAAGACATGTAATCCCAGCACTTTGGGAGGCCGAGGAGGGTGGATCACGAGGTCAGGAGATCGAGACCACCCTGGCTAACATGGTGAAACCCCGTCTCTACTGAAAAAAAAAGACAAAATATTAGCCGGGCGTGGTGGCTGGCACCTGTAGTCCCAGCTACTCGGGAGGCTGAGGCAGGAGAATGGTGTGAACCCGGGAGGCGGAGCTTGCATTGAGCAGAGATCGCGCCACTGCACTCCAGCCTGGAAAAAAGAAAATGTGGAGGCAGAGGAGGGCCCTGCAGGAAGCTGGAGCTTTGTCCTGTGGAGGATAGGCGCTGAGTGTCCAGGCTGGGGCCTTAGCACTTGCAGGAGGCGGCGGGGCTGGACACGTGTTCCTGCCTGGCAGAGGCCTGGGGACACGGAGCTGAGGGGTCCAGGCAGGGGTGGCCAGTGCTCTGAAATCAGCCAAGTTTGCCTAAAAAGAAACCAAGGAGTGTGGAAATTAGGACTTGTGTCTCCTCCAGATACCACCTGGGAAGGAGGCCAGGGGAGGCGGGGTCCCCTTACCTGGCAGCTGCTTTGTGAGACTGGGCGCTGTGTGCCCGTGGGCATGGATGGGGCTGGCAGGTGGAGAGGGCATCTGGAGCAGACCACAGCACCCACGCGGTCTCGGGAGCAGGACACACTGGGACAGAGTGGGTGGAGGGAGGCCACACAAAGGTTCTGCTCAGCCAACCCCGCAGCGAGTGTTTCTGTACAACAGAGAGGCTGTTTTAATTCAGACTCTAAGCAGGATGGACTCTGCCCATCACAGGGGGCCTTGGACCCCTTCTTGGGGACCCCATGCTGAGTCCGCAGCCCCCAAGACCAGCATCAAGTCCTCAGGGCCTGGACTCACCTACCACCAGCAGTGGGAAGGAGCTGCAGCATTCAGTGACGGGACACACTTCCACTGCTTACCTGCCTGAGCTGAGACCAGTGTCTGTGGGATTCACCCTGGGAGGGCCTGAGGACAAAGGCAGAAGATAAGGTCCACAATCAGCGATGGAGGCAGGCGAGGATCTGGCACACTCCACAACTTCCTCCTGCTCTGCTGGTAACGGGCCCTCAGAGGCACCTGAATGAGGGAAGGTGGGCCTGGCATGTGTGCCAGGACCCTGGGAGGCCGTCCAGTAGACAGACGCCATGAATGTGACTGCAGCTGAACTTTGAGCCAATAGGCACATTCTTTTGCGTTAACAACCCCAGTGGGGTGTTTTCATCTGCGGGACCCGGGCAGTGGGCTGTGCAAGCCCAGCTGCTAGAGTCCATCTGAAGTGGGGAGCTGGGCAGAGGCGGCCCGAGATGGACAGACCCCATCACCTGAGATGAGCTTCCCTCAGGGGAGCAAGGCACAGCCCTGTGCCTGGGAAACAGAAAATCCACCGGGAACCTGGAGGAGAGACAGTGCTGTTGTTGTCAGGCTCAGCAAATAAAAATACAGAACACTCTGTTACATTGGAATTTCAGACCAACGATAAATAATGTCTTCATATAAGCATATCTCAAATGTTGCATCTTTGTCAGACATTCCAATGTAACTGGGCTTTTTTTTTTTTTTTTTTTTTTTTTTTTGCAGATATTTCATCCGGAAGTTGTGTAAGGAAGACGACTTCTGACAATGCCATGAGGCTGCCATTTGGGGGGATTCTGTGGTGGGAGGACAGCCCTGCCCGACCTCCTGAGGGCCCCCCACCCATCACCGTGGCCCTGAGAGGACCTCTGTGACTTCCGCTCACAAGCACTTTTCTCTCCCAGGCCCACTCTCTTGACCAAAATAGAAACTCTTGAAAATGCGTCTGGCAGGGACAAGGGGATGGGTATGGGCCCAGCCCCTCGCTTTTTCCTCATTGGCCCAGAAAGGACTCGTTCTTCTCTTTCCTTTCCTCCCCAGAACAGAAAAGCCCAGGTGGCTGGCTCCAGCAGCAGGACGCGCAGCTCAATCCTGCAGAAGCTTTGAGGACCCCTCTGTAGGGGGTTCTGAGGGTACATTCAGGGCGGCTCCCAGGCCCTCCTGATCAGGACTTAAAGTCTGAAACTCATGAGATGTCTGATTGCGAGGGTCCTCAGCCCCGCCAACCCAGATGCTGCAACTGAGGCCTGGAACCAAGGGGTGACCCGGCAGAGGCCACCAGGAGCTGGTGGCAGGCAGGAGGCATCTCCGGGTGGGCACATCGGATGGGCTGGTCCTTCCTCTTTAAGATCCCTGGCAGTTGGTTTAGTCAAAGGGGGCTGGTTCTTCCCTCCAGAAGCCTGGACGAAGCGGCCCACCTGGAAGGGACAGGCACCATCTTGGTGGGTCTGGAGGTCTTAGGTCAGAAAATCTGCCATTTTCTTGGAGGGGGGCTGAAGGACAGAGCCCCTGCACAGAGGGGGCCCGTGGCCTTGGTCCTTCCAGGGCCCTATCTGTGGTTCGCTGTCCACTCCAGCCCCAGGCCCTTGGGCACTGAGGATGGCCACTGGGGGGCAGTGCGAGCCAGGAGACCTGGCAGGGATCCACTGGAGCTCCCTGCCCAGCGGGCCCTGCCCAGGAGGAAGCGGCCCAGGGTGGTGAGGAGCCCCGGCAGGCACCCCCGGCTCTCCTGCCTGAGGCGGTTTGGGGACCAAGGCCCTGCTTGGGTACTGAGCTTTTCCCTGATGTCCATGATCACAGCCCTGGCCATACACAATCACGCACACACACACGTAAGCAAACACATGAACACACTACACGCTCATAAACATCCACACTCAAGTGCACACATGCAAACACATGTACATGTACATGCAGAGACATTCATACTCACACATGTACACAGACGTGCCCTCACACGCGTTTATAGGTCACACACAACACACAGAGACATGTTCCCACACACATGCACCCTATTTTGCACATATGGCACACACACAGGCCCAGGAGGGTGGCAGAGGCACCAAATGCCCTCTTGGAATGCAGGGACCATGAATTTTCCATTTGTTTCTCCCTTGCCGGCAGCCCAGCTGGGGCCTGGGCGCAGACCCTGCTGCTTGAAGCAGGGTGAGCCCCTGTTAGGTCCCCACCGCCAGGCTGGGCCTTCCTCAGAAGTCCCTTCTGCTGCCAGGCAGAGCCCCCGGGTCCCTGGGCTCACTGCCCTCCCTCTGACCTTGTACCCCAGCTGGGCCGTGTCCTCTGTGAGGCTGGACCCCGCGTCCCTTAGAAGCCCACTCTAGAGGGGGATTCTCTGCTCCCCCGCAGCCCCACTGTGTGGCATGATCGCACTGGGTGGTCGTGTCCTCTTCTGCGTGGGGACTCCTCGCTAGGCTGCAGTCTGAGAAAGGCCCCCCACCCCCGCTGCTCCCCCGCTTCCCTCTCTCTTCTGCCATTGTCCTTAGCTGTCTTCCTGCAGCTGCCATCCTCCCTCTGTCATACAAAGGGAAACCTGGGCCCCCAGAACAGGCAGAACATGCGCAGGGTCACATGCAAGTCAGGAGTGTCTTTTCACAGCTGTCTGAATGCAGGGGGAGCTGCTCCCCTCAGGGACCTTGGTGAGCCCACCCCTGTTGGGTGCGCGATGAGAACCGATGCCCTGAAGTCCCTCCCCCACTGACTCTAGACCACCCTATTTTCATCTGGCTCTGTGAATATGAAAACAACACAGCCCCCAGCTCCCACTCCCTTCCTCTCTCTACAAACAAGCATTTCCTCACCCCTAAGTGCCATGTCTGCCTGAAAGGTCATGGCTCCTCAAGACCTCCCTACTTTGCTCCCCCAGGGAGCCATCTCTTCTACCCCCTGGACACTGAGCCCTTGGCTGTGGGCGCAGAGCCCTTGGCTGCGCTTTCCTTGTTGGGTTTTCTGCTGGTGCGGTGAAGGAGGGCCACCCGACTCCCTCACCTCAAAGAGGGGGACGTGGGAGGCCCCAGCAGAGGGCACATCTGCAGCAGGTAGGGTGTGTGGTGGGGCCCTGGGACTGTGGGGCTGTGGGGCTGTGGGGCCGTGGGGCTGTGGGCTGTGGCTGTGGGCCGTGGTCTGGCCTCACCACTCGCTGTGAACAGGCTCCAGCCCACAGCCTTTCTTCATGGAAGAAATTCTCTGGCTAAGTCCAATTCTCCCAGTTGCCAGACAAGCCTGCCACAATCCCATATCCTGTTCTAGGGACGTTTGTTTAGCTTTGTGCACAGACAAAATCGGTAAGAGTTTCTACATACAGAGTGTGCCTTAATGGGCTTGCATTTGAGGCTGGGGTCTGTGCGGGTGAGGGTGGAAGATGGGCTTTGCTTCCGACCCTCTGCTGTGTGGCCTTGGGGAGTCGCTACCCCCCAGTCTCCACTCCTCCTCTGCTGTAAAATGAGGACATGGGGCCCAACCCTTGGGGTTGCTGTGAGGAACCATTTATACACCCAGCAAGGAGCCCCTTTCAACAGTGCCCCAGAATGGGGATTGAAATCCTGAGGGATTCCCGTTGCCATCAGCATAAGAGGCCTCATCTTCCCCACTGTCTCCGAGGGCCCTGGATTATTAAGAGACTAACCAAAACTGAGGTGTTCATTCCTGATGCTCCTCTGAGCTCCTCGGTCCCCAGATGCTGTTGAGGCCATGTTTTCAGTTCCCCAGGCCTCCGCCTGGCAGGAACCTCCCTTGGCTCTGATCCTGTGCCATCAATCTTGCTCACCAAGACTCAGCCCCCGTCTGGGTGGGCTCAGGGAGGCGGGAGGCCTGGTGGCTTGGCACTTGGAGGGGGCCACAGAGGCGCATGCAGGAGGCCCTGGCCTTCCTGGGGAAACGCCTGCCAGCACCTTTTGCAAACAGCCCGCCGGGGCAGGAACAAGAATGCATGGGAAGGAGCAGTGTGGGGAGGGGTGGTGCGGGGTGGAGTGGTCTGTCTGTGCTGTGGGCGCTTGGGGCCTGAGGAAGGGCAGGTTTTCAGGAAGCCCCTGAGGCCCAGGGTGCACTGCGCACTTTCATTTTGCCACACGTCTCCTCTTGGGCTTTGCAAACTCTGCTTTCCAGCTGCCAACATTTTTTGACAGCGAGGCACAGCTTTAACCAGACCCCGGCTCCTGGGCCTGAGAGCACTGCTTTACACGGGCTGAGCACAGGCCCGGAGCCGAGAGAAAACACATCCACGAAAGCATCCACATTAATCACAGGCGATGGCACAGAGAGGAACTGAGGCTAGCACTAGACAGCACTCTGTGTGTGGGGGCGTTTGTGTGTTTGTGTGTGTGTGCACGCTTACATGTGAGTGTGTGTGCACGCTTACCTGTGAGTGTGTGTGCACGCTTACATGTGAGTGTGTGTGTGTGCACTTACAAGAATGTGTGTACGGGTGTATGCACGTGACCATGTGTGTGTGTGCGAGTGCGTATGCTCACGTCTGTGTGTGCGTGACTGTGTGCCTACCTGCCTGTGGGGAGGCACATGTGTGGGCATGTGTATGCAGGCATTCATGTGTGTGCAGTGTGCTTGAACGCTGGCAACATGTCACCAAGAATCCCGTGCTGCCTAAAATGGGCAAGGAGAAAGAGGCCTGATGGGCTGTCCCAAGCTTTGTTTTGAAAGGCCCTTTTCCTCTCCTCCTCACAAACCAAGTCATGCCTCTCTGACTTTGCCATTTCCCTTGGCTCTGGCGGCGGTGTTTACCAGCTCCGCAGGGAGGTCTGGTGGTCTGGTTGTGGGGTGGTGTTTCCCGCATTGTTGAAAGGTTTGGTGGGCAAAAGCATCCAGTTTTCATCCTGGCCCCAAAACCTCTAGCCAAGGCAACTGACACTCAGTCAATAATAATAAAAAATTAATCTCATGTTTATATGGAATCTTCCACCCCAGAGACAATCGCCTTGTTTGGAAGCTGGGGGTGGATTAGCTGGCGTGTGACCCGTGTGGGTGAAAGTGAGGAAAGCCAACTTCAAGGCCAGGCCACCACCACGCTCTGTGACCTGGGACCAGTCACCCACCCTCTTTTGGCCTCGACGTTCCCTAGAAGGAAGGACCAGGGCCAGGTGTCTCCTGGGACTCTGAAATCCTGAATCAGAAGTGTGACCCTGAGAGGGGGTCTGTGTGCTCTTGCTAGGAGGATTTGCTGTCTAATGGCCATGGCATCCAAGGTAGGTTCTGAACATGCAGAGGCTCATGGAGGAGGAATACCGGAGGAGGGGAAGGCATAGGGTTGGCTCCTGGGACGCGTGGGCTGTGTGGGGTTTGGGGTCTGTTTCATGCTTGACACATGTAAACATTTACTCAAACTCTGTCTCACTTCATGAAGGAACACCTCAGCCTACAGGCACGATATAGCAAAAGTAAGTGAAATACAAACACACAAAAGGTCCCAGATAAGAGTAAATATACATGAGAAGAATTGAACAGCAAAGAGAAAAGTAAAACACAAATATACAGGCCAATAGGCCCTGTACAGTGGATTTGTTTGAAGTTTTGAATTTGTCTCTGAGATTCCTGGAAGCCAAAATGAAAAAGGAAATAAGATTAGTCAGTTGTCTTCACAATCCCTTAGAATAGGACTTCCCAACTCTCTATCCATCAGGGCACACAGGGAATATGTGAGACCCCCGGGGAAAATGTATGGGGCCACTGTCATCATCCTGGAGACCGTCCCACGAGCTGAGCAGAGCAGTGTCTTTGCACACTAGTGTTAGGAAAAGGCTCTGTCAAAGGCAGCAGTCATTCAGTGCTCTGGAAGGTGCAAAGCTTTTTCCAGCTTTGGCTCTGAAAGATGCTTTTCCCATGAGGCTCCATCTAGGTGGCCCTGAAATGAAAAATGGATAATGTCCCCAACAGCATCTGGACAGCAAATGCGGTGACGAGGCTCATAAAACTGCTTCTTGTAACTGCCCCCGGTGAAAGCTGAGGGCACGCATCCAAACGGCAGAGGCTGCAAGGTGAGAGTGAGTTACAGGCAGACAACCTTGTAAACCTGGCTGGGCACTGTGCCCACCTGCAGGGTGAGGCAGGTACTCGTGCCTTTCTTGAGCACCTGCTATGTGCCCAGTCCTGATAGGAGGTTTATATACATGGTCCTGTTCAATCTTCCCACACTGAGCACAGCGGCTCCAGAGGCCTACTTCATAGATGAGGGCCCAAATCTCATCCATGACTCAGCCTCACACCAGGTCTCTGTGGCCCTGCAGCAGCTCTGTCCTCTCCCCTGGCCTGGGGCCTTGGACCTAGTGGTCACCTGGGGTGCACTGCTCAGGCTGTGGTTCTGGAGCTTTCCAGCATGTTGGAGACAGCAGGGTGAGGCACCTGCACAGGTTAGGGTGGGCACCTCCACAGCGCAGGCCTAGGCCTGGTGCCCTAGACAGGGCACTGCTGGTCGGCTCAGCCTCAGAAAGGGCCAAGGCTCACACACCTGCAAGTCCCTGCATGGGATGAGATCCTCAAACCCTCCCTGTGCCCTTGTCCTCGCTGAGCCCTTCCTGGGGGTGACCCCATCTTATCCACAATCACACCTCTATCCCCATTTCACAGACTTGGAAGCAGGCACAAATGATACAGGAGCGCTGGGAAGGGAAGAGCGTGGTCCCTTTAAACGATACGGAAGCAGGGAAGGGACGTGCTGGGTAGAGAAAGGCGGGTCCCTGGCTGGGGCTCCACCCCCACGGACCTAGGTGAGGACAGGCATTTCCTGCCCAAATGTTACATTAACCAAGACCTCCCTGGACTGCCTCGCCTCCATCCTGGGCCTGTACAAACCCTCGAGACACTGGCGGGCCAGAGGACGAGAAGAGCACATCGGCGGCGGAAGGAGACACCAAGCGGCTGGTCTGGTCGTAGAGAGGCTGTGGAGGGGGCGAGGCGAGGCTGTGGAGGGGGCGAGGCTGTGGAGGGGGCGAGGCTGTGGAGGGGGCACGTCGGCCGAACAGCACAGCGACAAGCACCTGCACACCCGCAGGCCCTTGAACCAGAGGGACGAGTCGGAGTTTGGCTGGGGCAGTCAGAGGAGAGCCGGGTCCAGGGGAAAACCGTCTCCCTTCTGGCTCCCCCATGGGCTGAGAGCTATAAATAAAACTCAATAAAACCTTAATAAAACTCAATAAAACGTTACACTTATTCTCCAAGCCCAAGTGTGATTCAGTTCTTCCAGTACACCAAGGCAAGAACCCTGGATACACAACGTCCTCTGTCCTTGCCAAAAGGTGGAGGGTCTAATTGAGCTGGTTAACAAAGGCAAACTAAGAGAGTACCTGTAACACACACCCACTGGGGTTTCAGCTGTAAACATTCACCCCTAGACACGGCCGTGGGGTCGGACCCCCACGGCCTGCCCTCTGTGTGCTCCCCTAGAGGTATGGGCAGCAGGGCACTGATGAAGCGAGTCACACCCCCATCGCACGCCCTGCGAGAGGGACAAGGGAACCTTTCCTGTTGTACAGGAAGGTAATAATAGCTTCGCTGGGATGAGAACCCAGACGTATCCGTCATCTGGAGGCTCGTGTTTAGAGACGGACAGCCGTGAAGATGTTACACCTAGGGGAGGAGCGAGGGGATAGCTACCCAGGAGCAAGCAAGGAAGGGAGGAGCTGCCCAGAGGGACACCAGGGCCAAGGTCTCCGGGCAAGGGCAGGGGAGGGCCAGGGAGGGCTCCCGGACAGTGGAAAGAGCTTGCCAGGCAAGTGGGCTTTGGGGAGCAGGGAGCATTCTAGACAGAGAAGACTGCACACAGAGGCCAATGTGAACTGCTGGGCAGTCCTGGGGAACTCCCAGTGGGCAGAAGGCAGAGCTGCAGGGCACAGGGGACCTTGGGAGTCAGCCTAGGAGGCTTCCCAGGCTCTGGCCCTGAAGCCGGGGGCTCCACAGAAGTGAGTCTGCACCATAGAAGCATCATCTTGACGTGAGCATGCCGGCAGATGCCGCACACATTCACCAGAATGACGCTGGTTATTTTATTTACCTGAAGTTCTCCATGAATTTTAACTTTTTAATTTTTATTTTTCATTTTTTAGAAAGAGAAACAGTGAAACGCAGTTCCTGGGCCCTCCGTGTCTTTCTGCAGAGAGCAAGGAAGGCCCAGGAAATGAGTGGCCTGGATCGTCGGTGGGTGGGGCCTGGACCCCGGGACCCCCTCTCCTGGAGGGAAGTCAGGATGGAGAGAGATCCAGATCTAAGGCCACGAGGACTTGGCCTCCCAGAGGGCTGGGGGGCAACGAGCAAGATGGGGTGGGGGCTGTGAGGCCCCAGAGGGGTTGAGAAATGTGAAATTCCTGGCAAGAAAAGGAAGTTGTTTGGAGGAATTGGTGGGCTGGGAGCCAGAGCCCTGGGGGCTCCTCCAGGGACACCAGCAGACGGGAGTTACTTTGTCACCTTGTTCCTCGGATTGACTGTTTCCCTGAGGACGCCTGGGGCGGAGACTGGGCCACAGGCAATGCATATTTGGGTTAGCGCCTGTGCTGAATCCTTTGCCCAGACATCAAACTTCCCTTCTGCAAGGCTGAATCCTAGCTGAGAGACATCCTCCCCAAACCACTCAGTGCTCAGCGCTCCCCACCAGGCGGCACAGACCTCGCGGTTCTCACAGACCGCGGTTCGCACAGACCCCGCGGTTCTGCAGCTCCGTTCTCCAGGGTCCTCCAGTGCTTCAGTTTTGAGAAACGCTGCGGTCAGCAAAGGAGATTTGTCTTTGAAATATTACCCCACAAGATGGCTCATGTGGCCCCATCTGGTTCCCCTCCCTTTCCCCTCACACCACCATGGATGGACGGCCAGGGCTCTGGTCTTTCCCTCTTGAGTCTGTGCTCCCGGAACTTGGGTTCCCGAGGAGATTTTCCTGAATCCAGCACTGCTGTTCCCGTCACTCAGGGGCCAGCCTCGAAGGTCATCTCCAGTCCCCAGACCTGCATTCAGAGCTCTGCAGGGCCTTGAGACACTAGCTGTGTGACCTGCTGCGGCCATTCTGAGAAAGGCCTCCGCGTAAGCGGCTCTGTGTCTGATGCCCCTACACGGTGGTCTGCACAGCGTCCCCAGCCTGCAGTGTCCAGGGAAGGCCAATGGGTATCAGGCCGAGACACCTGCCCCGACCTGCTTCTCCCTGGGCTCTCCCTCCCATGGAGCCCCCTCCATCTGCCCCCAAGTTGGTTTCATCCCCAACAACAGGCGACACGGTGGGGGAGGCTTCCCGAGGGCTGCTCTCTCAAGCGGCTCCTCGAAGCTGGTGTTTCGATGCCTTCACGGCTCTTCGTTGTTCTCATCTATTGTTTCTTCTTGCTGCCCTTTGCAGGCACGCAGAACGCTCTCCAGGGCTGATGGTTTGTGGACTGGAGGGCAAGAAACCTTACCCTGTCCTCCGCCTTCCGCATCTCTCCCCGATACAAACCTGCCCAGATTGTCCGGGGCTTGGGGGTGGCACGGGGCCGTGTGACTGGGCGTCCTCTGAGTGCATGCGTATGCATGCGTGTGAGGGCCCATGCTGTGTGACTCGAGGTGCACATCCTTCTGTCTTTCGGCATAGGTCCGCGTGTGAATGCATCTCCCCGGGAGGGTTGGCCTCCCCTTGTGTGTGTCCCTCCCTGTGTGCCTCCCACCCCTGGGTGCGCCTGTCTGTGGGTCCGCCTGTCTCTGGGTGCGTCTGTCTGTGGGCCCGCCTGTCCCTGGGTGCGCCTATCTGTGGGTCTGCTTGTCTCTAGGTGTGCCTGTCTGTGGGCCTGCCTGTCCCTGGGTGCGCCTATCTGTGGGTCCGCTTGTCTCTAGGTGCACCTGTCTGTGGGCCTGCCTGTCCCTGGGTGCGCCTATCTGTGGGTCCGCTTGTCTCTAGGTGCACCTGTCTGTGGGCCTGCCTGTCCCTGGGTGTGCCTGTCTGTGGGTCCGCCTGTGCCTGGGTGTGTCTGCCTGTGGGTTGGCCTGCCCTTGGGTGCGCCTGTTCGTTGGTCTGACTGTCCCTGGGTGCCCCTGTCTGTGAGTTGGCCTGTCCCTAAGTGTGCCTGTCTGTGGCTCTGCCTGTCCCTGGGTGCGCCTGTCTGTGAGTCTGTCTGTGACAGGCCCCCCCGAGCTTTGTCTCAACTCTGACTCTGCCCCTGTCTCTGTTTGGTCAACAGAGATTACTAGAAAGTTCTGCCCTATGCGGAGATGAAACTGACTTCCCTGGGACTCTGGCCTGTGGGCTCTGAGTCTGTGCCAGGCCAAGGCCACAACACGCACTGAGTACTTTGTGGCCTGCAGCTGGTCCCTGGAACGGGAGAGTGGTTTGGGCTGGAATCCAGCCTGAGACCCCTCCGCCCACCAGGGTGTGTGGCAGACTGGAGGAGGGGCACCTCGTTGTCCTTGGCATAAAGAGGCAGAGCTCACTCAGCACAAAATGGGGAGCAAGGGGTGCTCGTGGTCTAGCTGCCCCCTCCCAGGACTACAGACAGGCCTGGCGAGGGGCCATGCTCCTGGCTGCATCAGGCTTCCGGGTCAGGCTAGGCCCAGCTGTTTGTCCCTGGACCCCCTAGGCAGCTTCCCCCTGGCCTCCCTGCACCCCTCTGTGTCTCTCCTCCCTAGGTTTTCCAGGCTGAAAGCTGTTGTGTCACCCCCACCCAACCTTCTCAGTGGATCCCGTGACCTTCATGTGGAAATCCATGCCCCCTTAACTTGGTGTGCGGGACTCTCCTTCCAGGGCCGACCCCAGGTCCTGGCCACCCCAGGCCAGGCAGTGCCACACTCTCTCCCTCACCCCTGCTGCTGCTGCGCCCTTTCCTCCCCCTCCCTTCAAGGCCAGCCCTGTACCCTCCACTAAGCAGCCACCTCTGCCAGAAACTCACGTGCCCCTTAGCAACGCCACGGCACCTTGAACGCTTACATACAGAGTCCTGTTACTGGCTGATGTGACATCTTCCCGCTCGACTGAGAAAGTGAGGCCCAGCCCAGGTGTCAGTCCCACGAGGGCCGGTGGGGGGCCCTCAGGAAGTGAGGGGGCAGCAGCTGTGCAGCCCTGGATCAGGAGCACCCACTTGGCACCCCAGAAACCAGGGGCAGGCGTGTGTGGTGCTGAAGATGCAGGAAGGGGGTCAGAGGCGGAGGCGTCCACACACAGACACAGGAGAGCTCTGAGGTCGCTTGCCAAGGCCCACCTGGCCAGGCATCCAGAGGAGGCAAAGGGGCCCCTCCCCAGCCTCCCACCCCTAACTGACATCCCCCACCCCCACTCCTTGGAAGACCAGTTCCAGGAATTCAGCTCTCAGTCACGACCTGGGGCCCGTCTCAGCCTGGAGATGCTGAGATGCTGTTTCCTGGAAAACAGGGTCCCACGGCCCCCGGGGGGCCCTTGTGGGGAAGGCTCACACCCTGGGCAGCCGCCAGGAGTCAGCAGGGATGAGCGGATTCTGCAGACTCCCCGGCCAAGATACAGCTGGTGTAGGTGGGGCCCAAAGGGGCAAGAGGGAACTTTGTGGTCAGAGGGGGTAGCAGCTTCACTATCAGTCCCCAGTACCACCTTAAGGCAGGGGACACCCACTGGGTGCCAGGCTAGGGTGCTGGGGTACTCCTGTCTCTGTCCCTGATGGGTTCGACGTGGCCTCAGGCAGCCTGTGCCCAGCAGGCCTCTCACCAGGACAGCCCCAGCTTCTGAGCCTCTGCCCAGCATCCTGCTGTAGGCGTCTCTCCTGAGCGCTGTCTTTTTGACCCCTGGCGTTCCTCTGGGGCTGGTGTGATGTGAAAATGAAGCCCAGAGGCGTTGGCTTACACAGGGGGCTGCGTGCCCTTCACTGGAGCCCCCTGGCTAAAGGAAGACAGCGTGGCTTCTACCCCTGCAGGGGTGCAGGAGAGACCTGGGGACAGGTGTGCTGGGAGGGTGGCCAGTTCCGGGCGCTCAGGGCGATGGGAGGGCTCACAAGGAGAGGACTCACATGAGGATGGGCCCCAAGGCCCCCTAAAGTCACTCCTGCATCTGGATTCGGGTGAGGAGGGGCCGCGGTGAACTCTGACACTAGAGGGGAGACAGCGAGCAGCTGGAGGAGGCTTTGGCCACCTTCCCGCAAAGCTGGCCTTTATCTTGCAGGCAGCTGGAAGGTACAAGCAGGGATTAACAGGCCTGGATTGGCCAGACTCATGTTCACTTCTCCGAACACCGAGGGCCCCCGTTGGGTCTGCTCTAATTGGTTTATGTCTGACTGTAGCAAAGAACAAATTGATTTCCCTCCAGCTGTTTCTGCAGCTTCGGTCCTCACTCAGCCGTGGGCGGCCTGCTCTTCACGGGTCTGCTCCTGGCATCTCTGCTTCTCCAGGAACATGGAGTGGGGGAAAAGAGGTGGGGAAGGAGTCAATGTACATGCGAGGGAGTCTGCCTCAATGTCCCTTCCCTGACCCTGAGGTCCCAGAGCTGGAACACATGCATGCACATCCGCACACACACGCACACCTGTGTCTGGGCTCGACATGGGCACCTGCAGGAATGAAGCCTCACATCTGAGCAGGGTGGGCTCCTCACCCATCACCCGAGGTCAGGAGTTCCGGACCAGCCTGGCCAACATGGTGAAACCCCCACCTCTGCTAAAAATACAAAAGACTAGCCGGGCGTGGTGGCCCAAACCTGTAATCCCAGCTACTCAGGAGGCTGAGGCAGGAGAATCGCTTGAACCTGGGAGGCGGAGGTTGCAGTGAGCCGAGATGGCGCCACTGCACTCCGCCTGAATGACAAGAGCAAAATTTTGTCTCAAAACAAAACAAAACCTGGGCTCGCTGCTGTCACTGCATGGGATTTTGAACTCAGAGCTTCAGTCATGCTGGGGTTTTTACAAACTCGCCACCCGTGTTCTTGCCCCTGGGCCTTTGCACATGCGGTTCCCTCAGGCCAGGAATGCTAGTGCATCCCCTTCCTGCCTCTGTTCTTCAGTCGACTGACAATATATCATTGTCCTTCAGGACCCGCTGGCAGGTCCCCTCTTCTGAGAACAGCCCCCGTGTTTGCCCTGACAGGACGCTCACCATGCACCGAATGGAATTGTTCCCTGGGATGGTCTGGCTCCCCACGACCAGGCATGTGTCTGCCAGGTCTCTGCAGCCACCATTCCTGGAGCATGAGCAGCCACCATGCTAGAGAAACAACAGGGGCTCAGGGTTTGATGAGGAGACCAGGGAGCAGGTGGAATGATGGGTCTGTAACCCAGATAAACCCCAGGGCCCACGTGTCCAGGCACAGCTGAGTCACATGCAAAGAAACAGCAGTCCAGCAACCAGAGAGTTGAGAAGAAGTCCCAATCCTTGCTGCCAGCTTTGGAGAAAAACGTCTTAGGAGATGCCTTTCATAGTTCCAGCAAGGCCTCTGTGAAGCCCTCACTGTCTTCTTTCCCCGGTTCTCCCCTCTCTGATGCCCCTGTCGTCTTTCTCTCATCCCAACCCTTGCAAAAACTTGTCCTGGCCCCATCGCAGGGCTCTTTCTCTCTCTGACAGAGCCCTCTACCCTGGCTCTTTCTGATGCAGCTAGACTTGGCCTCCTGGCTTCTTTTTTTGTTTCCTTTCTGCTTTACCCATTCTCCATATTTCTGTGCAACAAAGGGGAGCCCTGGAACTCACCCAGCCAGGAGGAGCCCTCCTCCCTCTCTTGCCCTCTAGAGACCTCGCTCTTTGTGCTCTGTCTCCCAAATCTGCATCATAAAAACCCTTGAAACCCAGCTGGCAAATAGAGGGCTCTCCTTGGGGCTGGGGGAACAGAAAGGTTGAAGCCGAGCCAGGGAGGTCAAAATTCTCTTTATTCCACAGGGGACGGGGCCATTCACATGTTAATAAATCATATTCCCATCGTGGAGCAATGAAACCTTCTTACAAACTGCATTTTCACCCCTCACAATTGCTCCATGAACAATTCTACAAATAAGGAAACTGAGGTGTGTGTTGGCAGGGAGTAGAGTTGGGGGGGCCGTGACTCAGAGAAGGCTGCCATGTGCAGGAGGACTGTCCCCAGGAGGGGCACACAGCCTGCTGTTTTAAAATCCCACACTATTCCCTATCCTGGGTTCCATCCGTACATCCCAGAACGAAAGCCGGACAAGACCTGGTGGCTCAGACAGCCTCATATGCAGCCAAGAATTGCTGAGTGGAGGCACATATTCAGGGATGTGAGGAGGAAATTTCCAGGGTCTCAGTGCATTCCCTTAAGCAGATTATATGCAATTCCCTACAAGCACCACATATACCGTTTTGTTCCTAATGCTGGCTAGCTGAACCGTTTAGAAAAGTTCAACCTCAACGCCTTGAAGAGCGTAGATCTGGAAGTGATTCCGGCTCCCGCACACCCTCAGAGGATGCCCAGGCAGGCAGAGCTCTGGGGAAGCAGAGGCCGAGGGCGGCTCTCCACCAAGGCAGCCGGGGACACTGGATGGATGCAGGCCTTGGGTATAGGTGCAGCCGGCTGTGGGAACCGGTGTCCTCTCCTGACACCAGGTCTACTTTTTAAGGTCCCTAACTGCCTGAGTTTCACTGATGTGTTGTTCTTTGTTTTGGTTTAGTTGTGTTGTTTTGTTTGTTTTGTTTTGTTTTGTTTTGTTTTGTTTTGCCTCCTTCGTGGTTTATGGGTTGGGGAAAAAGAGGAAGCCAAATTTTTTTTTTTTTAAGTTTTACAAAAGTTTTAGTAAATTGTTCTTGTGCAACTGAAAAGCTGAAAGATTTGAAAGAAATCTATGGGCTAGGGTCAAAATACCCAAATCAAGAACAGCTTCTTTACTCCCCACCAACCATATTCTTGTCTACCACCCCCTCATGTGTCCTTTATAGATCTCAGGGCCACAGCCCAAGAGAGCACAGGCTGGGGACAAAGGGTTCTAGGCCCCCAGCAGGGGCAGGGGCAGCAGCAGGACAGATCCATGAGGATGGGGCAGGGTCTGAGGGGTCTAAGCAGAGTCACCAGCTGAGAGCACGCAGTGCCTTAGTGAGTTGCAGCTGCCATGACAAATTTCCAAAGCCTGGGCAGCCGACAGGTAGCCCAGCTTTACTTCTACAAGTCCGGGAAGCTATAAGTCAGGTTACCAACATGGTCAGGTTCTGGGGAAGGCCCTCTCCTGGGCTGCAGACAGCTGTCGTCTCATTGTGTCCTCACATGGCAGAAAGAGGATGAGAGACCTCTCTGGGGCGCCTTTTAAAGGGCACTAATCTCATTCGTGAGGGCTCCACCCGCATGACCTAGTCACCTCCCAAAGGCCCCACTTCCTAACACCATCACTTTGGGGGTTAGGATTTCAACATCGCATCTGGGGGACACAACCATGAGCTCCATAACAAAGAGGGAGACACACCGAGTAGGGAATGGGTCTGTCCATGGCAATGGGGTAGGGGGCTAGGAGGGTGAGTTGGGGACTATGCCCCAGGAAGCCCAGAAGAGCAGAGAATTCACATGTCATGGGAGGTGAGCTGTGACCAGGGAGGCTGCAAGGAAAGCCCCCATACTTCATGTGATGGGGCCTGCCCAGCAACAGAGGCAGCACTGGCAGGGAACGAACCTGGAAAGAAGAGGTCACAGCATTTGGGCAGAAGCACCACTCAAGGGTAACTTAAGGCATGGCTCTCTTCTGGGGAGGGGCATGTGGCCACACCGCTGGCACCACTGACGTCCGAACACGGGCTAGGACCTCCCGCCATGGACTCAACTGTGGAAACACTACGACCTCCTAGGAACACACAGATGATGGCCAGTGTGAGCTGTGCAGTTCAGCTGTCCTCGGTCACAAGAGGCCTGATGAGACCCGGACACTCACCAGGGAAAATGTGATTTCTCATTGGATCTTCCTTCTTGATTTTGTAGAATAAACATTTGTCAGCTCTGGGAGCACGTATACCAATTAATTACCACTTGGACAGGCTCAGAGGCGCGTGCCATCTGAGGAGGCCTGCTCATGGTCACGTTTTCCTCTCTGTGCTCTGCCCGGCCTTGGGGATCAAATTATGGGGTGGGGTGGCTTTCAGGAGTCCAAGACGTGGAATGAGGCCTCTCCAAGGAAGTTGTGTTGGTTTCCTGGTGGCCTTTATAATTGCACTAGGGTTTTGGTGGGGCAGGTGAGAAGGAGGGAGGAAGCAGAAATGTCCCCTTCCTGGTAAGACCCACCCGGACTGCCCTATTTACAAATGCACCCTCTGGTCACCATGATCCTAACGCACCCCTTAACTAGCTCTGTTGCTTTCTTGTTTTCCACAGCAGTGAATACTTCCAACATTCTGTACATAATTCATTGTTCTATTTTGTTTATTTTTTATTTTCTGGTTTAGACCACCCCACTGTTCTCATGTCCACCCCGAGGGTCGAGCTGTCAGAGCTTGCTCTCCAGTGCAGCTCAAATGCATAGAAGTCACCTGGCTCTTGATAATCATTGGTATGGAATAAATATTTGACAGTCAGCAAATATTTGATGAACTTTTACCTCTCACTAGGAAGGATAACAGGGACTAGAATTCCCCTCCCTCCTGAAACATCTAAAAATCTGGACAAAACATGTGAAATCAACAATTTTCAGACATGAGACATCAGACAGTTCAAGACGGTAATCCCTGAGACAAACAATGTGAGCCCTGCGATTGCGCCAGCTTGCTGTCTGGAGAGTTTCCAGGCCATGGTGCAGGGAGGAGGACTGAGACAGAGCCCAGGGTCTTTCTGAATTGAGATGGAACTGGGAGTCTGTTGAGGCCGAGGCAGCTGGAGTCCACAGGACAGAAGAACGACCGGCACAGAAAAGGAGTTTCTGAGATGTGCAGAGGGCTCCCCCCGACCGCGAGCATCAGTAGAGGGCTGATCAGCACAGGGGTGGGCAAACTGCATAGGAAGGAAGACCCACCCAGAAGCATTCGCAGCAACAGCGCCCATGCTTACGAAGGGCTGGGAGTAGTGCCTGTTCCCAACAGCCAGACTGGACAATCTCACAGCTTCTGGGCACCCAGGAGAGTACTCAGTAGGGTATCAGCTCAGTAGTGGGGTGAAATTCACCCTAGACTAAATGATGCTCTGGTCCCACCTAACAGAACTTAAAACCAAGCCTCAAGAGGATCAAACTGTTTCTAAGTAACTTAACTGTGTCTGAAAACAGTATTTATAGGAATATAAACATCAAGCACCTAACAAGGTAACATTTATGATGTCTGGGATTTAAGAAAAGATTACCCAGGCATGCAAAGAAACAGGAAAATATGCCCTATAATCAGGAGAAAACCCAATCAAGCAAAACTGATTCAGAAATACTAGAGACGATGGAATTAGTCAACCGGATAAGAAAACAATTGTTATAATTCTAATTCTCCACGTTCAAGAAGCTTCAGGAAAGATTGAGCATGTTAAGTAGAGACATGCAATGAAAAGAGATATAAGTCAAACTTCCAGAGCTGAAAATACAATGTCTTAGATGAAAAGTATACTGGATGGGATTAATAGAAGATTAAATACCATAGAAGAAAAAAAGATTAGTTAACTTGAAGACATAATAATATAAACTATCCAAAATAAAACATATGGAGAAAACAAAAATTGAAAAAAAATAAATAAACAGAGAAGAAGGAAGCTATGGATAACTTCCAAAGGCCCAAGGAATATGTAAACTAGAGTTTCTAGAACAGAGGAGGAGGAGAAAGAAAAAATATACATTGGAAAAACATAAAGCAGAAAATTTTACAAATTTGATGGAAACTATACATACCAAGATCCAAGAAGTTTAATGAATCCCAAGTCCATGAAATGCGAGGATAAGCACACCCAAGCACAACAGGGAATATCGTAGAAAATAAAAAGCACACATTACATACAGAGGGACAAAGGGAATGAGAAGAGCAGAAGTCTCGTCAATAACAATGCATGTGAGAAGACAATGGGTAACGTCTTTATTGAAAAAAACAAATGATCAGCTTTCCATTCTATACCTAGCAAAGATATATTTCCAAAATGAAGGCAAAGCTGGGCACAGTGGCTCACACCTGTAATCCCAGCAGTTTGGGAGGCCGAGGTGGGTGGATCACTTGAGGTCTGGAGTTTGAGACCAGCCTGGCCAACATGATGAAACCCCATTTCTACTAAAAATGCAAAAAATTAGCCCGGTGTGGTGGCAGGTGGCTTTAATCCAGGCTATTTGGGAGGCTGAGGCAGGAGAATTGCTTGAACCTGGGAGGTGGAGGTTGCACTGAGCTGAGATCGTGCCACTACACTCCAGCCTGGGCGACACAGCGAGACTCTGTCAAAAAAAAAAAAAAAAAAAAAGTAAAATAGACTTATTTAGCATGCAAAAGCTGAAAAGAATTTGTGAATTTGTGATCAGCAGGCCTGCACTACAAGAACTATTAAAGGAAGTCCTTCCAGCAGAAGGAAATGAATTACAAATAGATGCAGGGATCTATGCAGCAGAAATAAGAGCACTGGGAATGGTGATTATGTGGATATATGTTTTCCCATTATTCAAAATAGCTTTTTAAAATATAATTATGAGCCACTTGGTGCTGAAGTCACCTTAGGGACCCAGGGACGTGGATCGAGGTGCTGACAGCCTTCAGCAGCTGAGGGCCCTGCACTGAAGGTCCTGGATGAAACGCACTGCCAGACTAACTGGGAAGGTGAATGCCAAGGATGAAAGTGTTTAATGATGCAGGTCGTTGCGTTTCTTTGTCTGGAGTATGTTCAGAACCGTTTCTGAGCATGTCCACAAGCCAGTATGCAGATGATGATCTGATGGTCATCATCTTAGATGATGACCTCAACGGAGTTCATGAAAACCAGTTCCCATGCACTGCTTGAAACAGCTGTCATCTGCAAAGCACTTTACCCAGCATGGAGGCTCCACCTCTTGCCACAGCAGCACAGACAGCTAATGGCATACCTGCTTCTAGAAGACCGTTCTACCTGGAGGATCTTCTTGTGGCATCTACCTCCATCATGAAGCAGAAGTCATCTGGCACCTGTGTGCAGTCATCTTATCGCTCTGCATTTGTGTAGGTTGGAAGAGTTTCATTCAGCATGGACTTTATCAAGACTGTGCATTTAGGCCTACAGCTCATATCCCTGATAACTATCTGGGTGATGCCTGTCCACACCTGGTATTTGACGTTCCTGCCTTTCACACCCTCATTAATTCCATCTCTGTGAACTGGATGTGCAGAGAGATTTGCAAAGTGGAGGTGGAACCGTAATTGCACTTGGGAAGTACCCATCAGTACAAAGAAACATTTCTTCAAGATTGATGCGGCAAACCCCCTAAACCCAGAGGCTACAGTAGTGTGTATGTACAGTAGTGCGTGTGTGTGTGTGTGTGTCCTTTTAAAAATAAAGTGGTTGATGGTTTTAAGATGTGTCCCGCTTGTTTATTTGAGCAACCTAAAATAGCAGACTTACATTCCACTAGCTTTTCTCCATGGTGTCCATCTGCACATCATGAAACCAGAGGGAAGAAGCTGGATGAGCTGCACAATAATTGTGTTCCTGTGATGTGTAAAGCCTGACTCAATGCCATCTTTCAGTAAGGAAGAATAAACAGCAGCAACCTAGGAGATGCCAAATCTGTGGACCCTGGCCTGGTGACAGCTGATCAATGGCAAGCACTGCCTATGAACATAGCAAGGTAAACACAGGCCACTGCTCTGCAGTAGAAAGAAGCAACTATTGAGACACCCCACAGCTGGAAGAGAGCTCACGAGCATTGTGCTGGGTGAGAGGCACTACTGTCTCAGAAACAGGGCAGTGGCTAGGGAGCATGGAAGGAACTCGTCACCATAGCCATGTGGTGGCAGAGACAAGGTGGTGTGTGCAGTGGTGTCCTCACCATCCTCAGCTTGTTTGGGAGGTATTTATTGAGTTTCCAGGACCCTCAGGCCATTCTGTGTCCTTCTGAGAACAAGGTAACATGTAAAAGCATTTTGTAAACTCTCTGTGAAAAGAAAGCGTTATGACCTCCAATGCCAGGGAATCTTCTCCCTTGAGATTCCCACGACCCTCTGGCTTGACTGCGGTGGTGAGATGGAGGTGTTGCAAGAGTTCATGGTCAGAGTCCACAGTGCTGTTGCGTGGCCCCGGGCAAATGACCGTTGGGGAAATAAGACAATCCTGCTGTCAAAAGACCCTTCTGTACCAAAATAGAAGAGAGAGAATGCAGTTTAATCTTAAGTAAGCACTACGATATTCACATGCATGTAAGATAGCATAAAAGTGTCTCCAGAGACTGGACTTCAGAATTTCAACAGACGTGCACAGAAATGCAGAAAAGAGAAGAACGAAGCATTCTCCTATCTCCTAGATAGATAAGAGGACTCACTTGTCTATCTGTGAAAGATTTCCGAGGTCCTCTTAGGGGGTTGTGTTTACAGTTCCAAGGGTCAGGAGGCCTGATATCTTACATAGTAAAACTAAAAGATTGGGCCTCTTATCAGACTGATTATTTTTTTCCAAGAAGATACCCTAAGGAGGAGAGGGTGGAGAGGAAGCGGCCGCCTTCCTGTTTATTAACAAAAAAGCTCCATCATCTTATCCTTACGTTGACTTAACTAAGCTTCCATTTCCTCAGCTGCAAAATCATGTTGTGTTCCGTGTGCAGCGTCGTGCCTGCTGAGGGGTTAACCACAGTCTGCAGAGAGCGGGTCCTCTGCCATTCCGCCTCTCCCCCATATGCTTGTCCCCCACATAGATGCCTGGGGGTAGAGGCTGCACAGCCCAGAATCATCCCACATCCCCGCCACTGCCTCTCACTAATCCCGTGCTGCTGATGTCCTGGCCTGATCCACATCTGGTCTGCATCTCACACGCAGCCCCGGGACCCACTGCCCTTCAATTAGAAGGACTGTGTGTTAGGTAAATATGACATCTTCCAAATGTCTCAGGGTGAGCGCGGCCTCCCAGCCCATGCGATGGATCCAGCTGTGATTGCTGCAGATCGAGATTTCACAGATTTAGCTTTTCTCTTGCAAAGCTAAGCTCCCAGAGAGATCATGGAACCTTCTACTAAGAGTTCTGCTGTTGTCAATTAAGAAATATTTTTCTTTCTTTTCTCTTTTTGAAGAAGGGATGCCATCATTTTCAAGTGTCAAGAAGCTGGAACAAACAGTTGTTGGGGATGTTTTTTGTGAAGTTTTGACTTCACTGGGGTTGTCTTTTTGATCCAAGTGATGTTACTCTGAGACCAGTGAGTGAGCCCACATCCTCCCTGAGTGATACCCAGGGGAGCTCAGATGTCATTGCTGCCTCTCCACCTTTGCTCAGGGAGGGATAGGGAAGACCAGGTCCTTCCAGAATAACCCCCTCGCCCCCCAACATCCTGCCTTACAGGTGTCTTGACACTTGATACTCATGTGATATAACACGCAAGAGCTTTAGAAAGTGGAAAGAGGTGTTTTCATGCACACATATCTTAGCGGCAGGAAAGGGGTCTTCATCATGTATCCCCCAGTGGCTTGGGACGTTGCGGTGGCTTTGCTGAATGATTCAAAGAACTCTTCAGTGTCCAGGCCCAGATGTCTCCGTGGAGTGTCTGGAGACTTCATATTACGTGGGTGTATGAGTCAACTTGAGCTACTGTAACAGAACACCTGAGACTGGGCGACTTAAACAGTGGAAGTTGATTTCTCACAGTTCTGGAAGCTTGAAAACCCAAAATCAAGGTGCCAGTGATTCAGTTCCTGGTGACGGCTCTATTCCTGGGTTGCAGATGACCATCTTCTTGCTGTGTTCTCACATGGTGGACAGAGACAGAGAGAGACAGAGAGAGAAAGAGAGGTCATAGCTCTTCTTATAAGGGCACTAATCCCATCATAAGGCCTCCACCCTCAATGACCTAATTACCTCCCAAAGGCCCCATCTCCACATACTTTCTTTTTTTATTTTTATTTTTAATTTTTATTATTTGAGACGGAGTCTTGCTCTGTCGCCCAGGCTGGAGTGCAGTGGCACGATCTCGGCTCACTGCAAGCTCTGCCTCCCGGGTTCACGCCATTCTCTTGCCTCAGCCTCCCGAGTGGCTGGGACTATAGGTGCCCGCCACCATGCTCAGATAATTACTTTATTTTATTGTATTTTTGTATTTTTCGTAGAGACGGGGTTTCACCATGTTAGCCAGGATGGTCTCCATCTCCTGACCTTGTGATCTGCCTGCCTTGGCCTCCCAAAGTGCTGGGATTACAGGCTTGAGCCACCGTGCCCGGCCCATCTCCACATAATTTCATATTGGGGGTTAGAATTTCAACATATAAACTTGGGGAAGGCCTAACACAGTCCATAGCAGTGGGGGTAATACGGTTTGGCTGTGTCCCCACCCAAATTTCATCTTGCAGTATAGCTCCCATAATTCCCACGTGTTGTGGGAGAGACCCAGTAGCAGATAATTGAATCATGGGGGTGGTCTCCCCCATACTGTTCTCGCGGTGGTGAATAAGTCTCATGAGAGCTGATGGCTTTGTAAGGGGTTTCCCCTTTTGGTTGGTTCTTTTTCTCTCTTGCCTGCCACCCTGTAAGTCACATCTTTCACCTTCCGCCATGATTGTGAGGCCTCCCTAGCCACGTGGAACTGTGGGTCCATTAAACTTCTTTTTCTTTAAAAATTACCTAGGTTTTAGCCAGAGAAATTAAGCAAAGCAATTCTACAAACATAGAAAAAAATATAAATTTCTTTATAAATTACCTAATACAGGGGGCAAGGGGTGAGGCAGTTCCCATGTAAGATTTACCTGCCCAGAGCTCCAGGAACACCAGGAGGGCAAGCGCTCTGATGCCCCAACCTTCAACTCCCTCTGGACCCCCCAAATCAACACTGTCCCAAGGACCAAACCTTTCAAGCCACAGCTTGAATTCAGGCTTACCTGTGCCTACCTGCTCACCTTTAGGACACTCATCCTCCCCCTCAGCTCAGGGTCAGCCAGCATGTGAACTGGGTGCCTCTAGGCCTGGGATTTTCAACTTGTGGATGATAAAACATTAGTGGGTACAGGGAGTCATTTTAGTGGCCCATGACCAACGTGTTGTTTAAAGAAATAAGAATAGAAAAATCAGAATGTGTTCCTAAAGCCGTAGCTGCAGTTATAGTACCTATAGCAGGAGCAGTAGCACGATGAAATTTTTGTCCCATATGTAATGCATGGGAGTCAATGTATCTGCTTAGACGCATGGGCTAGGTCCTTATTTCTAAGTAGGTTCTGGAGAAGCTGGAAAGCTGCTGCTTTGGGGGATGCTGAGAATAAAAAGATTCACATTGTGTCTTCAAGGTGCCTCTAGACAAGGCACAGAGAAGGATATTTGAGGGAAGAAAGCCCTCTGGGATCATCTTTGCTGAACATCTCTTTTTACAGCTATGGAAAAAGAGGCCAAGAGGAATCCAGAAAGTTGCCTCAGGCCATCCATGGGTTTCTGCCTCAGGCCTCCTCAGGGCTTCTCCTAGGAATATAGTAAGGGACAGGGTAAAGTCAGTGAAAACGGCAGAGTCAGGACCTCCAAAAAGTGTCTCCTTGAAAACAATCAGAATACCGGCAAAAATTGGCAGCATCAACGATTTCAGAATTCTGGAAATTGACCACAGGCCTGCAACAATTCTAGGAGGATTTATTCAAGCAAACTGGCAGAATCTTACAAAGAACAAGGCTTGTAGCACTTTAACTTACTCTATCCCCGTGCCACACTCCCCAGCCCTGTGGTAGACTTGAAAACCAATAACCCACTATCAGGGTGAAGACTAATAGCTTGGCAGCCACCAGAAAGGAAAAATGGGTAGAAGTAACTTCAAAGCCTCATTAACAGAATTGTCATTACTTGAAGTCTGATGGTTCACTAAACCCACTTGCAAGGTTGTCTTTATTTGACCTGACTTGGAGTTCTCCTGGTACAAAAAGCATTTTCAGTGGGGCATTTACTGGAAACATTTATAGGCAAATGCTTAGCTTCATGGTAACCAAAGCAGTGGGTAAGAGTTTGCGAAACAATAGGGTAGCCAACAAGCTTCAAATTAAAAAGCTGGGGAATGATATGTCCACAGGAGCTGCAAACCAACATCTTTCCAGGAATCTAGAAGGCCATGTGCATGTTCACGAAAGGCCTGAGCTCTCACCTCTACCTCTGGCTGGTCTTGAGGCTCTACAGAAGTAAGAAGTAAAGGCTCAGCACTTTGAGAGGCCAAGGCCAGGGATCACCTGAGGTCAACAGTTTGAGATCAGCTTGGCCAACATGGTGAAACCCCGTCTCTACTAAAAATACAAAAATTGTCTGGGCCTGGTGGCAGGCGCCTGTAATCCCAGCTACTCAGGAGGCTGAGGCAGGAGAATTGCTTGAACCCAGGAGGCGGACATTGCAGTGAGCCGAGATCACGCCAATGTACTCCAGCTTGGGCAACAGAGCGAGAGTCTGTCTCAGAAAAAAAAAAAAAAGGTAAAAGCTAAGGCAGAACTGCCTGGCTGGACATTTTAATGCTAGAATGTGCTCTCTCAGTCTTTGCCAGGGAGCTCTCTCTCTGTGTGTGTGCTGTGTGTATGTGTGTATCTGTCTCTGTCTGTGTATGTGTGTGTGTGTGTGTGTGTTGAGGCACTGCAAAACTCATGGGATGCAGTTAAAGCAATGCTTAGAGGCAAACTTATGGTTATAAATGTTGATGTTAAAAAAGAAGGAAGGTCTTATGTCAATAACCTAAACTTCAATTTTAAGAAACTAGGTAAATGAAACCCAAAGCAAGAATGAGAAAGCACATCATCAAGATTAGAGGTGAAATTAATGAAACAGAGAATAGAAAAGTAAGAGAAAGTCAGTGAAGCCAAGTGTTGGTTCTTTGATAGACTGACAGCACTGACCAACCTTTAGCTAGACTCATCAAGGAAAAAAAAAAGACTTAAGTTACTAAAGTTGGAAATGGAAGAGGGGATATTAGTATCAATTTTACAGAAATAAGGAAGATAAGGAAATACAATAAAAAAATCATATGCCCACAAATTTGGTAACCTAGAAAAAATGTACAAATTCCTATAAAGATGTGAACTACTGGCCAGGAGTGATGGCTCACGCCTGTAATCCCGGCACTGTGGGAGTCCCAAGCAGGCAGATCACCTGAGGTCAGGAGTTCAAGACCAGCCTGGCCAACATAGTGAAACTCTGTCTCTACTAAAAATACAAAAATTAGCTGGGCGTACTAGTAGGCACCTGCAATCTCAGCTACTTGGGGGGCTGAGGCAGGGGAATCACTTGAACCCAGGAGGCGGAAGCTGCAGTGAGCCGAGATTGTGCTACTGCACTCCAGCCTGGGTGACACAGTAAGAGGCCATCTCAAAAAAAAAAAAAAAAAAAAAGACATGCACTACCGAAACTGACTCAGTAAGCAATAAAAATGTTGAATAAATCTATAATAAATAAAGAGATTAAATTCATAATAATAACAGCATTATATTTGCTACAAAGAAAAGCCCAGGACTAGGTGGCTTCCTTGCATCTTAAAGAAGCGTTAACACCATTCACAAAGTCTTTTAAAAATATAAGAACAAATATCTCCTAACTTATTTTATATTAATTACCCTTATACCACAGCCTGACAAAAACATCACAAGCCAATAAAACCACAGATCAATATCTCTTATGACATAGATGCAAACATTCTCTACAAAATACTAGCAAAGTAATTCTAGAAACAAAATATATATATATATACATTATGAAAAAGTAAGATTTATCCCAGGACTGTAAGGCTGCTTTAACATCCAAGAGTTTATCAATGTAATACACCATATTCATAGAATAAAGAATAAATAATACATGATCATCTCGATAGATACAAAAAAGAATGGCAAAATTCTAACACCATTTCATAACCCCTTTACATGTTGTTTCACTTAATAAACTTGGAATACAAGAGAGCTTTCTCAAGCTAATAAACGGCATCTAGAAAAATCCCACAACAACTGTCATGTTTAATAGTGAAAAACCGAAAGCTTTCTCTCTAGGGTCAGAAAGAAGACAAGGATGCTCACTATCTTCACTTCTACTCAACATTACGCTGAAGGTTTTAGCCAGAGAAATTAAGCAAGAAATAGAAATAAAGGCATTCAGATTGTCAAGGAATAAAATCTCTATTTACAAATGATATACTCTTGTATATGGAAAATCCTACAGAACACACACACACACACATACACACACACACAATTAGACCTAATAAATGCATTTGGCAAGGTTGCAGGATACAAAATGAATATGCAGAAATCAATTTTACTTCTTTACAATAGCATTGAACAAACAAAAAATGAAATTAAGAAAACGATTCACTTGCAATAGTAGCAAAAAGGATAAAATGCATAGGAATGAATTTAACAGAAGTATAAGGATAATACATAGAAAACTATAAAATATTGAAAGAAATTAATGAAGTCTTAAATAAATGGAAAAATGTCCCAAGTTCAGAGATTATAAGTGCTAATATTGTTAAAATGGCTACATTCCCCAAATTGATACAGATTCAATGCAATATCTATGAAAATTCTAGCTGGGTTTTGCAGACATTGACAGGCTGAACTTACAATCCATGTGGAAATGTAAGAGCCCGGACTAGCCAAAACAATTCTGAAAGAGAAAAAAAAAGTTGAAGGACTCACACTTCCTGATTTCAAAATTTACTACAAAGCTACAGTAATCAAGAATGTGGCACTGTATAAGAACAGCCATATAGATCAATAGAATGGATTTGAGAATATAGAAATTAGCCTTTGCATTTATGACTTTTGGAAAGGGGACCAAGAAAATTCAATGGGACAAAAAGAGGTCTTTTCAACAAATGGTGCTTATAGAACTGGATATACCTTTATAAGAGCTCCGGCATGCAGGTGAGGGTACCATCTTGATGGAGCACAGAAATGAGAAATAATGCATTGAAAAGGGTAAATATAGTCTCACTTGACCTGCATCGCTTCTCTTGCAAGCTCACACAGTGCAGCACCGAGAGAGCTTGTTGGTCTACAAGTTCTCCTGTGATGAAAAGAGAGATCAAAGTGAGTGTCCAACTTCTCCAGCCTTCTCAGAGAATTTTAAAAGACAAGTGACTTATCACATACAAGGGAATCTTCATAAGGCTATCAGCAGATTTCTCAGCAGAAACCTTGCAGCACACAAGAGTGGAATGATATATTCAAAGTGCTGAGGAAATAAAACTGCCAATCAAGAGCACTATACCCAAAAACTATCTGTTAAAAATTAAGGAAGATAAAGACTTTCCCAGATAAACACAAATTAAGGAATTTTGTCACCACTAGATCTGCTATATGAGCAGTGCTAAGGTAAGAGTTCAGGTTGAAATAACAGGATGTTAAACAGCAACATGAAAGCATATGACAGTGTGGATCTCACTGACAAAGGTAAATATATAGACAAATACAGAATAATGTAATACTGTAATGGAGGTATGTAAAATCACTTTTAACTCTAGTATAAAAGTTAAAAGATTAAATACTAAGAAAAACTATAACCATAAAAATTTGTTAATGGAAACAAAATATAAAAAGTGAATTCCTGCCTGGCGTGGTGGCTCATGCCTATAATCCCAGCACTTTGGGAAGCTGAAGCGGGTGTATCACTTAAGGTCAGGAGTTCAAAACCAGCCTGGCTAACCTGGTGAAACCCCATCTCTACTAAAAATACAAAAAATTAGTGGGGCGTGTTGTTCATGCCTATAATCCCAGCTACTCGGGAGGCTGAGGCAGGAGAATCACTTGAACCCAGGAGGCGGAGGTTGCAGTGAGCCGAGATTGTGCCACTGCACTACAGCCTGGGTGACAGAGCGAGACTCTGTCTCCAAAAAAAAAAAAAAAAGTGAATTCCAACATCAATAACTTAAAGTGTATGCACACGTTGGAGGAGAAGTTTTTCTACATGTAATTAAATTCAAGTTATCGGCTTAAATAGACTGTTACAACTATAAGAAGTTTCATGCAAGCCTCATGGTAAACGCAAAGAAAAAAGCTTAGATACAAAAAAAGATAGAGAAAAAAAGATCAAAGTATATTGCCATCAAACCATCAAATCAGAAAGCAACGCAACAAGACGAGAAAAGAGAAATGAAAGAACTACAAAACAGACAGAAAAAAATTAGCAAGTGGCAATAGTAACTCCTTACCTGGCAACAATTATCTTACGTAGAAATGGATTAAACTCACTAATCAAAATATGTAGCACGGCTGAATGAATTGAAAAAACCAATCCAACTATTACTGTCTATAAGATATTTACCTTAGATTTAAGGACACACAAATGCTGAAAGTGAAGGTATTGAAAAAAGATATTTCATGCAAATGGTAACCAAAACATAGCAGGGGTGGCCACACTTAGATCAGACAAAATAGAGTTTACGTAAAAAAGTACCACAAGAAACAAGGAAGGAAATTACAAAATGATAAAAGGGAGTATATATACCTGTGTATATACATACATATGTACATACATATATATTATAAATGTGTATGCACCTAATATCAGAGCACCTAAATATATAAAGCAAATACTGACAATTTGAGAGGAGAAATAGAGAGCATACAATAAGAGTAGGAGACTTCAATACCCTAATTTCAATAGCAGATAGATCATCCAAACAAAAAATCAATAAAGAAACAGCAGTGTCGAACATTATAGGGTAAGTGGACCTAACACATACACAACATTCTATCCAATAGAAGTAGAACACACATTCTTCTCAAGCACACACAGGAAATTCTCCAGGAGAGATCACATTCTAGGTCACAAAAGAAGTCTTAACAAATTTAAGAAGATTAAAATCATTCCAAGTTCCTTTTCCAACTACAATGGATGAGACCAGAAGTCAGTAACACAAGGAAAAAGGAAAAATTCCCAAATACACAGAAATTAAACAAAACACTCTTGAACAAACATTGGGCCAAAGAAGAATTCAAAGGGGAAATTAGAAAGTATCTCAAAACAAATAAAAATGAAAATACAATGTAACAAAATGTATGGGATACAGCAAAGGCAATACTAAGAGGGAAGTTATAACAAGAGATGCCTATATTAAAACGAAAGAAAGATCTCAAATAAACAACCTAACTTTACACGTTGAGGAATGAGAAAAATATGAACAAATTAAGTCCAAAGTTAGCAGAAAGAAGGAAATATCAAAGAGTAGAGCAGAAATAAATCAAATAGAGAATAAAAAAATAGAAAAAATTCAACAATAAGAGTTAGTTTGGGAAAATATAAACAAAATCAACAAACCCTTAGGTAGGCTAAGAGAAAAGGAAAAAGACTCAAATAAATGAAATCAGAAATGAGAGGCAAGATATTACAATGATGCCACAGACATAAAAAAATTATGAGACTATCATGAACAATTATATGCCAACAAACTGGACAACCTAGAAGTGGATAAATTCCTGTAAATATACAACCTACCAAGGCTGAATCAAGAAACAGGAAGCCTGAACAGGACAACAGCAAACAAGGAGATAAAATCAGTAATCAAAAACCTCCCAAGAAAAAAAAAGTCCCAGGGCCAGGTTTCTTCACAGGTAAAATCTACCAAACATTTAAAGAAGAATTAATACCAATCCTTCTTAAACTCTTCTAAAAAAAAAAAAAAAAAAAAAAGAGGGAACAGCTCCAGACTCATTTTATGAGGCCAGAGTCATCCTGACACAAAAACCAGACAAAGAGAACACAAGGAAAGAAAACAATTGGCCAATAGCCCTGATGAAAATGAATATAAAAATCCTCAAGAAAATATTAGCAAACCAAATTTAACATCACATTAAAAGGATCATATACCATGATCAAGAGATATTTACCCTGGGATGAATGTATACTTCAACATAGGCAAATCGATCAATGGGATACAACACTTTAACAGAATAATCACATGATAAAAAGTACATGATCTTCTTAATAAATGCAGAAAAGCATTTGACAAAATTCAACATCCTTTAGTAATAAAAACTCTCAACAAATTAGGTAAAGAAGGAACTTATTTCAGCACAATAAAGGCCATATGTGAAAATACCGCCACTAACATCATACTAAATGGTAAAAACCAGAAAGCTTTTCCTCCAAGATCTGGAACAAGACAAGAATGATTATTCTTGCCACTTCTATTCAATGTAGTGCTAGGAATCCTAGCCAGAGAAATTGGGCAAGAAGAAATGAAAGTCATCCAAATCATAAAGGAAGAAGTAAAATCATGGTCTTTTTGCAGATGATGTAATCTTAGACGCAGAAAGCCCTAAAGACTCAACAAAATAACTAATAAGTGAATTCAGTAAACTCAGGACACAAAATCAGCATACAAAAATAAGTTGTTTCTATGCATTAACAATGATCTATTTAAGAAGGAAATGAAGAAAGCAATCCCATTTGTAAAAGCATCCAAAAAGAATAAAATACTTATTATTCATGGATTTATGGATCCATAAATGGATAGGAAGAATCACAGATAGGAAGAACCAATATTGTGAAAATGGCCATACTGCCCAAAGTAATTTATAGATTCAATGATATCCCCATCAAGTTACCACTGACTTTCTTCACAGAATTGGAAAAAAACTACTTTAAATTTCTTGTGGAACCAAGAAAGAGCCCTCATAGCCAAGACAATCCTAAGCAAAAGGAACAAAGCTGGAGGCATCATGCTACCTGACTTCAAACTATACTACAAGCCTACAGTAACCAAAATAGCATGGTACTGGTACCAAAATAGATATATAGACCAATGGAACAGAACAGCGGCCTCAGAAATAACACCACACATCTACAACCATCTGATCTTTGACAAACCTGACAAAAACAAGCAATGGGGAAAGGATTCCCTATTTTATAAATGGGAAATTGGGAAAACTGGCTAGCCACATGCAGAAAACTGAAACCACATCTCTTCCTTATATCTTATACAAAATTATACAAAAATTAACTCAAGATGGATTAAAGACTTAAACATCGACCTAAAACCATAAAAACCTTAGAAGAAAACCTAGGCAATACCATTCAGGACATAGGCATGGGCTGAGACTTCATGACTAAAACACCAAAAGCAATGGCAACAAAAACCAGAATTGACAAATGGGATCTAATTAAACTAAAGAGCTTCTGCACAGCAAAAGAAATTATCAACAGAGTGAACAGGCAACCTACAGAATGAGAGAAAATTTTTGCAATTATTCTTGCCACTTCTATTCAATGTAGTGCTAGGAATCCTAGCCAGAGAAATTGGGCAAGAAGAAATGAAAGGGCTGACAGATGGCTAATATCCAGAATCTACAAAGAACTTAAACAAATTGACAGGAAAGAAACAAACAGCCCCATCAAAAAGTGAGAGAAGGATATGCACAGGCACTTCTCAAAGGAAGACATTTATGCAGCCAACAAACATGAAAAAAAGGTCATCATCACTGGTCATTAGAGAAAGGCAAATCAAAACCACAATGAGATACTATTTAATGATTGCCAGTTAGAATGGCAATCATTAAAAAGTCAGGAACCAACAGATGCTGGAGAGGATGGGGAGAAATAGGAACGCTTTTACACTGTTGGTGGGAGTGTAAATTAGGTCAACCATTGTGGAAGACAGTGTGGCAATTCCTCGATGATCTAGAACCAGAAATATCATTTGACCAAGCAATCCCATTACTGAGTATATACCCAAAGGATTATAAATCATTCTACTATAAAACCACATGAACACGTATATGTTCTGAGGCACTATTCACAATAGCAAAGACTTGGA
This sequence comes from Pongo abelii, assembly GCF_028885655.2. Classification (NCBI taxonomy): domain Eukaryota; kingdom Metazoa; phylum Chordata; class Mammalia; order Primates; family Hominidae; genus Pongo; species Pongo abelii. The sequence goes on along the minus strand of NC_072000.2, from coordinate 105,639,263 downwards.
ACCAACCCAAATGCCCATCAATGAGAGACTGGATAAAGAAACTGTGGCACATATACACCATGGAATACTATGCAGCCATAAAAAAGGCTGAGTTCATGTCCTTTGTAGGGACAATGGATGAAGCTGGGAATCATCATTCTCAGCAAACTAACACAAGAACAGAAAACCAAACACTGCATGTTCTCACTCATAAGTGGGAGTTGAACAATGAGAACACATGGACGCAGAAAGGGGAACATCATACACCAGAGCCTGTTGTGGGGTGGAGGGCTAGGGGAGGGATAGCATTAGGAGAAATACCTAATGTAGGCGACCAGTTGATGGGTGCAATAAACCACCATGGCAAGTGTATACCTATGTAACAAAACTGCACGTTCTGGACGTGTACCCCAGAACTTAAATTAAAAAAAAGAATGAAGTTAACCAAGGAGGTGAAAGACTTGTACACTAAAAACTATAAAACATTGATGAAAGAAATTAAAGTAGACACAAATAAACATCAAGTCACTCTGTTTTCATGGACTGGAAAAAATAATATTGTCAAAACTCCCATAAAACCCAAAGTAGTCTATAGATTCAAGGCAATTCTTGTTAAAATCCCAATGGGATATTTTACAGAAATAGAAAAAAACCCTAAAATTCATATGAAACCGTAGAATACCCCACATAGCCAAAGTAATTTTGAGCAAGAAGATGAAAGCTAGAGACACCACACTTCCTTATTTCAAAATGTATTACAAAGCTACAGTAATCAAAACAGTATGTCAAGAATTTGCCCTTTTTCTAACTTTTTGTTCCTTCTGGCCCCTAGCAATTGGATGGCATTAATGTAAATTAGTACAATTATTATGGAAAATCACATAGAGGTCCTCAAAATATTAAAAATAGAACGACAATGTGACCCAACAATCCCACTTCTGGATATCTCTCCATAGGAATTGAGATCAGGATCTCAAAGAGATATCTGTGCTACCATGTTCATTACAGTATTTTCACAATAGCCAAAACATGTAAGGAAACTAACTGTCCATTGATGGATGAATGGATAAAGAGAACGTTGTATACATACACAATGAAATATCATTCAACCTTAAAACAGAAGGAAATCCTGCCCTTTGCAACAACATGGGTGAACCTGGAGGATATTATGCTAAGTGAAATAAGCCAGACATAGAAGGACAAATACTATACAATACCACGTGTTTTAGTCAGGGTTCTCCAAAGAGATAGAGCTGATAGGAGAGATGCAGAAAGAGATACATGAGAGGGGGTTTATTAGGGGGATTGGCTCACCTGATTATGGGGGCTGAGAAGTCCCAAGATAAGCCATCTCTAAGCTGGAGACCCAGGGTAGCAGGAACTGTGGAACTGTGGCTCAGTGTAGGTGTGAAGGCCTCAGAACCAGGAAAGCTGATGGTGTGATTCTCAGTCTGAGGCCACAAGTCTGAGAAACCAAGTTGGCCACTAGTCCAGTCCCAGACTCCAAAAGCTGGAGAACCTAGAGTCCTGATGTCCAAGGGCAGGAGGAGAAGGGCATTCTGGCTTCAGAGGAGAGAACAAGAAGTTGCCCTTTTTCTAATTTTTGTTCCACCTGGGCCCCAGCAATTGGATGGCACCTGCTCACACTGAAGGCTGGTCTTCCCTACTCAGTCTACCGACTCACCGCCAATCTCCTGGCAACTCACTGCCAAACTCTTCTGGAAATACCCTCACACACCCACCTGGGGCAGCCCAATCATTCTACTCAAATGCAAAACCACCTGGGTTTCCCTTTCAGCAGAAGAGACAAGGGCTCAGTGTCTACCAAAGCATTGGGAATAATTAATGCAAAAATTGAGACTAAATAATGCTTTACTAGCTATCTGGGTATCCCTTAGTCCAGTCAAGTTGACACCCCAAAATCTACCATCACATCACTTTTATGGTGAGCATAAAAGGTAAAGTTCATAGAAGCAAAGGTGGAATGGTGGTTGCCAGGGGCTGGGGAAAGGAAAATGGGGAGATACAAGTCAAACAGTACAAAGTTTCAGTTATGCAGAATGAATAAATTCTGAAGACATACTTTATAGCATAGCACCTAGAGTTAACAATACTGTATTGTGTATTTAAAAGTTTGCTAAGTGGGTACATTTTATGTTAGGTGTTCTTATCACACACACACACATAATAAATAAAGAAGACAAGAGGAAACTTTCGGAGGTGATGGGTATGTTTACGACATAGATTTTGGTGTATATTTATTAAGGTGTATACTTACTTGCAAACTCAAGTCATAGACAAAATATATACAGTTCTTTGTATATAAACCATACCTCAATAAAGTGGTTTTTAAAAAGAAGACCAATAACCCAATTTAAATATGTTTTGCATGGACATTTCTTCAAAGAAGACATAAAAATGATCAATAAGCACCTGAAAACATGCTCAACATCATTCACTATCAGGGAAATGCAAATCAACACCAAAGATCCCACTTCACGTGCCCTAGGATGACTATAAGCAAAAGGACGTAAAAGATCCCGTTTTGGTGAGGGTGTGGAGACGTCAGAACCCTCACAGGGGTCTGGGTTTCCTTGGAAACCATCATCACTGCTGGGAATGTAAAATGGTGCTGCCTGTTTGGAAAACGGTTGGGTAGCTCCTCAAAGATTTCAACATGGAGTCACCATATGAGCCAGCAATTTCACTCCTAGGTATATACTTAAGGGAATTGAAAACATATTCACACAAAAACCTGTACTCGAAGATTTGCAGTAGCATTATTCATAATAGCCAAAAAGTGGAAACCACCCAAATGTCCATCAAAAGATGATTGAATAAGCAAAATGTAGTAGATCTCTACAATGGAATATTATTCAGCCATAAAAAGGAAGGACGTTTGACGTGTGCTACCGTGGGGATGATGGCGGGGCAGATCATCCTGCCTGCAGGACCACACAGTCCAATAGAGGAGGCAGAGCAAAAACACCTGGGGCCATTAGAGGTGGAGGGGAGCTCAGCGGAGCTTGGAGGAGGTGAGGCAGAGCCATGTTCTACGGGCCTCATCTCAACAGTCAACGACAGAAGAGGCAGAATTTACCCCAGAAAAGATACGTGTGTGCCCGAGCTGATGGGAACATTCCCTAGGCTGACTGAGGACGCCAGGCCTGGCGAGCTTGGCCTACAACCTGCCTGTGGCCAACTGCAGTGCTGATGGGGAGGCTCCATGGGCCTGCCTGGGTGGACATCATGCCTGCAACACATGAGATATCAGATTAGAGATAAAGCCACCATGGAGGACGTTGATTTTTAGGTGCCTGGGTTGAGAAGTCACAGATCCAGTTTTCTTGAAATGATCACGAGAGTCCGAGGAAACCCAGACCCCTGTGAGGAAAGGCTGTCAGCGTGGCTGAGGTGGACCAGGACAGACGGAGGGAGGGGAGTTCTTGGCAGGCCGCCACTTTGATGGCTGCTCAGTGGCCATGGGGTCAACTGGGCTGTCTCCAGCCTGGACACAGGGCTTCAGCACAGTGGCGTGAGCCCTGCCGGCACAGGGCTCCCAGAAGATGCCAGGCCCCCAGAACTGCCCCCTGTCATCCGGGCTCCTCTCCCTGCCCTTGTGGTCTCCATCGGCGTTACTCCCTGGTTCAGAGAAGATGCACTTGGCTCTGACTGATCAGGCACTTCTGCCAGCTGTGCCTCCCCATGCTGGCGCTTTCTCCAGAAGCACCTTCTGAGAGGTGTGGTTCCGAGTCCCCAGCGCCTGGCAGTGGGCCCACATGCTCAAGCCTCCAGGCTTTCCTTCTTTTTTTTTTTTTTTTTTGAGATGGAGTCTCGCTCTGTCACCCAGGCTGGAGTGCAGTGGTGCGATCTCGGCTCACTGCAAGCTCTGCCTCCCGGGTTCACGCCATTCTCCTGCCTCAGCCTCCCAAGTAGCTGGGACTACAGGTGCCCGCCACCACACCTGGCTAATTTTTTGTATTTTTAGTAGAGACGGGGTTTCACCATGTTGGCCAGGATGGTCTCGATCTCTTGACCTCATGATCCCCCTGCCTTGGCCTCCCAACGCGCTGGGATTACAGGCATGAGCCACCGCGTCCGGCTGCCCCCAGGCTTTCTGAAACAACTCCCCAGCAGGGCCAGGTTGTGCCCCGCAGAATAATGTCTCCCAAGATACCTCAGCCGTTTCCCTGACCTGTACCGATGTGATCCTGCAGGGCGAAGGGACTTTGCAGGTGTAATTAAGCTGAGGATCTTTTGAGTTGGAGAGATGAGCCTGGATCACCTGGTGGGTTTGATGTCATCACAGGAGTCCTCCTAAAATGACGAGTGAGGCAAGAATTTCAAGGTCAGAGCCACGTGACGTGGGAAAGGCTTGACTGGTCATTGCTGGCTTTGAAGACGGGGAAATGGCCACCGGCCGAGGGATGTGGGTGGCCTCTAGGAATTGGAACAAGCAGGAAATGAATTTCCCCTTTCAGCCTCCAGAAAGCCCAGCTGATGCCTTGATACCAGTACGTGCCATCCATTTCAGACCTTTCCTCCGCACCATAAGGCAAGACATTCGCGTTGTTGTAAAGCCACTAAGTGTGTGGTCCTTTGTCACTGCAGCACAGGGAAACCAGTACACCACCCAAGCCTGAGCCCCCACCCCGTGTGAGTGGGGCACAGTCCAGAACACTGGGACGGCATTGAGGATGGGGCCCGAGAAGTTGGTGACCCTCCCAGCTCGCATGAGGATCCTGAAGTCCTGGAGGAAGTGGCTGTCATCCAGGACTGGAGCCAGGCCCACAGGCAGTCCCAGTCCAGCTCACTGCTTCTCCAAATCAGGGTCATATGTGTTGGGATGCAGTGGGGAAGCAGGATGCCAGGGTCACCTCCCCATGCCTCTTCTCAGTTTCAGGTCTTTGAAAGCGCCCGCCGTCTTCCAGGCTCAGGAGGGTGTGCAGGTGGCCCACACCCTCCAGGAAAGGGGTGCATTGTGTGGGACTATCTCTGAAGCACAGAGAGGCAGGAGCAGGAACCATGTCCAGGGAATGAGTAGTGAGAAGGCCTTGCCAACTCATGCCAGCGTTACTTATTATGCCTCTGCTGTGTATGAGGCCTAAGCTGGGTTTTGTTGGGGATCTAGAGAGAAACTCTCAGTAGTGGGTGGAGATACCAGTGTGCAAAGAGCCACAGCGAACGCCAGGCCGAGACAGGGATGAGGCATGCTTGGATCAAGGGTAGGAGAGGGCCCAGCAAGCAGGGTCCCGGCAGTGCCCAGGAGAGCTGGCTGCCGGAGGAGGTGGTCCAGTGCTTCCTTCGTGAGACGGATCCAGGAATCTGGGACGGCATGAGCAAAGGCCATGAGCGGAAGAGGCCAGAGGGAAGTCGCTTGGCTGGAGGCTGAGCTGTGTGGGGAGTCCTGAGGCCCCAGGCAAAGCCCTGGAGGGCTGAGCATGAAACCCAGAAGCTTGGGCTTGTCCTGGGGGCACAGGGAGCCAGGACGGTTCTAGAGGGCTCTCTTTGGAAGTGCCACATGGACAAGGATCTGGCAGAGATGAGAGTGGAGACTGAGGCTAGGGAGGAGGCTGGAGTCTCACTCACCCAAGAGGGGATGGGCTCAGCCCACAGGGGGAGTGGGATGGAGAACAAGTGCCAGCCAAGACCCCTACCTGAGATGGGTGGCTGGGGCAGGGCACCGGGGCTGCTCTTCCAAGAAAATGTCACTCACAATGCAACGTTGGGGGAAGGAGCCGGAACCCTCCCCAGGATGGTTCCCATGTCCTGGAGGCCTGGCCCTAGCCCACTTCTCCCTGCTGCCCTGTGAATGGAGCCCCCACTCCCTAGCTCGAACAGGGCTCTCTGCACCCCCTTGCTTCTCAGGGGTGTTTTCCTTCTGAAAAGTCCCGCCTGCATGGCTCCCTGGAGGACAGCACACCTCCACCTACCCTGGGATCCTCAATTCCATTCCCTCTAATGAGCCCATCTGAGCTTGGGCAAGGCAATGAGGAGCGCCAGTCCTCCTCCGAACTGATCTCACAGCCAGACAGGCAGGCGGCCCCAGCACGTTGCCCACTGCCTCGCCACCTTGTAATGAGCGGGAGAAATCCGGGAATTAATGAGAACAGGAAAATTAATCACAGGTTGCTGGGAGCCCTGCTGCAGGCTTGGAGCTCGGACTCCAGGTCCAGATTTGGGGGTGGAGAGAGGAGATCTGGGGTCTAGGATCTTGCCATAAACATGGAGCCTTCCTTCACCTGTCTCACCCTCGGAAAGCAGACCGTCCGGGGCTGAGTTAGGGGACGAGCAGGAGCCTTGAGGATGGAGTCTGATTTCTGGCCCTGCCACCTGCTGTGTGACCTAGAGGTGGATGCTTAAGCTCTCTGAGCTCTGGAGTCCACCATCTTTTTTTTTTTTCTTTGAGATGGAGTCTGTCTCTGTCGCACAGGCTGGAGTGCAGTGGCTCGATCTTGGCTCACTGCTACCTCTGCCTTCCAGATTCAAGTGATTCTCCTGCCTCAGCCTCCTGAGTAGCTGGGATTACAGGTGACCTCCACCACGCCCGGCTAATTTTTTGTATTTTCAGTAGAGACGGGGTTTCACCATATTGGCCAGGCTGGTCTCCAACTCTTGAACTCAAGTGATCTGCCCACCTTGGCCTCCCAAAGTGCTGGGATTACAGGTGTGAGCCACCGTGCCCGGCCGAGTCTGCTATCTCTTAAAGGAAGAAGAAAACCTGTAGCGATTCTCATGCTGATGAGGTGTCACACATTTTACCAACCCCAAAGCACACAGTTAGGAAATGAGACCCTTCCCTCCCCAGGAGCTCACAGACCCACTGCACAGAGGATTAAACAGATGTCCATGTGGCGATGGCCCAAGGCAGTGTCCCTGGATGCACAGACCGTGGACCTGGCCTTCTGTGGCTGCTCCGCCTTCAGCAGGCCACAGCCCTCCCAAATTGCTTCTTGGGAAAGGGGAGGAAGGGAGGGCAGGGAAAGGCACAGAGGTGGGAGAGGACAGCTGTGTTTCCTTTTCCAGTTTGACGGGGCAACTTGCAGGGGAGAGAGGAGACACAAGCTGCGGATTCTGGTTGGGGCCAAATGAGGGTGGGTGCAGGTTGCCAGGCTGAGAGCGCGGCTGTGTGTCCCGATATATACGGAGGGCAGGCATCGCTCCACTCTGTGCCCCCCAGCCCCCACCCCCTGCCCCCTGCCCAGCCACGGCCTGCTCTGCCCTGTGGTCAGCACTGGCGTCGGCTGTGGGGTGACATAGTCTAGTCCAGATATCACTGGAAGGCACAAACAACACGGCCCATCCAGAAACAGCTGCCGGAGCATTTTTTATTCACAACAAAGATTTTCAAACGTGTTTTCAATCCCCTACTAAGAAAGTAAGTTTATATAAAAGACATTTGGCCTTCCAGCCTGCTTCGCTTATAACAGACTCTTTGTTTACCGCTGGGTATGGCCAGTGCCTGAGGAGGGAGTGGCTCTGACTCACGATGGGTGCAGGTGGACACGGGTGGGCACAGATAATGGCAAGTGAGCTCAGGTGGGCTCAGCTCAGAGGTGGCCTGAGGAAAATGCCATGAGCAGTGGGCTTGGAAGGAAGGGAGATGCAGTGTGGGGCCCTGAGTTCTCTCCCATGACTGGGAGCTGTGGCCAGGTCACTGCTAGGGTCCTCTGAGCTCCTGCTGCAAGCTGACTCTCTGTGGGGGGGCGAGGGCTACAGGGGCGGAAGTCAGGAGGAAAACGCTCTCGTGGGCCCCAAGAGGCTTCTGAGAGGCCGGCTGAGTCAGTGCCTGCAGTCCCCACAGCAGCGACTGTACCGACCCCTCAGGCTGGGGGCACAGAGGAGCGGAGGAAGGAGGCGCCTGACAGCAGGGCTCACACAGAACTAAGAGGGAGACTGAGGCTGCGGGACCTGGGCTGGGGCTGAGTCCAGGGCCGAGCCTCTCGGCTATAGGGCCATTTTGGTGCTGTTAGTATCCACCCGAGAAGACCCTCGTGGAGGAGCTTGGCAGCCTTGCCTCAGCTCTGCTGGAGAGGCTTCGGTGGCTGGCTGCTCAGAGGCTGCACAGGCGAGTTGCTATGCTGCTCCGGGCTGCTTTCAGCACAGGCCTGGGCATCCCTGCCCAGCTTCTGCCAAGACACAGCAGGACCTGCCCACACCCCAGGTGTACAACCTGGGCACACAGGAAGCACCACCCCAGGGACCCACAGGAAGGCCTCTTCCCGCCGCAGGTTCATGCAGCTTCCCTGATGTCCTTCAAGGCCTCAGAGAGCAAAGACTTGCGCCTCATGGCGCCTGGTGAGCTCAGGACTGCCTGCCCTCTGCTCACTGGCCTCATTCCTTCCCAGCCCCCCTCTCTTCTCATCCCCTCTGCTGCCCGGGGACAGCGCGCTCCCTCCAAGGTGGCCTCTCTCTTTCCTAGGCCTCAGTGAAGACGTGGACCAGGGCCTGGGGGCTTACATGGAAGGGAGAGGGTGCTGGGGAAACCAGGTCTTCCACTGTGGGTGGGGAGAGAGCAGGATGGAGGAGGAGGCAGCTGAGGGAGAAGACAGAGAGGCCAAGCAGGAGAAACGGCTGCACCCAGGTCTCCAGAGGGGAGGAGACTCCCTGGGTCCAGCAAGGTCCTTGGCTGCAAACAGCAGAGATGGCCCCTCCTGCCGCAGGGGTAAAGGACTTGTAGGGGCACCCAGAGTGGTAAGGCATCAGATAGGTGGAGCCCGGGTCACAGCCCATGGCCTGGCTTCCAGGAGGTTCCAGCAAACTCCCCCACCCAACTGTCTCTACTTCACCTGGAGACTCAGCTCCCCCTCCAGGAAGCCCTCCTGGAGCCACAGCCAGGCTCTGTGGGCCCTGGAGATTCCTCTGTGCACTTATCTGTGCCCAGCCATGCCAGCCCACTCCTCATCAGCCCGGGAGCTTCCCTACGGAGGGAACAGCATCCCACTCCTCTCCCTGACCCAGGGCCCAGCCCAAGGTGAGGCACAAAAGCAGATGGGCGGAGGTGGAGCTGCTGGTAAAAAGCAAGTGAGTGCCAGAAGCCTGCACTCAACCCTTCCCGGCCGAGAGGCTGCGGTTTGAGCCAGGCCTCTTCTTGGCTTCTTGGCGCAGGAGTGGGTGGGCCAGTGAGGATGGGGGTGGGCCATGTTCCTGCTAACTGGGTAAGCCTATTGGCCATGCCTCAGGAAAGGTTTTCCTGGTTGCTTTCATCATGAAATGTTTTATGACATCACATATTCCTCCTAATTAACCCAAAAGGTCAGGGAATTGCACCTCTTTTTTTCCTAGGCAATTTGGTCTGACCTTTAGTTAGTGAAGGAGGTTGCTGCTGCCTCCAGCGCTGGCGAGATGGACCCTGCATCTGACGCAGGCCTTCTGCTGTGCCAGTGGCTCCCCAGTTGCCTCTGGGCCATCCCAGCCTCAGTTTCCCCATCTCTGTCATGAGTTAAGTTGGATTCAGTGGAGGGGCAGGGCAAGGGCCCTTTGGCTTCCTTGGAACTGGGAATGAAGGCTCAGTTTGTTTGGGAAGCCTCTTGGGAAAGGGTGGGCGTGGGTCTGTTCCCCTCACCCCAGCCTTATGCCTACCTGCTTCTGCTTTGGGCCCCCAGGAAGGCAGGCAGCAGAGGGGGCCCCTTTACAGATCTCATGCTCGCAGAGTTGCTGTAGCTTGCTAAAGATGAGTTTGTCTCTTAATTGCTTGTCCACCTGGTTTTAATAATACTTTTCCCTGCAGAAATATTCACCCCTCAAGATTCTCACCCCTCGTGTGAGGCTCCAGCAACATAAGTAGAAATTAGAGCACTGGGAAGCTCTGTTTGTTGGAATAGCACTGGGAAGCTCTGTGTGTTGGAATAGCATGACAAACAGGAAAAGAACGAGTGTGCCTGCCTTTATGGGTGGCTCGCCCTTGCCAGACACTCATTTATCTTTGCTGAAATGTTCTGTAATGTGTGCTGTTATGATTCCCATTGTACAGATGACACAATGGAGGTTCCATGAGGTTAAATGTGATCTCACAGTTTACATTTGATGGAGCTGGGCTTTCAACCTGGGGACCACATCCTCTCACCCCTCTCCTTTTCTGCCACCTTGGCTGGGAAGTGGAGGAGTTCTGACTCACAGCCCAAAGTCCTGTCTACACCGGATGCCAGGAGAAGAACCCGGCATACGGCAGACGGTGAAGATGCAGGCGCAGCCCTGCCAGGGGGTGGGCAGTGGGGTGGAGGGGCAGGACTCCGAGCTGCTGGGGTGGCTGGGCTCGGTAAACAGAGGAGGGTGGAAAGGTGGTGGGCTCCCAGTCTGCCCATGATAAATGTGGTGATTCGTGGACAGCTGTCAACATGGGCTAGAGAAATCTAACGAGCCCAAAAACGCCCTGCACAAAAATCTCTTTGGAAAAATCAACGGGAAACCAAAGCCTGCCAAAGACTTAAGCTTGTACCACTCGCTTCTTTGGAGCTCATCAGGCCCAGTTATTTAAGAACAACCACCCAAGATCAACTTTAGAGCCACTTTTCCTTGCAAGGAGAAGGCAGAAAGCTGAGAGGAACATAAGGAGGAGAAAAACACGGAACCTTCTTTGACGGGATCCGTGTGCCTCTTGCCAGGTTTACACTTTGAAATGAGAAGCAAATGTTGGGAAAACATGTCAGACGATCCAGGCTCTGAAACCAGTGAGAGGCTTGGAGGGAACTAAGGAGGGGTGGGAACAGCCTGCATGAGGCCAGCGGCTCCTGTCAAGGGGAAGGGGCCTGAGCAGGAGAGCCCCACGGGCCTCCAGACGGGTGGTGACACCATCCGTGCACATTTGGGCACCTGGCTCAGGAATTTGTCCAGAGCAGGAGGCTCAGGAATTTGTCCAGAGCTGTCACATGGAAATGGGTCTCAGGACTGGAGACGGGTCGAAGCCTGCAGCCAGGAAGGCTGGGGCGTTGGGCTCAGGACAGGCATGAGAACTGCCCTCCCATGTCTGCAAAGCTCCCAGGGGGCGAAGGAGCCAGAGAAGGTTCTTGAACTAGAGGTCATCTCCTTCTACCCAGCAAGGCACCCAGGACAACATCCTGTTAGCACCCCTGACCTGGTCATCTTGTCTCCCACTTTCCTCTGGGAACAAGTTCCTGGGAGCCCCTGCAGGTTTTCCTGGCATGTTTGCCCTCTCCTGGGATCAGGCCAAAAGTCACTTTCTCCAGAAAAAACAGGATTCCACCTGTGCTCCTGCAGCTCCCAGGTTTGGGAGTGAACAGCGGGGACAGGTTCCTGAGGGCACTGGAGGTCATCGCCTTCCTAAGGGGGCCAGCTCCCGGCTCTGGTGTTTTCTCCATCCCTGTATATAACCACACCTCCATGGACCTACTCTCCCACAGGCCTGGGCACCCACCCACTATGTGGCACCAGGCAGCAGAGCACATGGGCAGGGGCTATGGACCAACTTGCACCTCATCTTCAGACTTAGGGGCACCTCGGCTGGGGGTGAATGCCTCATCCCTGGAGGCTGTCTTCTTGCAGGGCTGTGGGAAGAGAGGGTAGAGACTGAAATTAGGATCCTCTCAGCTCAGATATTTGCAATGCTCCGGCCGGCGATGGGCTGGGAGACCTGGAAGACCTGGCTTGGCCTTGCCTCTTCATCACCTTCCTATGGGGCAGACTCGGGGACAAGACCACCCAGAGTCCCAGCGTTCACAGGCACCAGAGGCGCTCCCGCCTCTCACTGGGGGGCTGGGAGGCGCTGAGTGTCTGTAAGCGCACAGCCCCCAGCCTGGAACCCAGCTCTGGACATAGCGGCAGGTGAGGGCTGCAGGGGTTCTGACCTCGGGAAACCCTCTCACTCCTCCCCTTCTGTGTCTCTTGCAGGCCCCCAGGGTAAAAGCTACTTGTGTGGCTGCTGAGGGCACTCAGGCACCCCCCACGCCGGCAGGTGTGCACGTTCCCACCTGCTTTGGGCACCTAGGGCCTTCCGGCAGCCAATGCCACGCTAACTGTGGTAGCCCCATGGCAGGGGGCCGAGAACCTGGTGGGAATGCTAATGCCGGCAGCTGGATGCCAAGGTGACAGCGTTTATGTGCCCGGCCCCCTGCCAGGCCGCATGGCTCAGCTGATAACCGCTCATTACTTCAGGCAGGCACTCCGCCCTCCTAAGGAGCCTCTCGGGGCTGCTTCCTGCAAGGAAAGTGCTTTCCTGTGCTTCAGTGGAGATGGAATAAGAGAAATAGGTACGCGTCTAGGGCAGGATGACAAATCGTTCCGTGAGCTGGACTTTCTAAGGTGTTGTCAGAAGTGCCTGAACCCAAACGGGAACCCTTAGGGACAGCAAGGTCTCCCGGGAGAAATCCAGGCCTGGGGCAGACAGGCCGAGGCAGTACCCCCTCCTTTGCTGGCACAGCCTAACTGTGGCCTCTCAGGACGTGCCCTGTCTCCTCTGGAGAGGGCTTAGTGAGCCCCAGCCTGACGATGCTGTCCTGAGAATGAAACAAGAAACTGAGGCACGAACACTCTGCAGAGTTGGAAGTGCCCACACAGCCCCAGAAGGACATGGTAACTCCCTTGGCAGAATGCTCCATTCACACGCCCAGCTCCTCCAGCCTGTTAGCAGTGGGAGTCCAGAAGCAGGAGTCATGACTTGGTTCAGGCGTGATGAGACCCCGCTGGCACTCTGAAACCCCACCAGCCCCCAGCACCGAGCCCGCTGCACTCCTGGTGTCTTGCGCTCATAAACGGCAGCACTCACTGTGCATGCAGGTTGTCAGTGGCTCTCCTCCGGCCAGGCGCCAGGGGCCAGGGCTCCAGCAGGATTCGTACACCTAGGCCCAGGGCAGACAGGGCTTCCCAGACCACTTGTCTGCTCACCTCCAGGAGATGGGTAAATGAGGGCCACCATGGCAGTGGACCAGGCTGAAGGGACAGGGCTGTGACCAGCCAGGGCGCTCCTGCCTGCAGCTGCCATAGTTGGGGGAGACCCCCGTTCAAGGGCAGAGAGTGCTTCAAGGCAGCATGATCTTTGCCTCTGGCACCTGGGGCTTGCTGCTTCAGGGACCAGCTGGGGATGGTGGTCAGTATTTCTGCTCTGCATAGGAACAATGGCCACTGGTCCCCGGGGTGCCGAGGCTTTGACGAGACCTATCTCACTCAGGGTCCAGGGTACCAGCAGTCAGCTACATCTGACACAGGTGGAGCCCGTGTGGTTTCTGCTGGGGATGGGACCTCACTTCTCACTCCCTCCTGGGCTTTGCCTGCCTGTGTCAGCCCCGAAACGGAGCTTTCCTAGCAGATGGGGAAAGGTGTCTTGCAGGGAGAGGGAGGCATCCACTTCTCCCTGCGGTTCATTAAATCTGGACACGGAGATGCTTGTAGCAGCAGAAAGGTGAATGATTTGTAATAACAGATGACAAACTAACACAAGTTGTTTTTTAATGACATTCTAGTAAAGCTGTGTCCCAGCCCCCTGGGGTGGGTTCGTCTGACTGACCCACTGGAGCCTTCTTCGTGGGCAAAGACACAGAGAACTTTGGTATTGAGCAGAATTTCTGTTCTCACAGCAGCTCCTGTGTCGCGGGGCCAAGGGAGCTGGGAGCCTGTGTGAGCACTGCCCCCCACAGCTGCCGGAAGCCCCTCAAGTTCCATGACTGGTCCCCCTGTGGGAGTGTATGGCCAAGTGGATGTGCTTGCTGGGTGAGGATAGAACGACACGGCACCTCTTCCATCCCCTGAAGACCTAGCTCAAAGACCATCTCCTCCAAGAAACCATCCCCAAACCCTCTTGTCTTCCCCAGCCCCTGCCAGAAATGGCCTTTCCTTCTGCAGGCCCCCAGGGCCTCCTGTGGGCCTCTCTCAGATGGGTCACCCTCATTCCTTGGCCTTTGTTCCACCCATGCTGTGCACCCTATGGAATCCTGTGGGACAGGACAGCTGTCTAGGAGTCCTCTGGGATGGGACAAGTTTTAAGGTTGAAGGTTTCCAATAGGAATCATCAACATCCCAGGAGGTCCCCTGGCAAAGCTGCCTGGTGCTTCCCCACCAAATTCCAGAAGAAACGTAACAGATGGCCTGGGAGCAGAAATCAAGCCTGCTTTCTGCCTTGCGGAGACTGCTGAACTGGTAGCCAGTAGGCAGGCAGACAGGTCATCTCTGGCTTCCAGAGAGGCACTGAATTAACACGGTCCCTTGGGCAGCCGTGGGAACGAGACGGAACCATAAGGCCTTTCAATAAAATCAGAGGAACTGCAGATCCATGACTGTGCCCAAGGGTACAGCGTGGACCCTGAACAAAGCCTCAGCAACTGGCCTGCCCTGACTCTTCCTGCTCCACACTTTCCTCAGTCAGGTCGGGGAAGACAGAAGACAGGTTTCCCAGCCTAGCAATGCCCAGATCTGGGAGGAGAATCTCATCTCATGGGTGACCTGTCGACGGTTTACGAGTGCATGATGTGGAGTCGTGGACTTGGCTGGTCCTCGATCTGTGTCGACTGGACCGGAATCTGAATCTGGGTAAACTGAGGTGAGGGGCTCCCAGACACTGGATGGGGTGAAGGCAAGGTCAGTCCTGGAGGAAACGTTCCTGCTCATCTCAGCTGAAGCCCCATTTCCAGGTGACCAGGGGTGACATCCCTGCAGAAGTCGCCCACCCACAGGCCACCCTGCTCTTGGGGACTGAGTCACATCCTACTTAGTAGCTTGGGGATGGTTTTACTTTGCAGTTAAGTAACCTTTAATAAGGTAATTAAAAAGGAAAAAGGGGAAAAACAAAGGCAAATGAGGTAACCGTGCAGCAGCATTATTGCCAGGGAGGGGCAGCCCTTCCAGGTTTGGCCTCAACACCAGCTATGGCCTCTGGTGCTTCTGAAAGATCTCTGATTGACACTGTTCCAGGCTCAGTTCACCTCTACTTGCCAAAGGTGGGGTTTGTCTGCTTCCCCCGACAGATGCTGCCAGGGTCCCGAGAGTCAGCTTGGGGAGGGTGAGTAGATGCAGGGGTAGGGAGGAGAGGGTGGATTCTGGGCCGGGTTGCACAAAGGCAGGCTCTGGGGCTTGGAGAGGATCCTGGGCCCCATCTGCATAATGAGCTCTTGACAGTGACAAATGGATAGTGACAAATCATATCCGCTCTCTCGTTTCATCCTTGCAGTGGCTCCAGCATGGAGACAGTGTCGGCTCCACTTTAGGGAGAAGGAAACTGAGGTCCAGGAAAGTCGGGTGGCTTTCCAAGGGCATCCCCCATGGAGGGATGTGGTGAAGGCTGGCCCAGGCCTTCTAGCTTCATCCCCAGTGCTCCCACTCTACGGGAAATCTTGTGGGACGTATCCTGTGGCTGAACCTCTTCCCATCCAGCAGCATGGGAACCTCTTTCCATCTTCTTTCTCATGAAGAAAACCAAAAACAAGGATTTCCACTTCTCGGAGCAAGTCTTTACCCCACTCTTCTAATCCACTGTGTCCTGGACCCCACCCATATGGGGCCATCCTCCTGTGCCCAGCACCAACTCCGTCCCAGGGACCTTGGCTGCAATCACCTTCCTCTCTCACAATTCACAATTTTCTGGATTTTTTCCTGGTGTGGTTTCCACTGACTCCTCACCAAAGCTCATCTCCCTCATGCTTCCCAGCCCTTGATCTGGACATCATAAGGGTGTAGAAAGATCCTAGGATAGAGACCAAGAAAGATGAGTTCTAGAACTTTCCATCAACCAAAAGCATTATCTTTAACAATCAAAAGATTTGCAGGTTTGAGGATGGCTTCAGAGAAAGCTGCAGGATTCCAAAGCAGAATGTAATCTTTGGAAGCCCAGGCGAGTCTCCACCTGGCTGTGTCATGCTGCTTGCATCACATTGCTGCTCTGAGTCTTTATCTTCTCACCTAAAATTGATGTGGTTGTGATGAAGACTGAGCAAGGAAACGCAATACTGAACTCAGTGCTTGGCACGTGTCAGGTGGATTGGCAATACAAGCACCTGCCCTTCCTTCATGACAGGCAACCAGGACCCAAAACTTTCATCCATCTGCCTTTCCATCCATCCACTCACCCGTCCACCCATCCATTCTCCTATCCATTCTGTCATCCATCCAACCACCCATCAATCCAACCATCCATCCATCCATCTATCCCTCCCTCCATCCATATATCCATCCATCCATCTATCCATGTATCATCCATCTTTCCATCCATCCATCCATCCATCCATTCATCCATTCCTCCACACATCCAATCATTCCTCCATGCATTCAGCCATTTCTCCATCCATCCATGCATCCATTCCAGTCATCCATCCATCCATCCTTCCATCTATCCACTCATCTATTCTTCCACCCATCCATTTCTCCATGCACTCAACTATCACTCCCTTCCCTTCTTCCTCACCCCCTCCCTCCATCTAACCATCCATCCATCCATCCATCCATCAATCCAACCACCCATTTTCCTACCCATTCTCCCATTTATCTATCCATCATGCATCCATCCACTCACCCATTCACCCATCCATTCTCCTATCCCTTCTCTCAACAAACCAACCTTCCTTCCTTCCTTCCTTCCTTCCTTCTTCCTTCCTTCCTTCCTTCCAATCCTTAGCCCTAGATTATGTCACAGCTCTGGATTTCTGTAGCATGAGTTCACTGCTCTTATAGCTCCTCACAGCGGCCTCTCAAATTCAACTTCCTCCTCCCAAACCAACACCTTTTCTGAGAACCCCTCAGAAGGCCCTCTCCACTGTTCTTTGGCAAAAGACTCCATGGAGAACTTCATGCTATTCTTTAAACTATGGTTTGTTCCTCTTGCCTCCCCCCAGGCCCTCCCTCCTTATGTACCCACATTACTAAGCATGTTACATTATGGGGCCAAGAAGTAGAAACAGAGTAATTACCCACCCTTTCTGACTTTGTTTCCTGAGAGACAATTGAACAAAAATAACCCATTGTCATGTGGTCCCTGTCACAGCTACAAAAGCTCTGGAGGTCTGGCATTCTGGGTCACAGATGCTTGCTCGCTTGGCACCAACTGCCATTGAGAGGGACAAGTTTAGGTTTAGAAATGCACAAACAACCCAAGATGAGTTGAGAGTATTTTTCTTTTCCTTTTCTTTTTTTGGTGCTCAAGTCTGAAGTTCTTTTCAATATGTCAGGCTTTTCAAAAAATGATTAAAATGCACCGGATTATTAAATAGAGCTGCTTCAGACTTAATTTAGCAAACTGTAACATTTTTATCATTTTTATAAAGCCCTTTTTAATGAAAACCGTCTGCAAGGAGACCAAATATCGAGGCTGAAATCATGTTTTCTCTATATTTGTTATCCCTGAAGATGTTGTTCCCAGATTTTACAGAAATAATAAATTTCATTTAGAAGTTTGGGCCTCCACGGCCGTGCCACACATCTCTGAATTTTCCAATTTGCAGTGCGAGAAGCTAATCCCACTGTAATTTTTCAGACTTGCCAACTCCTGACCGCAATTTCATACCTTCCTTGCCTCTTTGTAAATGTAGACCTTGTAGCAACATTCGACCCAATATGTTTATTTTACATGAGCCCAAAAAACGTTGTTCTAATAAGCATAAACATATTTTCTCAGTGACAAAATGTTTTCATCTTGTGGCTCCTGATTTTACAGGTCACTGCTTTGTGCTATTTCCCACAGGTCATCCCCTCAGCCACCGGGAATTAGGCAGGAGGCGTCTGAGCTGGCTTTACACCATACAGGGTGTCATCTGTTTCTGTGTTGTGTGTGCCTGTCAGACATCCAAGCCTGTCCTGGACACCCCTCCAGTGACACCTCATTAACAGAGGTGAGACTTCCAGCCCCAGAAATTATGTTTGCCATAAAACTACCTCGAAAGTGATTTCTCAGGTCCAAGGCCTGTGACCTGTCTTGGTGGCCGTCTGATGGCCTGTCTCCATGTTGGAAGCAGAGGTGGCTGGAGCCCGAGCTGCCCCGTGAAGTGGGCCAGGCCCTGTGGCCACAGCTGGCAAGGTCATGACTGGCACACAGCCAGTCAGAATTACGCCTGAGAGCCAAGGTAGCGGGGCGTGGCGGGGGTGGGAGTGCTAACCTGGTTTGGCCCCTCTGGCTTCTGGAGTCTGGCTACAGAAGTCAGGTGGGGTCATGGGGCCAGGTAGTTCCTCCCTGGCTCCTCCTGGAGGGCGTCTTGTTAACTCTGATCTCTGGAGAGCAGAAGAGGGTTTGATGAGTACAGTGGAGCTCACAGTATAGAAAGGGCATCTGTCCATCGGATCCCCCAAAGCCAACATCCTAACACTAGTCAGAGTCTGTAGGCCAATCCGGTTCTCTTCAGCAACTGGGCTTTGGCTGGATTCTGAGAGCACCTCCAGTTCCTCCTCTCTGAGGATCGAATTGGCAGGCAAGCTGTGGCCAGGGGCACCCCTCTCTGCTGTGATTTCAGCCTCCAGGTGCTGCTGGTCTCAGGATGGGTTTGTATCTCCTGCTTTGCACATGGCTTGCAGGCATCACAGGTGCAATTGCTCTCAGTGCACTTTGGGTGCCCAGTTTTTTATCAGGACTGGAAGTAGGGCCACCAACCATCCTGGCTTGCCTGGGACTGACTTCTCTGGGATGCAAGACTTTCGGAGTTAAAATCAAGAGAGTTCCGGGCACAACAGGGAGGCAGATAAGCGCGTTTATGCCATCGCCTTTGGTGAAAAGTCATTTTCTGTGGGGGGGCCAAGCGGAACGTATCTCTCCTCCACCATGCTGCAGGAGTGTGGACACCAGGGCACACCCTGCGTAACTCTGTAAGTGTTCCCCGGCTGCTTCCAAGTGTCAAGGGATGTTCTCTCCACTTCTTCATCCAAGAAGTTTAGGCAAACCAGCACATTACTGTCTGGGGTCATTCTCAGTCCTCAGCACCAGGGGACTGGCACCCAGGGGGCTTGATTCCATGAGTAACTGGCCTTCCCAAAAGGCCAGTGCTCTCAACACACTTGGGAAGAGACCAAGGCCAGAGGGGACAAGACTGGCCCACTGTCACTTAGCAAGTTGGTGACACTGTGGGGGTCTGGACAGACCCCAGGGCACTGACCTCCCAGCCCAAGGCTTTTTCTACCATGCACCATGCCCCGACCTGGCCCCGGCAGACCCCCCCACACTCTCCTCCCAAGAAGCGAGGCCAACTTTCAGTTCAGCTGAGGTCACCCAGAACTCCCGGTAGCTTTTGTCACATCCAGCCTTACGCTCCCATCAGTGCGAATGTCCCCAACCAGCCTTACCACCAAACTAGCAATCTTCCGAACCCCATGCTGCGAAGAACAAAGGACCAATTCAGCCTCCTGGGCAGGGAAGGGCTCTCATTAAGGCCCTGGCAGCCAACGTGGGGGCTGAGGTATTGTTTTTAATGGAATAACAAGAATTTGCTGTTATGTGTTAGATTAAAGGCTTTATCCTGGGGAATTAATCGGATTGCTACTGGCCTTGAGTCGCGTAGCCTTTGACTTCACATCCTCAGAGAAGTCACAGACCAGGGCTGTGAAATTGGTTCATTTCTCTTTCTGGTATTTAATGAAGCCCCAGATAGCCATGGCACGGCATCTCCTCCCCAGGGCGGCTGTGAATTACCTCTCACCTGCACTGGCGACAGTCTCTGAGCACTCACCAGCCCACCCCGCTCCTCCGCTAATCCATCCAAGACACACTGCCAGATTCATCCTCGGAAAACACAGCTCTGGTCACGAACTGCTCAGAAGCCTGGGTCTGCCCACCGCCTCCAGAATAATCTTCAAATTCTCCCATCCCCTGAGCTCCTGTTTCAACAAACTTCAACTTTTTATTGGAGTATAATACACAGGCGGAATAGTACATGGATTGGAGGGGTACAT
Organism: Pongo abelii; assembly: GCF_028885655.2. Taxonomy (NCBI): domain Eukaryota; kingdom Metazoa; phylum Chordata; class Mammalia; order Primates; family Hominidae; genus Pongo; species Pongo abelii. The sequence goes on along the minus strand of NC_072000.2, from coordinate 105,619,475 downwards.
ATTGAATTTTCACAGAGTGGCGGTGCACGCCTCTAGCCATCCCCCAGAACAAGAAACAGAACCATGCCAGCGCCCCAGAAAACCTCCCATCACACCTCCCTTCCGGTTGGCAGCCTTCTCTCCCAGGGGTGACAATTACCCTGCCTTCCACACTATTTTTAAGTGGTTTTTACATTTTTATACATGAAATTATACAGTACGTTGTGTATGCTTTTGTGTTCAATATATTTTAAAAAGGTGGCCTCTCCTTCCAGCTCTGCCTACCCCACACAGCCGGGAAATAGTACACACCTCCCAGACAGACCTCACCATGCGACCCTGCTCCTCTGGGAATTTCTCATGCCTCAAATCCTTGACTATCTGATCAGGAGCCCCCTCTTCCAGGAAGCCCCTTTGGATTCCCCTGCATGCTGAGAGCTGCTTCCTATGGGTAGAAACTTCCCCCGTGTGAATCTCTGATTAGACAGGGAGCTGCTCAGGGATGGGGACTCCTGGGGGTACCTGTCTAAGGACTTGCCTCCCAAGGGGAAGTTTGTCCATAAACAGTGGTGCTTGCCACTCCATTGTGAGTTCCCGTTTCTTCCTCTGTTGTAGTGTATCCTATCTCAAGGCCTGAGTTTGCTTGTCATTGTCATCATGGATTTCAGACGGTGGTATAGTCTCCTGGGAAAGAGAGGGAGGAACCGAGAAAGAAGCCAGGAAGAGAGGGAGGGAAAGAAGAGGGTGGCTAAATGTTTGAAGGCCTACTATGTGCAAACCCTTGTGGTCACTATGCTGTTATTGCCTGGTTCCATCGTCTCAACCACCTCCTGAGGTGAGTTCAATTTCCCTACAAGCTGTGTGGCCCTGCACATGTTACTTGACATCTCTGAGCCTCTGTTTTCTCCTCTGTAAAGTGGGGATCACGGAACCCACCTTGCAGGCTGCTGTGTGGACAGGTGATAGCGAGGCCAAGAGCTGGCCTGGGGCTTGGGGGCATGGGAGGCCACCAAGTCACAGCTGTGATCACAACTTCGATGTCCTGTCTTTGCATCTCGCCTTGGAGGAAGGAGGAAAGCCAGAGAAGCTCTTCCCACCCCTGGAGGAAGCTGGGCAAATCTCAGCACCTCTTTCCTACTCTTGCAGACTCCGCTGGGTGTGACCAAGCTGAATATCTCTGGAAGCCCCTGCAGCTAAGCAGGGGCCATTCCATTTCTTCCAATCTTGTCCAAGGTGAGGGTCAGGCCCAGGGGGGAGGACTGGGCCATGGTGGCTCTGGGCACCCCCAGCATCCCTTCCCTGAGGTCTGCATGTCTCCAAGAGGAGGGGACACACTGGAACTGCCTGGGAGCTGGCAAGAGCTTTAGATCTCTGCGTGGCACAAGACACAGAGGTCCGGTTGCTGCTCAGCTAAGGTGAAAGCTGGGATCGGTGGGGCCTCGGGCGTAGTTTCTAAAGAAACGTCTTTCCGCCACACCTTCATTGTCAGTGACTGAGACCCCAGAGTTCCATCTTCCATTTGGCAAAAATCTGTGAAAGTTAGTTCCTATTTCATACCCAACAAATACCCTAAAGGGACTGAAGATTTAATAAATGACAAATAGCTAGAGCATTAGAAAGGAGAAGAGAAATACTGGATCCTCAGATGCGGAAGGTTTTCCAAGCAAGATGCAAAATCCAGATGCCACGAAGGAAAATAATAACCAATGTAAGATCACGAGACCACTGAGTGCTGAAAGACACACACACATACACATGTACACACACATACACACACGCACACACACAGACGCACACACACACACAGGCACACACACAGATGTGCACACACACCACGCACACACATGCACACACACGCACACCCACAGACGCACACACACACACACACACAGGCACACACACAGATGTGCACACACACCACGCACACACATACACACACGCACACACACAGATGCGCACACACACACACACACAGGCACACACACAGATGTGCACACACACCACGCACACACATGCACACACACGCACACCCACAGACGCACACACACACACACACACACACAGGCACACACACAGATGTGCACACACACCACGCACACACATACACACACGCACACACACAGGCACACACACAGATGTGCACACACACCACGCACACACATGCACACACACGCACACACAGACGCATAAGCACACACACGCCACACATACAAACACGCACACACACACACACACAGAGACTAAAATTAAAAGATAAATAACAAACTGGAGAAATATAGTTGAACGTTTCTGATAGACAAAAGAGCAATACCCTTAATAAACAAAAAAGTTATAAATTAATTGAAACAACCCTCAATAGAAAAATGGACAAGGCTCCGAGGAGGCAATTCACAGAAGAGGAGTAAAAATAGCAAGAAACATCGGAAGAGTTTCTTAACCAGAGAATTTTACATTACAAAATGAAACAATGAGATGTGGGGTTCCTTTTGCTGCTGACATCGGCCCGTGTTCCTGTTTGACAGTAGTCAGGGCTGACAAGGGTGTGAGCAGCAGGCGCAAGCATGTGCATCCACACTGTGTGCGTGCCTGTCTCGGGAGTGTGCTTAGGAAGAATCTTCCGCGATGAAAAATGCAGCAACCCCCGGACGCAGCCGTGAGTTGTAGGGATCTGGCGTGACCTGCTGCAATGTCTTTCTCTGGGTCTCAGCAGGACACATCTTGTCCATGCATGCCTGTTTGTCTTTAATGCTCTCACCTTAGATCCCATAAACCTGGGGCACCCCCCATCACCCATGTGAAGAGCAGTGGGGCTCAGGGCAGCTTCAGTGCACGTGGGGCTCAGGGCAGTTTCAGTGCCCATGGGGCACTCCTGCTGTGACCTCTCCCTGCAAAGCCTTGTCCCCCGCTGGGTCCACCTCATTCTGGAGGACACCCCCAAATCTCAGGCCATGCATGTGTGTTCAGGCCTGGGTGCAGTCGCAGCTCTCAGGGTGGTCACAGTGGCAGCTGCTGGGTCTGGGGATGGGGACCTTGGCTGGGCAGGCTCCGTGAGGCTCTCTTGTTCATGAGCTGGCTCACATGCATGCCTGTGGGTCCTGTCACACCAATTCTGGGGATCGCGACCCGGGATGAGCGCCCCTCAGCCTTTCCATGGGGCCCAGAGCCTGCCAAAGGTGGCAGATACTTCAGGCCTGGGGTGGGGTTGCTGCCGGCCTCCCAGCTGGTGACAGCCTCCTGGGAGAGACCCCTGCCTTCCCCGCAGGTGGCCACTGTGCTACACGCTCACATGTGTGGCCTGGGTGGGCTGGGCCGGAGGTCCTGGGCATCCCTGCCCTGCGGTCCTAGTGTGAAGGCTGTGCTGCCCATCAGGTGGCCTGGCTCCAGGACTGGAAAGAGAGGACCCTTCCTGCCCAGGGTTTCTCTCCAAGCCCACAGCGCCTGGGGAAAAGCAGCCCCTCGTCCGCAGCCGCAGCTCATGGTGCCCCCTAGCGGGATCCGTGCTGGCGGCAGCTGCACGAGCAGGGCTTTGGGGTGGGTGGGAGCAGCCTGGCTCTGCTGTCCCTGCAGCCTGGGCCTGGGGCCTGGGGCCTGTTTCACAGGGAGATGCCCCTAGAAATGAATGGAAATGAGAAAGAGTGAGGAGGACCCCAGGACCAGAGATGCAGAGGAGGGAAGGAGAGGGGCCAGGGGAAAGGAAAAGGAAGAAAGGGAGTGGGGAAGGAAAGGGACAGAGACTCAGAGACTGAGAAGGGGGAGGATAGTGGAAGACGGGAAGGGAAGAAAGAGCAGGCGTAGGGAGGGAGGGAAAGAGGCGAAGGGGAGGGAGGGAAAGAGGGGAAGGGGAGGGAGGGAAAGAGGGAAGGGGGGCGAGGGAAGCCCTGAACCAGGGCAGGGAGAGACGGAGCTGGAGAAGATGCCAAGGGTGTTCCCCACCCCCGACTCTTCCATTCATCCTGAAAGTGATTTGGACACAAATCTGCCTCACTCTCTGGGGGCAATGTTTTCCTTGTCTATGAGTGGGTTTGAACACCTGACCCCCACCCCCCGCCCCAGTGCACCTTGCAAGTCCCTTAAACTTGTCGGGAGACGCAATTGCAGCCTCTGAGATGGTCTCTGGAGACTCTGGCCTCCTGGTGTTCACACCCAGCATAATCCCCTCCCCTTCAGTGGGAACTGGTCTTAGTGATGGCCTCTCATGAGTACGATAAGCAGACATGATGGGACATCACTTCTAAGATCAGGTTTTAAACACCATGGCTTTCACGTTTGGGTCCCCCCTCCATTAGATCTCTCACTCTGGGGGAAGGAAGCTGCCATGCTCTGAGGCTGCCCTGTGGGGAAGCCCATGTGGCCAGGGACCAGGGCCTGCCCATAGCACACGTATGGGCTTGGGAGTAGAGCGTCCCCACACCAGTCAAGTCTCTGATGAGACCACAGCCCCAGTCAACAGGCTCATCATAGCCTGTGACAGACCCTGGGACAAAGGCACCCAGCTGAGCCATCCAGGTATTCCTGATGTTCAGAACCTGTGAGATGATGAATGTTTGTGGTCCCCAGCTGCTAAGTTTTGGGGTTATTTGTTACACAGCCACAGATAGCTAATACAGGAGGCCCCCAGGGAGAACAAAGGGCTCTGCCTCTGAGGGAGTGTGGGCACTGGCCAGTCACTCTCTGGACACTCTCTGGCCTTGGGAGCTCTCTTGGTTGCAGCCTTGGGGTTCCAGATGGAGAAACAAGCCTGGAACAGGGTGGCATTTTCCTGAGGTCTCTCCTGCCTTGGTCAGGGGCTAGAGTGCCTTCCTTGGCGGGCCTGACTTTGGGACTTAGAGACACTAGGTCTTCAAGGGCTCTGCTGGGGGAGACATGCTGCAGGCTGTTGGTACAGTCACATGAAAAGGTCCTTGGACCCTGGCAAGGGCAGGCACAGGGCAGGTGCTGACCAGGAGGACAGCTTCCTTCGACCTCCCCTGGCCCCTCACTCTCCCTTCCTCATAATGGAAGTGATTTGGGGCAGGTAGGGTTGGAAGGAGTGGGGCTGGGGTCAGGGCAAGGGTATGCACTGATCTCTGTGATTTGGCTAAATGGTGGTCCTGCAGGTGTCTTAGAAGGCTTAATTCCCCACCCACACCTTCCACTATAAGTGAGGAGCTGGGGCCCGGGTAGGAAGGAAGTGGCTCAAGCTCACAGCAGAAGCTCTGCAGAGTGGTGAGCAGGGCCACTGAAGTCTCCAAACCCAGGGGCCCTGGAAACAGCTCCCCACTTACCCCACAAACCCTCACTACATCTGGAGACCACAGCTGACCAAGAAGGAGAAGGAAGTGTGGAGCCAGACATGCCCACATCTGCACCTCAGGTCTGAGGCTGATGGGTCTCCCCACTTCCCCACACATCCTCTTTGGGCCCCAGTTCTGAGCCATGGTGAGCACTCTGGGCATCACACTCGAGAGAAATGATGATTTAGGCACACCAGATAAGACACAGGATGCCTGATTAAATGGGAATCCCAGGCAACCAATGAATAATTTTTAGATATAAGTATATTCATGCAATATGTGGCATATATTTATACTAAAAAAGTATCTATTGTTTATCTGAAATTCCGACTTCACAAGGCATCCTTTTTCTCATTTGCAAAATCAGGCAATCCTATGACAAGGGCAGGCAGGCTCCATACAGGTGGCTGTGAGCCTCTGGCTTTGGGCCATGTCACACTATTCTTTTCTTGGGTATGGGAGTTGGGGACTTAGCAGAGAAGAGCTGGAGTCTGATAACTAAACACCAGCACCTCTTGTTGATAACTAAACACCAGCACCCCTTGCTGATAACTAAACACCAGCACCCCTTGCTGATAACTAAACACCAGCACCTCTTGTGATAACTAAATACCAGCACCCCTTGCCATCTTGGGCTGGATTTCAGCCCTCACCTCTTCATACCCTGGGCCTTGAGCACGCAACCAGCAACACAGCCCTTTGAGGACAAGGTGAATTGGGATATCTTGAAGGGTAATGAGCTCCCCGTCATGGGAGGTGTGTCAGGACTGAGAATGCGATAGCAGGAGAGGAAAGGAGGGCATAAGCCACTCAGCTCACCAATGGGTCTAGAAAGAAGTTACCAAGGACTCTCCTGGGAGGGGTGCCCTTGGAACAGATCTTGAGTGCTGAGTGGGGGTGACCCAGAAGGGAGCAGGTAAGGGAGGTGCAGGCAGGAGAGCAGGCCCTGCAGGGGCTGGAGGAGGTGCAGAGAAGGGTGTGGCTGGGAGATGGTGACCAGAGGCTGGATGAGTTTCCTATCGCTACTGTAACAAATCACAACAGACTTAGCAGCTTGAAACAACGCAAACTTCTCTGGAATCAGAAAGTCGACATGGAGCTTATGGCGGTAAAATTGAGGTGTGCTCAGAGCTGGGTTCCTGTGGAGGCCCTAGGAGAGAATTCCCTCCTGAGGCTTTTCCAGCTGCTAGGGGAGCCTGCATTCCTTGGCTCGTGGCAGCATCATTCTAATATCTTGTCCATTGTCACATTTCCTTCTCTGACCCTGAGCCCTCCTACCCACTGACCTCCTTCTTACCTTATAAGAACCCTGTGATTTCACTGCGCTCACCTACATAATCCAGGATCATCCCAGATCATCCCCCACCTCAAAATCCTGAATCACATCTGTAAAGCCCTTCTCTCACACAAGGTGACAGATTCACAGGTCCCAAGGGCTGGGACATGGGCTTCCTTCAGGGGCATCCTGTGATTTTCCCAACAAAGGCAACTGCCAAGCCTGGCAGGGGCTAGTCAGAGGCAGCCTTGGAACCCAGTTTCAGGGATGCCGGCCTTTTCTTGAGGCCCTGCACCTAATCTGAGTAGGGCCAACTTCAGGCCCTGCTGGTCGAAGCCAATGTGGGTCAGGGGCAGCCTGAGCCCCCTGTGACCCTGGTGTGGCCAGTGGAGGTGGGTGGCTGTGTGCTGGGACTGACCCCCCATAAGTGTCAGCAGCAGAGCTAGGGCAGGGAGGGGGCGTAGGCAGCTCGCCTCCATGGGCAAAGCATGTAAAACACATGCTTCACATTAAGGCTGCAAAAGTGTGATTCCCATCCCAGCCTGGCACACCAGGGACGCCTGCTGCACGCAGTCCTGGCAGGGTTCAGCAATTGCTGCAGAATTCCGAGGCTGTGAGCTCTGCCTGGAGAGCAAGGCCTTTGATGCTGACGAGGCAGCAGGGGAAGGAGGAGGGGGCTGAGCATGAAGTGCCCCCATCCCCAGCCCCAGCCCCAGCAGGCAAGGTCTGCTTTCCACAGAGCCTGGCATTTGGGGCCCTACTGGGGGAATGCAGCCCACACACATGAGCCCTGCTAGCTGGAAAGGCTGAGCTAAGGTCCTCAGTGAGGCGTGGCCAAGGCCTTCTCAGACACAGCACGGTGGGAGGCTTAGCTTGTGTTTGGGCCTCTACCTCCTCTCCTCTACTTTTGCCTCATTTTGGCCTTCACCTTTCATCAGAGTGGATTGGGTCCCTGTGGGGGCTCTGTGGGAGACCTGAGGATGCCCCTGTTTCTCTGAGTCTGAAGAGAATTCATCAAGGCCCTCATCAAGAGTCCCAGCGTGCTGACCATGGGGTCTCACTGAGGTCTGGAGGAGAGGTTCTGCTTCCCCCACCCCATCTAGACTGATTTTCTTTATTATTATTATTATTATTTTAATTTTTTATTTTTTGAGACAGAGTCTCACTCTGTGGCCCAGGCTGGAGTGCAGCAGCACAATCTCAGCTCACTGCAACCTCCGCCTCCCTGGTTCAAGAACTTCTCCTTCCTCAGCCTCCTGAGTAGCTGAGACTACAGGTGCCCACCACTACATCTGGCTAATTTTTTTATTTTTAATAGAGATGGGGTTTCACCATGTTGACCAGGCTGGTCTCAAACTCCTAACCTCAGGTCATCCACCCGCCTTGGCCTCTCAAAGTGCTGGGATTACAGGCGTGAGTCACCGCGCTCGGCCTAGACTAATTTTCAAACCCTGTTCTCCATCCTGTGCCCGCTCTAGTCCTCGCTCTTGAATCGTGCTCCAAGTTTCTCACCTCGGAGACTTTGTCTGTGCCATTCCCTCCCGACAAGAACATCCTGCCTCCAGCTCCACTTCAGAGCCCAGCTGGCCTTCACTGCCATGTGCTCATCTTCTCTGAGTCTTTTCAGGAACCCACGTCTTCCTGCTGCCCAGTCTAGTCTGTTCCATGCTGTTCCGGGTTCTCAGAAGCCTGGGTCTCTAGCTCGGGCGCGGCAGTGATTGCTCTCCATCTTGGAGGACAGCTGGGAATTTGCATGTCTCCACCCACCCTGTCCCATGCGCAGCTCAGTGCAGTTGGTCTCCCTGCACAGGGTTGCTTTGGACATTTGTGACTCTGACATTGAACAGCGTTACCATGACACCCACGCTCACAGCCCTGTTGCCTAGAATAGCCCGTGGTACCTGAAAGTGGCTCCCTACAGCTACCGAATAAAAGGAGGAGTCTGGAGGTGAATAATGCTGAGAGGGGTGCCAGGGTTCTGGAGCCCTGCTGGGCCAGGGGGCAGTTCTGGATTTGTAGGTGCCTAGGGGAAAAAAGTTGGGAAAGAGCTCATGCAGAAGGGGACATTTGAGCTGGGTTGTAAAGGCTGAGTAGGAGTCTGTGAGAGGGAGAAGTGGAGAAATTCGTACTAGAATGAACATTTGTGTCCCTGTGGACCCAGGGTCAGCACATGCCACCCCGTGTCCACGTTCTGCCTGAGACCTCTTTTTGCATGGCCTGTGAGCCAAGAACGGCTTTACATGTGTGAAAGCTTGTCTTATAAAAAAGGCAAAGAAGAATATGCAGCAGAGACCATATGTAGCTTGCAATGCCTGAAATGTTTACTCTCTGGGCCTTTACAGAAAGGTTTCCTGAGCCCTTTCTGCACAAGGGGGAGGATGTACATGGGGCTGACCCTCTCCTAGGAGCTCCGGGAGGGCTGTGGATGGGAGCTTAAGCTGACTTGCATGTGGGGGAGAGAGCTGTGGATGTGGATCCACCATCCATTACTGCATGAGCAAGGCAAGCCCCTGCCCCTCTCTGGTCTCAGTGGGTGATGGCCTCTTTCTCACAGGAAGGCGGGAGGGCTGGATGAGATCCACTGCTGTCACAGAGTTGAGCAGGCCTGGCCGGGGGGCCCACCGTCTCTGCAGCCAGCTCCGTGACCCTCGGGCCTGGGAGGGAGAAGACTCCCACACTCCGTTTTGAATTAGCCGTATTTTCCACCGGCTGCCTGAGTCTGGAGGGACCCAGCAAGACGATGTTCCAAGCTTAGTAACGTTTCAGCTCTAATGAGCTGGAATTCTGGTGGTTTCTTTTAATCCCACTGTGTTTACCTCAATCAGCGATCGAAGGTTGGCTGGGATGGTTGTCATTTTTTTCTGTGATTACAGCTCTGGCAGGCGGGCCTGTTTTCCAGGAAAGGCCACTCTTTCCCATCTCTGCGCGGACTAACAGTGTCTTTGGAGGCCCCGGGATGCCAGACTGGGATGTGGGTCACAGCAGCAGACACCGGGTGGACACCAGGCTTCTCGCGCAACTCTGGTGCTTTGCATCAGCTCATGTTGTGTCCAGTTGTAACTGTCGGTTACACTTCCCGAAGACAGGGGCCATTTCTGAGTTATTGTCTTAGTTTGGATTCCCCCAGAAGCAGAACTCGAGACAAGGTTTTAGTACAAGCTGTTTCTTTGGACGGTGATCCCAGTAAACACAAATAAGGGGCAGGATGCATTTCCAAGCAAGCTACCACTGGGAGAAACTGAGGCACAATCCTCCTGGGGAGCCCCAGGGGTCAGTGTAGGGCATGTGCCCTGGAGCAACCCTATGCAGAAGTGGGGAGTGCTGGGGTCCTTGAATGACAGCACTGCTCCTAGAGATGTCAGCTTCCTAGTATTTCGGGCCAGCTGTGTGTGCATGGAGCAGACCTTAGCGGCTTCAAAGAAAGCACCTCAGGCAAAGAGAGGCAGCAACTGGCAGCTGGAGGGCGGCTGGCACACTCTGAAATGTTAGAGCCAAGGGGATGTAGCAGGCCCAGCGCATCTGCTACTGTCATGTTTACATGACCTACCATCCACGCCTGTGCCACTGCCACGCGCATGTCTGGTCCTTCAAAGCTCTGCAGTACACCGTGGCCAAATGACTCCCCTTTTAATGGACAGGGAAACGGCCCAGAGTCCTGGGAATACATGCAAATGACTGTTACCCGGACAGTGTGACCTGCCTGGATTTCTTAAGTACCTGCTCTGTACCAGGCCTGGGGATGCCTAGAGGATGCCGACCCAGGCAGGCCCCTGGCTCCGCTGTGTCTCCTCCAGGGCTCAGCGGGACACCACCCACAGAACGTGTTCAGGAAGCATGTGCTGAGCTCCAAGGTGCTGAGCAATGCCCTACATCAGGAGTGTCCAGGAGGGCCAGACTGGGGGCCCTCAATAGCAGGCCAAGCTGATGGAAGGGGGGCTTCTGATGTGCCACAGGGGCCAGGCAAGGCCTCTGACTTGGGGTGGGAAGGGGTTGGCCTATGTTGTAAAGCTCATACTGGCTGATGGGCTAGGGTCCTAGGGGTGCTCGTGAGCCTAAGCACACACGGTGCAGCCCAGGGACCTGGCCTGAGGGAGGTCCAGGTGGGTGGGGGCAACGCAGGCCATGTCACTTTCTGCACAGTGGCCCCAGTTACCGATGCTGAGGCAGCAGCATCCCCCTCCCTCCCTAACAGCCTGAGTCCGGCTCAGGAGACACCTGCCCTTCTCTTATTGTCTTTGGTCTGCACAGCAGCTGTGAAGAACCAGGCCTAATAACACCACTTTGCGGGTGACACCACTGAAGTGGCCTTGCTGGTGAGTGGCCCAGCAGACCTCACTCCTGAAGATGTCCTGGCCCTTTCCCTTGGTGTCAGTGATGTCCACCGCACAGCAAATGGCCAGACACTGCATGGCTTGATGCAACACACGTTTCTGTTCTCACAGTTCCTATGGGGCAGGAGTCCAGGCCTGGCTGACCTGGGGGCTCTGCTCAGCGTCTCATGAGGCTGCAATCAGTGTTGGCTGGGTCGCATTCTCATCTGGAGGCTTAACTGGGGGGAAATTGGCTCCCAAGCTCATTGGGGTTGCTGGCAGAACTCATTTCCTTGTGGCTCTAGAACTCATGGAGGCCTGTTTCTTCAAGACCAGCAGGAGAGAGCATCTGACCCTGAGGTCCAGGCCCTCCTTTAAGGACTTTTGCCTGAAGAATGCAGGCTCACCAAGTGTGATATTAATACTTCAAAATCCACCAGCCTCGAGGTGCAATAACTCATCTCCTTTGCCATGTTCTGTTGCTTAGAATTCAGCCTCGGGTCCTCCACACTGAGGGACTGCACAGGCACGGACAGTGTGGGGTGGGAGGGACTATTGGGGTCATCTTGGGGTCTGTCTGCCACACCATCCTTCATTCATTTGGCCAAAAAATGTCCCAAGATGCTGGCCTTAGCTCACACCAACTAGAATGGGCACTTGGTTTTGTCACCCATGGAATGAGTATTGCTTCCTGCTGCCATCTGAGGTTCCTCTAGTGATGGCGCCTCGTTGGGGGCATGCAGCCCTGGGGAAGGGCTGGGTTCTGTGGGAGGGAGGTTCGGAGAGCCCTGAGTGAGCCTCACCTCTCATCTGCATGTATATTGCCTGACTCTGACCCAGGAGCCCACGTGGAGTGCAGACCTGGAGGCATGTCTTTAGCAAGGTATGCACTCCTGCCCACACCTCTGGCCTCCTGCCCACACCTGCCAAGCAGAGCCTTCTGTTTGGATCTGCCCCACTCCACCTGCTTTGTGACATTAGGGAAGTCACTCACCCTCTCTAGGCCCACGTTGTCCCTCCAGTGAAGTGGAAACGGATGGACTGGGCAGGGCCCAGAGTCCTCACCTGTACCGGGGAGACAGCGCCACCCAGGAGGGGACTCTCTCTGAGACTGTGGTCCTGGTGGCAGGGGAATCGAGGGAAGGACCAGCTGGGGCCCAGCAGAGGAGACTCAGCAGAAGCCAGCATCTCCACATCCGCCTTTGCTCTCTCTCCCAAACCCATATTGTTTTGTAAAAAAAATAATTCTGCCTTCTTTCTTTAAAACAGACAGGCAATAAGCCTCATGTGCTCAGGGCCTGGAAGAGACTTGCGAGAAAGTGCAAGCAACAGAGCCCGAGGGGTCACTGCAAAATGCCAGCCCTGCCACCCTCACCACTGTGGGGAACACAGAAACCAGAGCCTGTGGTGGCAGAGGGGAGCTGTGGGCGGTGGCGGCAAGCACTTGAGCTCTCCGCCGGCCACTCATGTCCCCGTGAGCCCTCACTCAGATATGTGCCAGCCCACGCATCAGCCATCGCTGGCCTCCACCTGCAGGCTGGCAAGGCAGCTGCCTGGTGTGTATTTTACATTTGCCTTTTCCAAAGCCAGCCCAGCGTGTGGCCTCCAGTGGTGCTGGCCTCCTGCCGCCTCTGCACGGCTGACTGGCATTTTGGAAAAAAGTGAAGTTGGAGGGTGTTCTCTTTCCCTCTTCATGAGAGAGGCCTGCAGTGCATGCTGGTGGGTGAGGGGAGCTTGAGAGCTGGGCTGGGGTGACACAGGCCAAGTGGGGTGCCAGCCATGTCCTGAGCCAGGCAGGAGCTCAGGAAAGCCCCTTGCCCTCTCTGGGCCTCGTCTGCAAGCTGTCCTGTGCCAGACCTCCTGGAACTCTTAGGATGGAGGCCCGGGGGGGGATGTGGGAGGATGCAGCTGGTGGGAGCCGGCTCAGCCCAGAAGATGAGGTCCCTGCTCAGGGTGTGCACATCTGCATGGGGAAGTGCTCCTTTTTTATGAGGGGACTTCAACTGGTTAAATTTTACAGCAATAGGAAACTTGTAACCTCACTTAGTAATTACATGGAGCCCTGCAGTGAGCACACCCCATAAAAGTCCACTGCCCCTGGGAACCTGGTGAGGGGAAGAGCTCCTGCCACCTCCTCTCCTCTGCAGGGCAGGCGATGCCCAGGCCCTCAGGGGTGTGGACATTGCAGGCACCTTGAGGCCCCATCAGAAGGGTGGCTCCATGCCAGGAGCCCCAGAGTGTCTGCTGGTGGGGTGGCCAGTTCAGTTTTCTCTCAGAGGACTGTAGATAGAGCCTCTCTGCTACTTGAACCAATGCCTGGCTCACTGAGGCCACGCAAGGGCCACATCACACATGGTCCTGAGCAGCAGCTGGGTGTGGGCAGCAGAATAATGACCCCTAAAGGAGTCCAGTACCCAGAACCTATGACTGTGTGACCCTACCTGGCTCAGAGACTTTGCAGATTTAATTAAGGATTTGGAAATGAAAAGGTCTCTCTGGAGTATCTGCTGGGCCCAATGTAATTGCAAGGGTCCTTATAAAGGAAAGAGAGAAGCAAGAGGGTTGGAGTCAGAGGAAGACAGGTGACCACGGAGCAGATGTTGCGGTGATGAGGGCACAAGCTGAGGAATGTGGGCAGCCTCTAGAGTTGAAAAAGACAAGGAAACAGCCTCCAGGTGGAAGGAAACCCAGCCCACACCTTGGTTTCAGCCCTGTGTCAGACCTTTGGCCTCCAGAGTTGTAGGACCAATTTGTATTGTTTCAGACGCTACATTTGTGGAAGCTGATTATGGGAGCAATAGGAAAAGAATCCACCAGTGCTATAGACTAAACGCATGTATCACCCACCTGAGCTGATGTGGTTTTGATATGGTTTGGCTCCATGTCCCCTCCCAAATCTCACCTTGAATTGTAATAATCCCCTTGTGTCAAGGGCAGGGCCAGTGGGAGATACTTGAATCATGGGGACGGTTTCCCCCAAACTGTTCTCATGGTAATGAATAAGTCTCATGAGATCTATGGTTTTATAAATGAGCATTCCCCTACACAAGCTCTCTTGCCTTCTGCCATGTAAAACATGCCTTTTCGCCTTCCGCCATCATTGTGAGGCCTCCCCAGCCGTGTGGAGCTGTGAGTCCATTAAATCTCCTTCTTTATAAAGTATCCAGTCTCGGCTATTTCTTCATAGCAGTATGAAAATAGACTAATACAGATTGGAAGTTATGTCCCCTGCAAATCTCCTATCAAATTGTGATCCCCAGGGTTGGAGATGGAGCCGGATGGGAGGTGATGGAATGAACCCTGGGGGTGGGTTTCTCATGAATGGTTTAGCACCGTCCCCTTGGTGCTGTCCTCATGATCATACGTGAGTTCTTGTGAGACCTGGCTGTTTAGAAGTGTGTGGCATGTACCCCCACCCTTGCTCCCTCTCTCACCGGTTGATGTTCCTGCTCTCCATTCACCTTCCACCATCAGTAAAAGCCCCCTGAGGCCCCTCCAGAAGTGGAGCAGATGTGGCATCTGCTTGTACAACCTGCAGAACCATCAGCTAATTAAACTTCTTTTCTTTATAAATGACCTGGCTTGAGTAGTCCTCTCCTCTCTTCTCTCCTCTCCTCTCTTTTCCTTTCCTTTCCTCTTTTTTATTTCACTCTTGTCACCCAGGCTGGAATGCAGTGGCACCATCTTGGCTCACTGCAACCTCTACCTCCAGGGTTCAAGCGATTCTCCTGCCTCAGCCTCCTGAGTAGCTGGGATTACAAGCACGTGCCACCACCCCCAGCTAATTTTTGTATTTTTACTAGAGATGGGTTTCACCATATTGGCCAGGCTGGTCTTGAACTCCTGGGCTCAGGTGATCCACCCACCTCAGCTTCCAAAAGTGCTGGGATTACAGGTGTGAGCCACCTCGCCCAGCCTGTGAGCATTTCTTTACAGCAACACAAGAATGGCCTAACACAGGAGTCATAGGCTGAAATCCTAATCCCCACGGCGATGGCAATAAGAGGTGGGGCCTTGGAAAGGTGATCAGGTCATGAAGCCTTCACAAATCGGATTGATTAGTGCCCTTATAAAAAAGACCCCAGAGAACACATTGGCCCCTCTGCCATGTATGAACACAGCGAGAAGGCACATCTGTGGACCAGGAAGTGGACCTTCACCAGACACCAAATCTACCAGTGCCTTGATCTTGGACCTGCAGCCTCCAGAACTGGGAGAGAAATTTCTGTTGTTTCAAAACCTTCCAATCTACAGTAGTTTTGTTATCACAGCCTGAATAGACTAATACAGAAAATGGTAGCAAAAAGCAGGGTGCTGCTGTACCAAAATCCTTAAAAATGCAGAACTGGGTCATGGACAGAGGACAGAAGTTGGGTGCTAGAAAAACAGATGCTGCTGTGAATGGACTGTTGAACTTACTTGGATCTATCATCTCTTCCTTCTTTCCTATTTCTTCCTTTTGGAATGTCTATCCTATGCCTGTCCCACCACTGGATCTTGAAAGCACATAACTCGTTTGGCTTCCTAGGTTCACAGGTGGAGAGAGATTGGCCTCTGGGCAGTTGTACCTTGAGTTTCACCCATATCAGATTTAGATGCTGCTATTTAGATGAGACTTTGGATTTTAGACTTCAGAGTTGGTGCTGAAACAAATTAAGATTTTGAGGGTTGTTAGGATATAATGAATGTATTTTGCATGTGAGAAGGACATGGATTTGTGGGGGGCACGGCAAGAATGTGATAGACTGAATGTTCGTGTCCCTCCAAAATTCATAGGTTGAAATTTCATCCCTGGAGTGATGGTATTAGGTGTTAACCTTTGGTGGGTGATTAGGTCAGTAGGGCAGAGCTCTCATAAATGATATCAGAGCCCTGATAAAGAGACCCCAGAGAGCTCTCTTGTCCCTTCTGCCATGTGAAGACACAGAGAGAAGACGGCTGTCTATGCATCAGAAAGCAGGACCCCAGCAAATTCAGCATCTGCTGGTACCTTGATCTTAGATGTCCCAGCTGCTAGAACTGGGAGAAAAACATTTCTGTTGTTGATAAGCCACCCAGGTTATGGTATTCAGCCTGAACAGACAAAGAAAATCAGGTATGCAGTAGATGCTCAATTAATACTTACCAAAAGTGTTGAAGTATGGGCACAGTCAAGGAAAACCTGAAGGATTTGTTCAAAGCCCTGATGCAGTCCAGAAAGCTGGAGTCAAGGGGACCCCAGCCAAGGAATGGCTGCTGGAGAAGAGTCTAGAATCATGAGAAGGGTCTATCTAGGCAGAAATGACATTATGCGCTATTGAGTTATGGCTATAGCCCTACCACTGTGCTGGGCTCTTTTTCCATCCATTCAAAAACTAGTTCTTGAGAACCCACTATTTGCCTTTACATTCTCATCTTTACACACGTTTTTTAGCTGAATCATCACAGCTACCCTATAAGGTTTGTACAGCTTTTATCCCATTTTCACACAGGAACAAACCCAGGTATAGAGCAGTTAAGAGACTGTCCCAGCATTACTCAGCCAGTGAGTGGCAAGGCCAGGAATTGAACCCAGCTCTTTGTCACCCATTTGGCCACACTGAGAAGAGCTAGGGTCAGCAACCAGAAGGAGAAGGAGCGTCAGGTACACAACGCCAGCAGCTGGAGGGAGGAGGTGAGAGGCACGGGAACACAGACCAGGACCCACATTTTGCTGCTTAACCAAAACTGAGATCTCTGGGACTGGGCACGGAGCTTCAGGAGTTTGAAAATTCTCTGAGGATATTTTTGAAGTGCGTTTTCTTTTTAATAATAATCTAAAAAGATTTTTACTAGTTATACAGGGAAAACTCTTTGCGGTGATTTATTCAGTGTTTTCCACGCTGAGGACTGTAGTCCCTGAGAGCGTTGACTGATTTCATTTGGGAGATCTTTGAGAATTGTGTTTCCTTATTAAAGGGTTGGGGAAAAAATAAGAGGTAGAAACTTCTGGTTCCAGGCAAGATAAATTGGCCCTCCTCCCTCTCTAGTTTCTTTTTTGATTAAAAAAATCCCAACAATTCTGGACATAACAAACAAGCTTGGTAAGCTTCTGAAAGACGGGAAGGAGGAGATGGATGACCCAGGGGCCTTGGAACCATAGGAACAGCATGGTTCCAAGTTACACATGGTTCCAAGTGACAGCCCGGCTTTTCTTTTTGCCTCCTATATCTCCTGTACTGGGTGCTAGAGAAGCTGCCACCCTAACCACCTACAGGCACAGACCGAAAAAAACAAAAACAAAAACAAAATAAAAAGCCATAAGAAAAGCCTGTTTCCTCTAGCCAAAGATAAAATGGCAGCTTAGCAGACCAGAAAACCTTTTTTAAAACACCCTTCCTGCTGCAGCCACACCAATGAAACGATTGTCTCCCTGCCAGAGGGACCAATCAGGAAGTTCAACCTCCATCTCCACCCACCCAGCAGCAGCAAGGCAGAGCAAGCAGCCTACACACGTGCGTTTTGGTCCCATCAGCCAGTGGTGTTGGTGAGGTCCCACTGAGAGCTGAATATATCCTCCCCTACCCAGAACCAGTGAGGCAGCGTAAGGCTGAATGAGGCAGTGCTAGCTGAAGCTTTGCCCCCACTCTGCTGTTGTCAATGGGGTTTAACAGAGAACCATATTTCCACCCCCACTCAGCAGCAAACAGGCAGTGCACGTTTAGTGCTCGGCTTTCGAGAGCAGGGTTAAGTTTCAGCCTCACCCTTCAGCAATGAGGTGGGATGAGTCAGGGAATCACTGTAGCTGGGGTGTTGTTGTTTCTGAGATGGAGTCTCGCTCTGTCGCCAGGCTGGAGTGCAGTGGCACGATCTCGGCTCATGGCAAGCTCTGCCTCCCAGGTTCAAGCGATTCTCCTGCCTCAGCCTCCCGAGTAGCTGGAACTATAGGCGCGCACCACCACACCCAGCTAATTTTTGTATTTTTAGTAGAGACGGGGTTTTACCATGTTGGCCAGGATGGACTCCATCTCTTGACCTTGTGATCTGCCCACTTCAGCTTCCCAAAGTGCTGGGATTAACAGGCATGAGCCACCGCACCTGGCCAGTTGGAGTGGTTTTAAAAGAGCAAGATGCACAGTAAAACCACACCCTCACCCAGGCCTGAACACTACACCTGAGCAGCATGACTGCCTGTTAAAGAGGAAGATTAAATAGGATACAGAGTCTCCTGACACAGTACTCAAAATATCCAGAACACAATAAAAAAGCCATATTGTACCAAGAACCAGGGCAATCACAGCTTAAATGAGAAAGTCAACAAATGCCAACATGGAGTTGAATCAGATGTTGGAATTATCTGACAAGAATTATAAAGCAGCAATCTTAAGAATGCTTCAGCAGCAATTGTGAACATGCTTGAAACAAATGGAAAAATAGAAAATCTTCAGCAAAAAAATGGAGATATTAAAAAAAACACACACCAAAGGGAAATTTCAGAGCTGAAAAAGTATAGTAACTAAATTAAAAAAAAAAAAAAACTCACTAGATGGGTTCAGTAGTAAATTAGAGATGGCAGAAGAGGGAAGTGGTGAACTCAAAGACAGATCAATAGAATTCAAAGACAGACCAGTCTGAGCTACAGAGAGAAAACAGATTGAAGAAAATGAACAGAGACTCTGGGACTATTACAAAGGTTCTAATATTCATGTCACTGTAGTCCTAGAAGGAGAGGAGAAGTAAGGTGAGACGTTAAAAGGATCTGAGTAAATAAAGGCTGAAAATTTGCCAATTTTTTTTTTAGAAAGGCAAGTGGTCTTGCTATGTTGCCCAGGCTGGTCTCAAACTCCTGGCCTCTAGTTATCCTCCCATCTTGGCCTTAACTTAAGTTTGTCAAAAGCATAAGCTTATAGATCCAAGACATGAAGAGAACCCCAAACAGGATGAACTCAAAGAAATCCTTGCCAAGAAACATCATAATCAAATTTCTGAAAACTAAAGACAAAGACAAAGAAAAATTCCTGAAGGCAGCCAGAGAAAAATGACATACAGTCATGTGCTGCATATGATGTTTTGATCAATAAACCGCATACACGATGGTGATCTCATAAGATTATAATAGCATATTTTTACTGCACCTTTTCTACCTTTAGATAGGTTTAGATACAAAAACACGTACCGAGTATTACAGTTGCCTACAGTATTCAGCACAGTATCACATTATGCAGGTATGTAGCTGAGGAGCAATGCGCTATACTAGGTAGTCCATGTGTGTAGTAGGCTAGGTTTGTGTAAGTACACTCTATGATATTTGCATGATGACAAAATTGCCTACTGACTAATTTATCAAAATGTATCCTCACCATTAAGTGATGCATGACTGTATTATGCTTAGGGGAACACCAATCCAAATGACAGCCGATTTTGCATCTGAAACCATGAGGGCCAAGAGGAAGTGGCACAACATTTTTCGAGTTCTGAACAAATGGAACTGTCAACCCTCAAATTCTGTATCCTGGAAAAAAATATATTCTTCAGTAATAAAGGGGAAATAAACTCTGATGAAATCTTTTTTTTTCTTTTTTCTTTCTTTTTTTTTTTTTGGAGACAGAGTCTTGCTCTGTCACCCAGGCTGGAGTGTAATGACATGATCTCGGCTTACTGCAACCTCTGCCTCCTGGGTTCAAGTGATTCTCGTGCCTCAGCCTCCCAAGTAGCTGGGACTATAGGTGCCCGCCACCACGCCCAGCTAATTTTTGTATTTTTAGTAGAGATGGGGTTTCACCATGTTGGCCAGGCTGGTCTCGAACTCTTCACCTCAGGTGATCCACCCATCTCAGCTCCCAAAGTGCTGGGATTACAGGCATGAGCCACTGCATCTGGCTGAAATCTTTTAAAGACCTAAATAAATAGACATTCCATGTTTGTGGATTGGAAGTTTCAATATTGTTAATCTATAGATTTAATGCAATCCCAATCAACTTGCCAGAAAACTCTTTGTTGATATCAGCAAACTTATTTAAAGTTTATATGGAAAGGGAAAAAGCACAAAATAGCCAACACAATACAGAAGAAGCACAAAATTGAAGGACTCACACCACATGATTTCAAGAAGTATAGTAATCGAGCTACAATAATCACGACAATGTGGTATTAGCAGAAAATAGACACAAAGGTTAGTGAAACAGAATACAGAATGCAGAATTGGACTCACACAATTCTAGCTGACTGGTCTTTGACAACAGTGTAATGGCAATTCAATGGAGAAAGAGTAATCTTTTCAAAATATAGTGCTGGAATCATTGGACATCCATATGCAAACAAATGATTCTAAACACAGACTTTACACCTTTCACAAAAATTAACTCAAAACAGGTCATAAACCTAAATGTAAAATGTGAAACTATAAAACTCCTAGAAGAAAATACAGAAAGAATTCTACTTGACTTTGGGTTTGCCGATAAATTTTTAGATACAACATCAACAGCATGATCCATGAAAGAAAATGATGGTAAATTGGATGTAATTAAAATAGAATCTTGTGTACTGCAAAAGACAATAAGAGGATAAAAATAAAAACCACATATTTGGGGTAGATATTTGCAAAATGCATACCTGTTAAATAACTTGTATCCAAAAATGTTTTAAAGAATTATTAAAAATTAGCAGTAAGAAAACAAACAACCTAATTCAAAAGTAGGGAAAAGATCTTCATGGACTCCTCATCAAAAGAAGATATATACATAGCAAATAAGTATGTGGAAGGAGCTCAAAATCATTTGTCATTAGCAATTTGCAAATGAAAACAATAATGAGACACCAATACACACCTATTAGATTGGTTAAAATCCAATACCAGTTGCTGGTGAGGATGCAGAGCAACAGGAACTCTCACTCATTTCTGGTTGGAATACAAAATGGCACAGCCACTTTGGGAGACAGTTTGGCAGTTTCTTACAAAGCTAAATATAATCTTACCATATGATCCATCAATCATGCTCCTCAGTATTTACCCAACTGAGTTGAAAACTTATGTCCACACAAAAACCTGCATATAAATGTTTATATCAGCTTTATTCATAATTGCCAAAAACTGGAGATAACCAAGATGTCCTTCATAGAATGGATAAACAAACTGTGGCTCATCCATACAATGGAATATTATTCAGCAATTAAAAAAACGACCTATCAAGTCACAAAAGACATGGATAAATACTAAATACTCATTTCTAAGTGAAAGACTACTGTTAAGCGTATTGCTAAATGAAAGAAGCCAGTTTGAAAAGGCTACATTCTGTAAGTTTCCAATCATATGGCATTCTGAGAAAAGCAAAACTATTGAGAAAATAAAAAACTATGGTTTCTAGGGGACTGGGGGTATAATTGAATAGGTGAATCACAAGGGATATTTTAGGGCATGAAAACAATCTTGTATTATACTGTAATATTGGCTACATGATATATACGTTTGTCAAAATCAATCAAGCTTTACAGCACAACATTAACATATAAATTTTTTTCCATATATGCAAATTTAAAAATCATTTAGGAGGTTGAGACAGCCCAAAATGGAAGGCAGTCAGTGAAAAAATCATCTAAATGCATTACAGATGTATAAAACAGCCTAACTGAAGGGAATGGGAAGATAAGATGCTCATTTAAGTGACTTTGAACATAGTAGAGTCTGAACACTGAAAGCAAAAGAACTGTACCTAAACACTGCATTCTAGTTGATAAAGTTCTTCCCACAGAGGGTACAGGTAGACATGAAACTACTACAGATGTACACTGGAAGAAACAATTAAGTAAACAGATGACAGAGGATGGGAGCCAAGTTTTTTATTGTTAAGTAGTAAACTACAGATAAGCCAAGAGTCTAAAATGATACATGTAGCAATGGATTAGAGTTGACATCAGTATAAATTCATGTTTAGAATAATGTAAATACATATAGTTACATACAGAAATAGTAAAGATGTGTATATACATGATTTAGTATAAACAAACATATCACCTTGCTCCATCAGTTGAGAGGGCCTAGAAGCAATGACACTACAGTAACAATGAGCACATCTTTCACCCAGACCTTGGTTTCTAACACCATTCTCCAATAAAAGGAACCAGGAATTCTTGGAACAATGATTGATTCTAGGACTGGGTCAGGAAAGTGCAAGATGGGCCTGGAGTATCTTGTAGTGCCAGGGAGAAAGAAAGTGCAAAAAAAAAAAAAAAAAAAAAAAACCCAAACAGGAAACTCACAGTGATACAAAGTATGTCAATGGGTTAAGGGAACCACATGAGACAGCTTCCAATGGTCAAAGCTAAAACAATGAGTGATAAAATAAATGTAGTATTGGGTTTTAGCCAAAGATATAAATAAATGATTGAATACATAAATAAATGACTACAGACAATCTCCTGTGCAGAATTCTAAATAATGATGTGGGTATCATGCCCTCAAGGAGGTAGAGTGGCGCTACCAACTCCTTCAGTGTAGGCTGCACGTAGTGACTTTTTCCCAAAGATTACAGTATGGAAAGGGAGATGAACAAAGTCACTTTACAGTGGAGAAATCTCACAAGCCCTACTTCAAATGAGGTGATCAAGGTGAACATCAGCAGTGGTAAGTTATATACCCTTGATGTGATATAATGAGAACAGCACTTTACTTTTGTGATCTTCCTCCCCCAAACACATTGCCCCATTTTTATCATGACAAGAACATCATATCAATCCCAGTTGAGGGAAAGTCTACAAAATACCTCGTGTATACTCCTCAAAACCCTCCAGGTTATCAAAAAATAAAAACAGAGCCTGAGAAACTGTCACAATCAAGAAGCGCCTAAGGAGACATGATGACTACAAGAAACAGAATCCTGGGACAGAAAAAGGATATCAGGGAGAAAGTGAAGAAAGCTCACTTTTAAATAGAAAGCATACAAATAAACTACAGACTCGAATCAACAATAACATAACAGGCCAGGCATGGTGGCTCATGCCTTTGGGAGGCCGAAGCAGGCGGATCACCTGAAGTCAGGAATTTGAGACCAGCTTGGCCAACATGGTGAAACCCTGTCTCTATTAAAAATACAAAATTAGCTGGGTGTGTTGGCACACGCCTATAATCCCAGATACTCAGGAGGCCGAGGCAGGAGAATCACTTGAATCTGGGAGGCAGAGGTTGCAGTGAGCCGAGATCACACCAATGTACGCCAGCCTGGGCAACAAGAGTGAAACTCCATCTTAAAATAAATAAATAAATAAATAATAAAATAACATATCAATAGTGGTTCATTAATTGACCAATGTATCATACTAATGTAAAATGTCAAAAACATGGGGAAATTGGGTGTGGGTATATGGCAACTCTCTGTAGTATCTTTAGAATAATTCTGTAAATCTAAAACTGTTCTAAAATTAAAAGTTTATTATTGGAAATTCAAAAAAAATTCAAAAAGAGAAGAGAAAGAAAGGAATGAACTGTTGGTATATGCACCAACCAGAATGGATCTCCAGAGCATCGTATTTTATATATAAAGTCAATCTCAAAATCTTCATACTATATGATTTCTTTTATGTAACATTTAAAAATGACAAAGATAAAGAAATGGAGAACTTGTTAGTGCTTTCCAGCAGACAGAGATGGAATGGGTTGTGCAAACTACTTGAATAGTGAGTAGTTATGTGAGTCGGTTGTACGAAAGGGGCAGCACAAGAGAGCTTCTTTGCATAATCAGTGATTACACAAATTTGTGTGTGGAATCAAATTGCACAGAACTGCATACACCCTCTACATATACACAAATAAATGCCTGTGAAAATGGAATAAGGTCTGTAGTCTAGTTAACAGCATTGCACCAATGTCAATTCCCTTGTTTTGATACTGTACTAGCGTTAGCACCATTAAGGACAACTGGGAAAAGGGTATATTGGAGTCTGTGTTCTAGTTTTGCAATTTCCTATAGACTCCTGTGAGTCTATAATTATTTTTTAAGTTAAAGTAAAAGTCTGAGTACTCCAGTAATGGCAGAATAGCTTGCAACAGACTCTGTTTTCTCCTGACAATAATTACACTCTGGACAAAATATAAAAACAGCCATTTGAATGAACATTTAAGAACAACCCGAAACAAGCTAAGACTTAAGAGGACATGACACCTAAAACAAGGAAACATTAGATGAGATGTATGTTTAAATGATGTTTCCCCGAGAGACACTATCCAGTGTGTATCGCATGCAGGAATAAGCTCAAGCAGAAAGTGACAATCTAAAGAGGCTGCTGAACCAGAGGCCTGGGTTAAGAGAAACCATAGAAGCTGAAAGTGGGGAAGAAAGGAGAGAGTCATGGGGTGGAAGGAAGTATCCCCAAATCTGCATACCAATTCCTCTTCAAAACCTTGGCTAACTCCTAAACTGCTTATGTATGAGTAAAGACTCTAAAAATCTCAGTGAAAAGCAGCACCTAGAAGTCTGAAAGAACCAAGCACAGATTTAATCAGCTGCCCAGTTCAGGAGGGATAGAACTTGAAGTTCCATTTTTGAAACGTTATCCCTTCAACTGAAGCCAAAGGAGCCATGCCTTATGTATAAGGACCGTGTTCCAGGACTAAGGACCACACTCTAGGACTAAGGGAAAAATGGGAAGGAAATTGCCCTTTGAAAACCTTAAAGCAAGCCTCTCCCAGACCAAAGTAATGACTGCCACTTATTTATTTGCCTTCCAGAAAAAAGGAAACACTCTTTAAAGGAAAATAATAGAATCCAGAGCTTCTATGATGTATCGCCTATAATGTTTATTGTATGGTCAAAAATTAATAGTGTAAACCAAACATAAAATTCTATGTGCCCCTCAACCAACTGAAGGGACCCCTCTCTTGGCCAAGGGGATCCAAAGAAACCTGAAAAACTAGTTTAGGCCATGACAGCAAGTGGAGATCAGACGTGGCCCATTATACCCTTCTCCCTTTGGAATTAAGGCACAACGGATCAGCATTAACATTACAATGGAGATCATAAGACAAACAAAACACACTCTTTGTAGCAACGATACCCACTCCAACCTGACTCTGGTATAGCATCCCATGACAGTAGACCCTGAAGGAAACCAAAGTATTTTACCCCAAAATACATTTTCTTTAACCTATTTTGAAAAGCCCCTGCAAAGCCATCTTTTGTAGGGGAAATGTTCATTCTGTAGAGAATCTCTTTTCCTTACTAGGTCTTTTTCAGAGAGTCTGACACCTTTTAAGGTCCTATAGGCACTTACCATCTATTCTCTCTGAAGCCTGTTACTTGGAGGCTTCACCTACATAACAAGAACCTTGGCTTCTGCAACTCCCCCTTATCTTAACTCAAGCATTTCTTTATTCTGACTTCAACTCTTCAGCCAAAGCTTAACTTTTTCAACCAATCACCAATCAGGAAATCTTTGAATCCAGCTACCCCCACCCTTCTTCACTTCAAGATGCCCTGCCTTTCCAGGCTGAACCAATATATACTTTACATATACCGATGTGTGTCTTTGCCTGTAACTTCTGTCTCCCTAAAATGTATAAAACCAAGCTATAACCCAACCACCCTGGGCACATGTTCTTAGGACCTCCTGAGGCTGTGCCACAGGACATGGGCACTCAAATATGAGACTCAGAAGAAACCTCTTTAAATATTTTACGGAGTTTGGCTTTTTTGAGGTCAAAAGTAGGATGAAAAGGAGCAGAAAAATGTGACTCATAATCAAAGAAAAAAGCCAATCAAAAGAAGCAAACTAACAGATGGCTCAGATATTTGAGTTAGTTGAGCAGAAGTTTAAGTAAACTTTTTACAGGAAAAAGATGGATATATTATGTATATTTCCACTGTAATGAGAAATATCAGATGAGAAATAAAAAAGAAAAAAGAATCAATGATTTGGAAACTGGACAATTCAATATCTGAAATGAACACTGTATTAGATGGCAGACTGGAGACTCCAGAAGAAAGCATCAGTGAACTTGAAAATAGGTCAATAGAAATTAATCAAATTGAAACCTAGAAAAAAGTTAAAACTTCAAACAGAACTCAATGTGAAACAATGTTAAGAAATCTAATATATATGTGATTGGATTCCTAGAAGAAAAAAAGAGAAAATGAAACAGAAAAATATGTAAAGTATTAATAGCCTCCCCAAAATCTAAATTTAAGTAAAAACACTAACACACAAGTCTAAGGATCTCTGTGGGACTAAACAGGATACATACAAAGAAAACTACACCTAGATATACCACAGTAAAATTGGGAAAACTAAAGATAAGAAAAATCTTAAGTCAAAGAAAAATGGTGCATTACATATAGGGTAGACAATGATAATAATAACAATGGACTTCTTGTCAGAAATAATAGAGGTCATAATGAAAGATTCTTGTATCTGTTCAAACCTCGAGAGCGCACCAACAGACAACACCAGGCGGTGGGGAGCAACACGCTGTTTTAATGAGCCCCTGCATGCGGGCTGGCTGAGGCCTAAAATGGCGTCAGCCCCAAATGAAGACGGGGCAGGCATTTTATAGTCCTCTGTAAACAGGAAGTGTCCCAGTCTGACGTGACTGCTACGTAGTACCCGGATGGCCTCTTTCTTGATCTTCAGGGTACGTGTCTTCCGGCTGGGGTAGGTGTCTTCTGGTGGGCTCTCTTCCTGCTTCTGCTATCTTGCTGACGCACGCTGCTGGAGCAAGTAGCCTTGCGCCTTGGGACTGGGCCTGAGAAGGTGGGAGTTACTCATCCCTTCAAGCTTTCAGGCCCCGGGGAGAATCTTTCGCATAACAATAGAAAAACATCTTTAAAGTGCTAAAAGAAAAATATGGCCTTCCAGAATTCTGTCTCCAGCAAAAATATCTTTCAAAAATAAAGGAGACTTTCAGTTTCTAGTCAGGCATGTAAGAAGCTTAGAAGTTGCCACTCTATCCCAACAGGTAAAAAAAAAAAAAAACAAAACAAACTGAACAAACTGCTTTCAAAACCGACGACTTGTTTGAAAATCAATGACTCTTCTTACATCTGTACAAGAAGTGAGATACAGGGCACTCCTTTTCCCCCCTGAATTGGAAAGATAGGCAAATTCAGGGATTCAAAACTTACTGGAAGAGAAACCCATTCACTGAAACCTCATGGGAACCAGTGCCAGCATAGAAAAACCTAAAGTGTAATCAAAAAATTGCTGGAGGCTTAATGTGGACAAATCTGAGAGTTAAAAATTCCAGGAAGACCCGGTCATGGGAGTAGGAGGGAACTATTTGGAGAGTTTTATCTGCAGAACCTCTATCAGGTCCTCATAGTGAATATTGGAGAAAAATTCCCTCCTGCTTCTGGCAAGGAAAGGGGAAAGGGAACCGTTTTGATATATACTAGAGCATTATATTCTTCTTAATAAGGTCTGCCCTCAGGAGAAACTGTTTGACCAGAGCTTAACCTGCTGGGGTTTTATCAGAGCCTAACTAACCTGGGGAAAAGCAAATACCCATTTTCAGCCAGCTCTAGCCTTCTACATGGAGGAAGGGAAATACCTAACTCCAAAAGCTCGTTCTTTCAAAAAAAAAAAAAAAAAAAAAAAAAATCAATAGAATTGGTAAACCTCTAGCCTGGTTAACTAAGAAAGAAGACGCAAATTACTAACGTCAGAAATGAAATAGAAGCCATCACTACTGGTCCCATGAAAATGAAAAGAACAAAAATGGAATGCTATAACAACTCTATACTTACAAATTTAATAATCTAGAGGAAATGAACGCATTCCTTGAGAAATACTCTGCCAAAACTCACATAAGAAGAAACAGATAACCTGATAGGCCTATATCTATTATGGAAATTAAATAAATAAATAAGAACCCTCTAAAACAGAGAGCACTAGATCCAGATGGGTTCACCTGTGAATCCCACCAATCATTCAAAGGACAAGTTATAACAGTTATCTACAGTCTCTTTCAGAAGACAGAAACAGTAAGAATACTTCCTAAATCATTCCATGAGGCCAGCATTACCCTACTACCAATCCAAAGACATTGCAAGAAAAGAAAACTACAGACCAATATTGCTCATGAACAGAGATACAAAAACCCTAAACCATACTGGCAAATAAATCCAACAATGTATAAAAAGAAGTATATACCACAACCAAGTGGCATTTATCCCAGGTATGCAAGGCTGATTCAACATTCAAAAATCAATCAAATGTAATCCATCACATTAACAGGTTAAAAAATTATGTGGTCATATCAATAGATGCAGAAAAACCATTTGACAAAATTTACCACCTATTCATGGATTTTTAAAACTCAGTAAACTAGAAATAGAGAGGAACTTCCTTAATAAAGAATATCTGCAAAAACCCTACAGCTGTCGTATTTAATGGTGAGAAATTTGAAGCTTTCCTGCTAAGACTGGGAATAAGTCAAGGATGTCTCTATCACCACTGCTTTTCAGCATCATGCTGGAAGTTCTAGCTAATGCAATACAAGAAAATGAAATTAAAGGTATAAACCTTGGGAAGGAAGAAATAAAACTGTTTTTGTTTGCAAAAGACATGATTGTCTCTATAGAAAATCAAAAAGGATAGAAAAAAAGCTTCCTGGGCATAATAAGCAATTATAACAAGGTTGCAGGATATAAAGTTAATACCCCAAATCAACTGCTTTCCAATATACCAGCAATAAACAAATGAAATTTGAAATTTAGCACCCTGAAAATGAAATACTCAGGTACAAATCTCACAAAATATGTACAAGATCTATATGAAGAAAATTACAAAACTCGGATGAAAGAAATTAAAGAACGGCCAGGCATAGTGGCTCACACCTGTAATCCCAGCACCTTGAGAGGCTGAGGAAGGTGGATCATCTGAGGCCAGGAGTTCAAGACCAGCCTGGTCAACATGGTGAAATGCCGTCTCTACTAAAAATACAAAAACTAGCTGGGCTTGGTGGCATGTGTTTGTAGTCTCAGCTACTCAAGAGGCTGAAGCAGGAGAATCACTTGGACCTGGGAGGCAGAGGTTGCAGTGAGCCGAGATTGCGCCACTGCACTCCAGCCTGGGTGACAGATTGAGAATCTGTCTCAAAAAAAAAAAGAAAGAAAGAAAGAAAAAAATAACCAAATAATAGAGAGATATTCCATGTTCATGAATAGGGAGACTCAATATTGTTGTCAGTTCTTCCCAAACTGATCTGTAGTTTTAATGTTATCCATTAAAAATCCTAGCAAGTTATTTTGTGGGTATCAACAAATTGAATCTAAAGTTTACATGGAAAAGCAACAGATCAAGATAGCCAACATGATGTTAAAGGAGAAGAACATAGTTGGAGGAATGATACCACCTGACTTCAAGACCTACTATAAAGCTATAGTAATCAAGACAGTGTGGTATTGGTAAAAGAATAGACAAGTCAATTAGTGGAACAGAATAGACAGCCCAGAAGCAGACCCACACAAATGTAGTCAACTGATCTTTGAAAGAAGCAAGGGCAATACAACGAAGAAAAAGAATTCTTTCAACAAATGGTGCTGAAACAACTCTACTTCAACAAGCAAAATCATAAATCTAGATACAGACCTACATCCTTCACAAAAATTAACTCAAAACGATCACAGACTTAAGTGTAAAATGCAAAACTGTCAAACTACTGGAAGATAACACAGGAGAAAACTTCAATAACCTTAGGTTTGGAGATGACTTTTTAGATATGACCCCAAAAGCATGGCCCATGAGAGAAAAAAAATCATAAGTTGGACTTCACTAAAATAAAAAAATTCCCAGCTTGGGCAACATAGTGAGATTTCATCTCTATTAAAATTTTAAAAATTAGCCAGGCATGGTGGTGTATGCCTGAAGTCCCAGGAGGCTAAGACAGGAGGACCACTTGAACCCGGGGTTAAAGGCTGCAGTGAGCTGTGATTGCATCACTGCCCTTCAGCCTGGGTGACAGAGTGAGACCATGTTTCAAAAAAATAAAAATAAAAAATTTCTGCTCTGCAAAAGGCATTCTCAAGAGAATAAAAAGAAAAGCCACAGACCAGGAGAAAATATTTTCAAAAGATATATCTGATAAATGTCTTTTATTCAAAATATACAAAGAACTCTCAAAACTCAATAATAAGAAAATGAACAACTTTATTTTTAAAACGGGCCAAAGACCTTAATAGACACCTCATCAAAGAAGATATACAGATGGCAAATAAGCATAATGAAATGATGCTCAACATTGTCAGAGAAGTACAAATTAAAACCACAACCAGCTACCTCCACACGCCTATTAAAATGGCCAAAATCCAGAACACTGACAGCACCACATGCTGCTGAGGATGTGGAGCAACGGGAACTCTCATTCATTGCTGCGGGAATGCAAAATGCTACAGTCACTCTGGAAGACAGTTTGGCACTTTCTTACAATGCTAAACACACTCTTACCACACAATTCAGCAATCACGTTGAATTTACTCACAGGAGTTGAAAAGTTATGTCCATGCAAAACCTTCACATGGATGTTTATAGACTCTTTATTCATAATTACCAAAACTGGAGAGCAGCTAAGATGGCCTTCAGGAGGTGAATGGATAAATAAACTGTGGTATATTCAGATGGAATATTATTTAGTGCTAAAAAGAAATGAGCTATCATAAGAAGACATGGAGGAAGCTTAAATGCATATTGCTAAGTGAAAGAAGCCAGTCCCCTGAAAAGGCTACATACTGTGTGATTCCAACTATATGACACCCTGGGAAGGGCAAACTATAGAGACAGTATAAATAGCAGGGGGTAGAAGGGAGGGAGAGATGAGTGGGTGAGGCACAGAGGATTTTTAGGGCAGTGAATGTTCGTATGATACTATAGTGGTTATTATATATTATAGTGTTATTATAAATTTGCCCAAATGCATAGAATGTACAACATCACAAGTGGACCATAATGTACACTATGGGTGGAATGATGTGTCACTGTAGGTTCATCAGCTGTAACGAGTGGACCACCCTGGTGGGGGATGCTGATAACGTGGGAGGCTGGGCACGTGAGGGGCGCTCAGGAGGTGTATGTACCTTTTCTGTACCGTCTGCTCAATTTTCCCGTGAAACTAAAACTGCCCTAAAAAATAAAAAAAAGTAAAGTCTAATAAACATGAGAGAGAAATAATGACATTCTTGGGGAAATGAAATACAAGAAGATTCTTTGCCAACAGACTTGCACTACAAGAAATGCTAAAGGAATTTTTTCAGTCCGAAGGGACATGATAATGAGTGGAAGTTGTGCTGTGCAGGGAGGAATGCAGAGCGTTGGAAATCGTTACTATGTGCATAAATGGAAAATTGTATTTTTCTAATTCCTTAAAAGACAATTGATTGTTCAATGGGTGAACAATAGGGCTTGTAACTTATTGAAGTAAAATTTATGGCAGCAATAATTCAGAGGATGGGAGGGAAGAAATGGAATTATACTGCTGCATCTCGGCTTATACGTGAGATGGTATAACATTCATTCCCATTGGACCGTGATGTGTTAAGAATGCATATTGTAATCCTGCAGAAACAAGTAAAACTAATACAAAGAAGTATAGCTGAAAACCCATAAAAGGAAATAAAATAGAATACAAAAAAAAAAATACAAACCCCAATTAACTCAAACGAAGGTATGGAAGAAGAAAGCAAAGAATAAATAAAAGGGGGTAAATAGAAAACCAGCAGTAAGATAGTAGACTTGAACCCAACCGTATCAATCATTTTATTAACTGCAAGTAGACTAAACCCCCTAATTAAAAGGAAATATCTCCACTCCAGATAATAAAAGAAAGGTGTAGGATTTCTGCTTTCAGGTGTGGTGAGGCAATACCCTACTGAAACACTCCCACCCCTACACACACCCTACAGAAAACAGTTGTAAAACCTGGACATAATAAAGAATTTTGAAGACACTGGGGAATAAAAACAACACAAATATTTGGAGGAAGTGCTCAGAAAACACGGCCATGTGGTGCAGAATGTTGATAATGGGCAGGGGGATTATGTGTGTGGGGGCAGGGGGTATATGGGAACTCAGAGCTTCCAACTCAATTTTGCAATGAGTCTAAAATGGCTCTAAAAAATAAAATCTATGAAAAAAAAATTATGAGCACATGCCAAAAAAACAGGAACCAGATGAAAGAAGCTACCACTGGCCAAATTCAGGATAATTAGAGCACAAAAATAAATAATGATAGTAATGGGTTTCAACCCATTGAATATAAGAGAAATCCACATCTATGCTGAAACGAATAAAGAAATGTGGGGAAGGGAAAGTTCTTCCTTCAGAAGAATTAAAACTAATAAATATGGATGGAAAGATGAAGTTAGAAAATCATCAAAAACTATCAATGAGGAAAGACATTTAGAAATTAACAGTTTCTAAATGTTTGTGTGTATTTATCTGTTCTCACACTGCTAATAAAGACACACTTGAGACTGGGCAATTTATAAAGGAAAGCGGTTTAATGGACTCAGAGTTCCACATGGCTGGGCGCGCCTCGCAATCACGGCAGAAGGTGAAGGAGGAGCAAAGTCACATCTTACATGGCAGCAGGTAAGAAAGTGTGTGCAGGGAAGGCCCCTTTATAAAACCATCAGCTCTCATGAGACTTACTCACTATCACAAGAACAGCATGGGAAAACCCCACCCCCACAATTCAATTACCTCCTTCTACATCCCTCCCACAACATGTGGGGACTATGGGAGCTGCAATTCAAGATGAGATTTGGGTGGAGACACAGCCAAACCATATCACTCTGTTATGAACTAAATTGCATCCCTCCAAACTCATACGTTAAAGCCCAATCCCCAGTATCTTAGAATGTGACAGTATTTGGAATAGGACCCTTGGTGATTAAGGTTACATGATTAAGGTTAGATGATTAAGGTTAAACAAGGTTGTATGGGTGGAGCCCTAATCCCATATGACTGGGGAACCTTACAGAAACAGGAAGAGACACCAGGGATATGTGCACACAGGGACAGGCCCTGTGAGGACGCAGCAAAAGGCAGCCATCCACAAGCCAAGCCAAGGAGGGAGCCCTTTGGAGAAACCTCTTACTTGGTGAAAGCTGTCAGACACACACAAAATGATTCACACACACACAAAATGTGTCACACAAAATGTGACACACACAAAATGTGTCAGACACACACAAAATGACTCTATTCTTGTGATGGTCTAGGGCAGGCAAAGCCAACCAATGGCGATGTGAGTCAGAGCAGTGTCAGCCTCTAGAGGGGAGGGGTCCATTGACTGGAGATCGGGTGGGCTTTCTAGGGTGATGGACATGTTCTATGTCCTGATTTGTGGGTTAATGATGTGGGTGGTTGCATTTTCAAGACTCATCAAGCTGTTTATTTGAGATATATTTTATCGTATATTGATTCTACTTCAATTGTAAAAGTTGCAAAAAAAAAAAAAGAGGGAAGAGGACTGAGGCTTCCATATTAAAATAATAAATTAAATCAATTAAAATAAAGAGTCTGAATCTTACTGACTTGAGACACCAGGGTGTCAGGGGCAGTAGGCAGGGACCCAGAGGGGTG
The DNA here is from genome assembly GCF_028885655.2 of Pongo abelii. Classification (NCBI taxonomy): domain Eukaryota; kingdom Metazoa; phylum Chordata; class Mammalia; order Primates; family Hominidae; genus Pongo; species Pongo abelii. The sequence goes on along the minus strand of NC_072000.2, from coordinate 105,586,113 downwards.
ACTCCCTCCCCAGCATGGGTCCCACAGGCCCTGGAAAGGGAGTTGGCTCATCTGCAAGGCTGAGTTCCCACCTCACATTCCCTGGAACAGGAGGAAAGACCCCAGATGCAAAAGTTATCTGAGCTCTTCCTCTGCTCTGATAGGGTGTGGGCGAGGCTGCATACCTCATATCCGGGTCTGCCAAGCATCTTCTCCCACAGAGCAAAGCAAGGATCTCCCATTATGTTCAGCACTAGGCTTGTCCCAAGGCAATGTCTCTAGGATTCCCCAGCAGAGAGGAAGGAGAAGGGAAGACTCTCCTGAAAGGACCTCGTGGCCAGGTGCACACAGCAGCAGGAAGTGCCCACAGGGCACTGAAGAACCAGACCCCACCAAGGTCAACGCGAGCTCTGGGTCTGGGGTAAGAAGGACAATGGGGCAGGAAAGTGGGCCTGGAGAGAGGCCTAGGTGAGGGGCTCAGGGGGCAGCTGTAGACCTGGTGAGAGGGTTGGGAGCCCAGGAGCCCTGAGTGTCTGAGGCCTGCTGACCAATGGACTTGGAGATTTTTCTGCAAGTGCCTGAGCGAGGATGGCCAGGGTGTGGGCTGGAACTGGGAGGGGGCTGAGGGTCTGTGCCCAGGCCAGCGTCACGGAGCTCAGGGAGAGGTTGTCCCCCTGAGAAAGGGACAGCTCGGCCACGTGGTCTTGGGGGGCAGAGCTAGGGCCAGGGGTGGGGGCTGATGTAAGAGGGTTGACCTGGCTTTGCCCCCAGTTCAACCATGAGCAAGTCACTGTCCCTTTCTGGGCCTCAGTTTCTCCATCTTTGAAATGAGAAGGATTAAACCGATGCTATGCAAAATCTCCACCAGCTTAAAAGAAAAAGCTTGTGACTGTCCCGTGTGAAGTGCAGAAAGGCAAATTTGGCTTAATCTAAGGAAGAACATTCCAATATTCATAAGCGGCTCCTGAGATGGCTGTGGGATGAGCCACGCTCCCCTACATTGCTCACGAGCTTGTCCAGGGGCGGAGGTGCGGTCCTGGGCCAGGTCTCTGAGGCCCTCACATACCCCCGGTTCTCCTGGTGCACCCATGAGAAGCATCCCGGGCTGGCCGCTGCCTCTCTAGGAATCCAGCCCCGGGAGATCAGCCTTTCACTTCCACGGAGATGTCTGCAAATGGCACCTGTGAGTTCCATCACCCGGCCTAAGATTCCTCCTTTTCCCATTGAGGACATCCAAGTCATTTTGAAACCCAGTTCCAGAGACCACACCTTGATGACAGCACGTTCATAACTAAACCCCGTTTCTCCCTGCCTTGGGGTCCACCCCAAGACCCGCTCCTCTCTCCCTCCAGCAGTGAGACCATGGAGGGGGACCCTTGAAAAAACCAGAGTCACTTAAGCTCGGAAGGACTTGGCCCTGCACGCCGCCACTGGCACCGACCTACGAAAATAGCTGCACTGCCCGAGTTTTGCTTTTCTGAGGAGCTTTGCTGAGCGGCGAGAACGCGCCAAAGCAGATTTCCAGTTTCCAGCTGGCTTTCAGGAAAAAAAAAAAAAAAAAAAAAGGCGGGGCGAGGGAGAGTATTTTCTTTAGGGGCTGGCAAAGACGCCAGCCGTGTTCGTGCCGGCTGGTGGCAACCTATTCAGGGGCCACAACTTCCGGGGTCATTTATTTGCTGTTTCTTTGAGAGCCCACCTCCCTGGCAGTCTCAGTGAAGCCTTGAATCTCACGGCTCCGCTCCCTTTGGAAGGCGTGGAGAGGCCCAAGCCGGGAGGGCTGTCCGGGCACAGGCTCTCGCTCCATCCCCACTGCCCCTGGTGATGGACGCCATGGGAGATGGTGAGCAAGGCAGGGAGCTGGAGGGAGGTGGGGAGGAGGGGGAGCTAAGGGAGGGAGTGAGGGAGTGGGCACTGGGAGGGAGGCGGAGACCCCCGAGTGGGAGCGCGACCCCGGCTTCTTGCCCCTCAGCCCGGAGTCCAGGGCAGCAAGCCCAGGAGTGTTCAGGCAAGAGCCCACGTCCCGGCCTCACCCGGTGAGGTGGGTGGTGCTGCCATGACTCTCTGCCCCACTCCAGCCCAATCTGGCCTCCCCTCCATCAGAATCTCTTGCCAAGGACTCAAAGGAAGCAGCGTGGTCAGTCCCGAGTCCTCCCCACGCCCGGCCTCAGGTGATACACAGTGGGTGTCAGGTTGCTGTTAGGCTGAAATCCTTCCCCGCCCCTGCCTTCCTCCTGCCTGCTCTTCCCCTGGGCCGGCGGCAACCCTTTCCTTATGGAAGGATGGGTGAGCATTTGCAGCCCAGGCTGTCAGGAATCCCAGGCCTGCAGCGGCCTCCCTGAGCGCCTGGGGCAATTCCATGTCTACAGTTCTTCAGTTCCACGGTGGTGTCAAAGCCCAGGGTTCATGGGGACACAGCCCTTTCCACTAGCAGAGACCAACTGGGACTGCCAGGTGGAGGTGCTGCAGTCAGCCATGCGGGCAGGAAAGGGAAGGGAAGCAGAGAAGTGGGTGAAGGACAGGGGAAGAGGGGAATTAAAGTCAGTCGCCCTCAGTCGCTGGTATAACTCCTTACAATGGAGACAGAGAGGGAGAGGCACAGAGAGAAGAGGCAGAGGGAGGATAACTGCCTACAACAGAGACTGAGAGGGAGAAGCACAGACAGAGAAGGAAGGGAGGGAGAGAGGAGGGAAGGAAAGGAAGGGGAGGGGAGAAGAGGGGAGAGGGAGGGAAGGGAGGGATGGAGGGAAGAAGGAAGGAAGGAAGAAACGAAGGAGGGAAGGAGAGGAAGGAAAGGAGGGGACAGCAGGCCGTATCTTTGGTGCAGGGATTATTTCTATTTTATCATCTTGAGGCTCAGCCATGCAACCAGAAACTCTCCAATGATTCCAGACTTATTGTGACCCAGTTTATCTCTAGGTCAGATGCTGGGCAGGAGAACCTGGACTTGGAGTGTCATAGACAGAAGGCAACTTGGAAGGCAACCGGGTCAGCCCACCCACTCCCCTCAGGGAGACTGAGGCACCAGACAGAGGGGAAGTGACTTGTCCAAGACCACACCAGTGCTGAGCCTTCTTTCTGCATAGACCCTGCTCCCTCTGGAGTTTGTGCCTCAGTGTGCAGTTCTGTGACCTAACTGGATTGGTCCAGATGACTCAAAGTTCCTCCAAGCTGAGAGGTCTGCTTTTGTTCATGGCTTATTCCCGAGAACCCCTGGAAAGGGCAGCTGCAGCTGCAGCTGGCCCCCGCCCCTCCCAGGCACTCCAAGGCCAAGGGGCCTTTCGCTCCTGACTCAGGAGACACCCGTGGGGACAGAGGGGGGGGATCTGCCCACACCTGCAGCCCACACCTGCAGCGGAGGGCAGGAGAAGGCAGTGGTTCCCCTGGGAACAGCTCACCTGCAGGGGCCTGGGAGGGTCTTGTGAGCTGCTTGGATCCAGGTGGGAGCAGTCTCCATGCAGAGCTCAGACAATATCTTCCCTGGGGAAGTTTAGACAACCAGGCTGGTGAGCAAAGTTCCTAGATTTGATTAAAAGAAGCCTGACCCTTTCAGGTTCTGCTGCTGACAGCCAAGAGCAGACTTGCCTCCTGCTCAGCAAGGTGGGGGCCACCGAGGCATCTTTTCTTTTAAAAAAGAAAAAACAAGAATACCATGGTGATAGTGAGGATGTGGAGCAATTGAGATACTCTTTTTCTTTTTTGCTGCTTGGAATGCAAAATGTTACAACTGCTTTGAAAACAGGTTTGCAATTGCAGTTTCTTATTGCTTTAAACACACACTTACTCCACAACCCAGCAATCCTCCTTCAAGGTATTTACCCAGAGGAAGTGAAAAGAAGTTATGTTCACACAAACACTTATATGTATAAGTTTGCGGTGGTTTTATTCATAATCACCAAAAATTGGAAATAATACAAATTTTATTTAACCGATGAAATGCATAAACAGACTGAAGTATATCCATAAAATGGACTTGTACTGGAAAATATAAACAAACTAAGGATATGTGGAACGTGATGAAACTCAAAAGTGTTATGCTAAAAATGATGTAACTAGGAAATTCCGTAAACCCACTCTCCCCTAAAAGCAACAGAAATACTTGCAAAACAATAAAATTCGACCATTTTTGAATTCTGGAAATTAACTACATGCGAAAACAAACTGAAAAACACCAGTTACCAGTTGCTGAACCTTAGTAATACCAGTGGGTCTGTGGTGTATTTAACTTGGGGCTATTCTCATACTCTGTCACCCTCCAGCTCAGACGTGCAGTGGTGGTGAAAAGCCAACATTCTCGCAGCCAAAAGAGGATTGACCGCTTTAAAGCTCTGTAGCTGGAAGAGAGGATATTGAGTGTTCTCAACACAGAGAAACGATAAATGTTTGAGATGATGGATATCCTAATTACCATGATCTGATCATTAACATTGCATGTATTGAAACATCATTATCTATTTTACATATATATATATATATATATATATATATACAATCACTATGTGTCAATTAAAAGTAATTTTTATTTTGTCAGGCACAGTGGTTCATGCCTGCAATCCTAGCACTTCAGGAGACTGAGGCAGAAAGATCGCTTGAGCCCAGGAGTTTGGAACCAGACCTGGCAACATAGCAAGATCCTGTCTCTACAAAAAAAGTTTTTAAGAATTAGCTAGGCATGGTGATATGCACCTGTGATCCCACTTACTCAGGAGGCTGAGGTGGGATGATCACTTGAGCCCAGGAGGTCGAGGCTGCAGTGAGCCATGATCGGACCACTGCACTCCAACCTGGGCAACAGAGTGAGACCCTGCCTCAAAAAAAAATTTTTTTAAAAGGGCCTATACTCAGAGAACAGTCAGTAGTTTAACCCAACCAGAAACTGCCTAGAATATCTCCATTCCTATGATGTTGTTGCTATTTGACTTGTCTGTGAACTCAGCTCTGCAAATAAAACTTCATGCCCACGGTACTACTGAAAACGGTAAGAATCTCCTGGTAATATTGCTGCTGCCTAAGGCTATGATTTCAGTTGGGGCTAACAAGAGCCTGGCCGAAAAATGAAAAAGAAGACATATAGAACTAGAAAGCCACAGGGAACTTGAAGAGCTCTGTATTCTTGCCTGTGTAGGGCTATATACACGTCCAAGAAAGACCTGGGGAAGGAGGAGGCCCTGTCGCTCACTGCTGACCTTGAGGCCTTAAACAAGCAGGAAGTGGAAACTAGAGAGGGTTTTTAAACTGCTTGAAGTTTGAAAGTATGTACATTCCCACACAGATAACTTTGGCAAAGGATGGAGAACCGATGCTCAAGGCAGTTAAGAAAATCTGATCGATCACTTGCTGAGCAATAAATTGTATTGACAAAAGACTGAACCCCAGGAGGCCAGGCTTAAAGATATAAACAAACTGATCAAAAGGTGGGGAACAAGGAATTTAGTGGCTGCATAGTACAGGAAACAGAGTTATGCCAGGAAAGCCACTAAACAAACAGGCAGCAAAAATAAAAACAAAAGCAAGCAAAAAGAGAAAAGAAAGACCCAGCAAGAACAATTCCTGGAAGGGGAGAAACTAAAGACAGATTGTTACAATGTGTTATCTAAAATGTCCAGTTTCCAACAAACAATTATGACATATGGAATAAAATGGGAACATATAGCCCATTCAAAGGAAAAAGACCAACCAACAGAAAATGTCCCTAAAGGCACCTACATGTTAGAATTGGGAGACAAAGAATTTAAATAAATACATAAATTTGGGAGCTTAAAAGTACAACACCTAAAATAAAAAATTCACTAGAGAGCTCAAGAATGAATTTGAACTCACGTAAGAAAGAATCAGAGGCCAAACATTTTTAAAGAATGAATACCAATTCTTCACAATCTCTTCTAAGAAGTAGAAGAGGAGGAAACACTTCCCAAATTATGAATATTCTGAGGCCAGTATTACCCTGATACCAAAACAAAAGAAAGACATCGCAAGAAGAGAAAACTACAGACCAGTATCTCTTATTACTATGCATGCAAAATCCTCAACAAAATAGTGGCAAATCATATCCAGCAAAGTATAAAAATAATTCTACACCATGACCAAGTGAGATTTATCCCAGGAATACAAAGTTGGTTTAACACACAAAAATCAATTAATACAACACACTATATCAATAGAATTAAAAAACAAAAACTCCATGATTATCTCTATGCAGACAAACTACACGACAAAACCCAATAAACATTACGATGAAAACACATAATAAACTAGGAATATAAGATAATTTTTTCTGAAACTGACAAAGGGCATCTTAGAAAAACTCACAGCTAACATCATATTTAATGTTGAAAGACTGGATTCTTTCTCTATAAGATCAAGACCAAGACAAGAATGTCTGCTCTCCTCCATTTCTATTCAGAATCATATTGGGGTTTCCAACCAGAGCAATTAGCAAGGAAAGAAAACAAAAGACATTTAGATTGGGAAAAAAAGGTAAAAGTATCTCTATTTGCATATGTCATGATCTTCTATATATATATATAGAGAGAGATTATGAATAACCCACTTTAAAAAACTATTAGAACTTATAAACAAATTCAGTAAGGTTTTAGGATATAAGACCAATACATAAAAATTACTTGTATTTCTATACACTTGCAATAGACAAACTAAAAATGAAATTAAGAAAATAATTGTATTTACAAAAGCATAATAAAAATGAAATAGGAATAAGTTTAACAAAAGAATTGCAAAGCTTATAGTCTGAAAACCACAAAACATTGTTGAAAGAAATTAATACAGCTCTAAATATATGGGAAAACATCCCATGTTCATGTATTGAAAGACTTAATATTGTTAAGATGGCAATACTCCCCAAATTGATCTATGAGTTCAACACAATCCCTGTCAGAATCTCAGCTTTTTTTTGTAGAAACTGACAAGCTAGTTCTAAAATTCATATGCAATTCAAGGGATTCAAAATAGCAAAAATAATCTTTAAAAAGAAAACCAAAGTAGAAAGACTCACACTTCCTGACTTCAAAACCTACTACAAAGCAAGAATAATTACTATAGTACAGTACTGGAAGAAGGGTAGATAAATAGATTAATGGAATAGAATTGAGAGTCCAGAAATAAACCCATGTTTCTATGGTAAACTGATTTTTGACAAGAATCCAAGTCCACCCACTGGAGAAAGAATGGTCTTTTGATAAATGGTGCTGAGACAACTAGATATCCACATGCAAAATAATGAAATTGGACCCTTACCTCACACTGTATTCAAAAGTTAACTCAAAATGGATCAAACTTCTAAATGTAAAAACTGAAACTACAGAATTCTAGAAGGAAACAGAAGGGGTAAAATCTTCATAATCTTTGATTTGGCAGTGGATCTTAGATATAACATCAAAAGCACAAGCAACCAAAGTAAAACCAGACATATCAGACTTCATCAAAATTAATTTTTTTTGTTTGTTTGTTTGTTTTTTTTTCCCAAAGGACACTATTAAGGAAGAGAAAAGACAATGCACAGAATGGTAGAAAATATTTGCAAATCATATACCTGATAAAAATTTGTAATAGCCAAAATGTGAAAACAATCCAAATGCCCATCAACTAGTCAATGGATAAACAAAATGTGGTATATCCATATAATGGAATATTATTTGGCCATAAAAAGAAATTAAGTATTGACATATGCTATGATATGGGTAAACCTTGAAAAAAGTATGCTAAGTAAAGAAAGCCAGTCACAAGAGGCCACAAATTATATAATTCCATTTATATGAAATGTCCACAATTGGAAAATTTATAGAGACAGATAGTACATTAGTAGTTGCTTAGGCCTGGGAGGAAGAGCATATGGAAAGTAGGAGGATGATAGTTAAAGAATACAAGTTTCTTTCTGAAGTAATAAAAATGTTCTGAAGACTATACTTTCAGAGATCATTTCTATAGTTCATTACTAGAGAAGTTTCTCTGAATGTGTAGAGCACCAGAAACTATGAGGAGGAGGCACAGAGTTCTCTCCTGAGCATGAAGCTGGCACTTGGTGTTGCTTTGCTGCAGCTGCTACTTACCATTGGTGATTGTTCTTGTCTTCCTCTTGGAGAATAAGAGAAAGAGAATGCAGTGTGAGTCGTTCTTGTTTTTACAAAAAAAAAATTTTCTGAAGTTTATTGTGGTCCTGGTTGCACTTATTTGTAAATATATTAAACACCACTGAACCTGAACTTTTTTTAATGGATCCATTTTATATTATGTGAAATATATCTCAATAAAACTATTTTTTTAAAGAAGATGGATGTAGATGTGTGGCATTATATCTGATGCCTCTGTTCTGTTCCAGTGGTCTATATATCCATTTTGGTACCAGTACCATGTTGTTTTGGTTATTGTAGCCTTGTTGTATAGTTTGAAGTCAGGTAGCTTGATGCCTCCAGCTTTGTTCTTTTTGCTTAGGATTGTCTTGGCTATATGGGCTCTGTTTTTGTTCCATATGAAATTTAAAGTAGTTTTTTTCTAATTCTGTGAAGAAAGCCAATGGTAGTTTGATAGGGATAGCATTGAATCTATAAATTACTTTAAGCAGTATGGCCATTTTCACGATATTGATTTTTTCTATCCATGAGCATGGAACGTTTTTCCATTGGTGTCCTTTCATTTCATTGAGCAGTGTTTTGTAGTTCTCTTTGAAGAGGTCCTTCACATCACTTGTAAGTGGTATTCCTAGGTATTTTATTCTCTTTGTAGCAATTGTGAATGGTAGTTCACTCATGATTTGGTTCTCTATTATTGGTGTATAGGAATGCTTGTGATTTTTGCACATTGATTTTGTATCCTGAGACTTTGCTGAAGTTGCTTATCAGCTTAAGGAGATTTGGGGCTGAGATGACGGAGTTTTCTAAATATACAATCATGTCATCTGCAGAGACAATTTGACTTCCTCTCTTCCTATTTGAATACCCTTTATTTCTTTCTCTTGCCTGAATCCCTTGGCTAGAACTTCCAATACTATGTTGAATAGGAGTGGTGAGAGAGGCCATCCTTGCCTTATGCTGGTTTTCAAAGGGAATGCTTCCAGCTTTTGCCCATTCAGTATGATATTGGCTGTGAGTTTGTCAAAATAGCTCTTATTTTGAGATATGTTCCATCAGTACCTAGTTTATTGAAAGTTTTTAGCATGAAGGGGTGTTGAATTTTATTGAAGGCCTTTTCTGCATCTATTGAGATAATCATGTGGTTTTTTGTCATTGGTTCTGTTTATGTGATGGATTATGTCTATTGATTTGCATATGCTGAACCACGCTTGCATCCCAGGGTTGAAGCTGACTTGATCATGGTGGATAAGCTTTTTGATGTGCTGCTGGATTCGGTTTGCCAGTATTTTATTGAGGATTTTCGCATTGATGTTCATCAGGGGTACTGGCCTGAAATTTTCTTTTTTTGTTGTGTCTCTGCCAGGTTTTGGTATCAGAATGATGTTGGCCTCATAAAATGACTTAGGGAGGAGTCTCTCTTTTTCTATTGTTTTGAACAGTTTCAGAAGGAATGGCATCAGCTCCTCTTTGTACCTCTCAGAGAATTTGGCTGTGAGTCTGTCTCGTGGTCTTGGGCTTTTTTTGGTTGGTAGGCTGTTAATTACTGCCTCAATTTCAGAACTTGTTATTGGTCTATTGAGGGATTCAACTTTTTCCTAGTTTAGTCTTGGGAGGGTGTATGTGTCCAGGAATTTATTTTATTTTTATTTTTTTAGATTTTCTAATTTATTTGCATAGAGGTGTTTATAGTATTCTCTGATGGTAGTTTGTATTTCTGTGGGATCAGTGGTGATCTCCCCTTTATCAACCATCTGATCTTTGACAAACCTGACAAAAACAAGCAATGGGGAAAGGATTTCCTACTTAATAAATGGTGTTGGAAAACTGGCTAGCCATATGCAAAAAACTGAAACTGGACCCCTTCCTTACTCCTTATACAAAAATTAACTCAAGATGGATTAAAGACTTAAACGTAAGACCTAAAACCATAAAAACCCTAGAAGAAAACATAGGCAATACAATTCAGGACATAGGCATGGGCAAAGACTTTGTGACTAAAACACCAAAGGCAATGGCAACAAAAGCTAAAATTGACAAATGCGATCTAATTAAACTAAAGAGCTTCTGCACAGCAAAAGAAACCACCATCAGAGTGAACAGGCAACCTACAGAATGGGAGAAAATTTTTACAATCTATCTATCCGACAAAGGGCTAATATCCAGAAACTACAAAGAACTTAAACAAATTTACAAGGAAAAACCAAACAACTCCATCAAAAAGTGGGTGAAAGACATGAGCAGACACTTCTCAAAAGAAGACATTTATGAGGCCAACAAACATATGAAAAAAAGGTCATCATCGCTGGTCATTAGAGAAATACAAATCAAAACCACAATGAGATCCCATCTCACACCAGTTAGAATGGGGATCATTAAAAAGTCAGGAAACAACAGATGCTGGAGAGGATGTGGAGAAATAGAAACACTTTTACACTGTTGGTGGGAGTGTAAATTAGTTTGACCATTGTGGAAGGCAGTGTGGAGATTCCTCAAGGATCTAGAACCAGAAATACCATTTGACCCAGCAATCCCATTGCTCGGTATATACCCAAAGGATTATAAATCATTCTACCATAAAGACACATGCACACGTGTGTTTATTGCAGCACTGTTCACAATAGCAAAGACTTGGATCCGACCCAAATGCCCATCAACGATAGACTGGATAAAGAAAATGTGGCACACAGACACCATGGAATACTATGCAGCCATAAAAAAGAATGAGTTCATGTCCTTTGCAGGGACATGGATGAAGCTGGAAACCATCATTCTCAGCAAACTAACACAGGAAAAGAAAACCAAACACCACATGTTCTCACTCATAAGTGGGAGCTGAACAATGAGAACACATGGACACAGGAAGGAGAATGTCACACACCAAGGCCTGTTGGGGGTTGGGGTGCTAGGGGAGAGATAGCATTAGGAGAAATACCTAATGTAGATGACAGGTTGATGGGTTCAGCAAACCCCCATGGCACACATATACCTATGTAACAAACCCGCACATTCTGCGCATGTATCCCAGAACTTAAAGTATAATAAAAAATAATATCATAAAATAAAAAGGATGGAATGATCAACTGTTTTGAATGTTACTCAGATAAAAACTCTCTCTCTCTCAGTGGTGGCAGAGAGAGAGAGAGTAACGAAATTGGTAGACTTAAAAATAGACCAATAGAGATCATTGAGTATAGGGAACAAAAGTAAAAGAATGAAGATAAAATGGACAGAGTTTCAGATATCTGTAAAAATCATCACATGTACTAACATATGCATAATGGGAGCCCCCAAATGGAAAAGAGAATGAGGCAGAAAATGATTGAAGAAATAATGACTAAAAGGTTCCCAAGTTGGATGAAAAGCATTAATAAAAACATCCAAGAGACTTGACAAAGTCCCAGTAGATTAAACTCAGAGATCCACACCTAAACACACTGTAGTCAAACTGATAAAAGTCAAAGGCAAAAAGAACATATTGAAAGTAGCAAGAGAAAACTACTTACAAAGAACAGTGGTTTTCAAATAAGACTAATTGCTGAGTTCTCCTCAGAAACTGTGGAGGCCAGAAAAAAATGACATAACATCTGAAAGGGTTAATAGCAAAGACTGTCAACCAATAGTTTTATAGCCAGCAAAACTATCCTTAAAATAAAGAAAAAATAAACATATTTTCAGATAAACAAAAACTGAAAAAAACCTATTGCCATAATATCAGCCATACAAAAAATACTATAGAAATTCTTCATGCTGAAAAGAAAGGGCATTAGATAGTAACTCAAATCTACATAAAGAGACAAAGAGCACTGGTAAATATAACTATATAGGTGAATCCCCAAAAAAAAGAATGTATCTTTGTAATTTTTTTCTCCTCTCTAATTTAAAAGAAAACTTTACAAACCAATAATTATAAACCTATGTTGATGAGAAAACAATGTATATGGTTGTATTTTGTATGACAATAACAGCATAAAAGAGTGGAGAAGACATAGAGCTAGAGGGAAACAAAGATTTTGTGTAGTAGTAAAATTAACTTTGTACTAATCTGGACTAAATTGTTATAAATAGAGATAATAATTATAATCTCCATGCAACCATGAAGAAAACAACTCAAAAATACATAGTAAAAGAAATGGAAAAGTTTTAAAATGGTACACCAGAAAATATCCATTTAAAACATAATAAGTCAGTAATGGTGGAAAATAAGAACAAAAAGGGCATAAGACATAGAAAATAGACAGCAAAATGATAAACAAATCCTACCTTATCAATAATGACATGATCTGTGCTGGAAACCCCATGGTACATGATTACCTATGTAACAAACCTGCACATCCTGCACATGTACCCCGAACTTAAAAAAAAGTTGAAGAAAATAATAATAATAATGACATGAAATATCATACCAATTGGATTAAAACTCCAATTAAAATGCAAGGATTGGCAGAATGAATAAAAAATATGATCCAACTATATGCAATCTATAACAGACATAATGTAGATTCAAAGACACAAACAGGTAGAAAATATTGATAAATGGAAACAGATGTACCATGAAAATATAAACAGAGTTAGAGTGGCTATATTAATACCAGACAAAATGCATTTTAAGACAAAAAGTTACTAGAAACAGAGATGACATTTTATAATGATGGAAGTGTCAATCCATCAAGAGGATATAGCAATCACAAACATGTATGCACCTAACAACATAGTCCTAAGAGACATCAAGACAAAACTCAGAATTAAAGATAAAAATAGGCAATTCATCTAAAATAGCTAGAGATGTCAATACCTCACTTTCACTAATATATGGAGCAGTTAGACAAAATAAGGAAAAAGAAGACTTGAACAACACCACAAACCAACTAAACCTAACAGAAATGTATAGAACATTTCACTCAACAACAGCAGAATATGTATTCTTCTCAAGAGCACACTGGACATTTCTCCAGGATAGACCACATTTTAGGCCATAAAACCAGTCTCAATAAATTTAAAAGGACTAAGATCAGCCTCTGACCACATGGGATGAAATTAGAAGTCAAAGACAGAAGGAAATTTGGGAAATTTACAGATATGTGGAATTAAACAACACACTCCTACATAACAATGGATCAAAGGGTAGATTGCTAGGGAAATTAGAAGGTATCTTGATAGGAATGAAAACAGAAATGCAAGATACCAAAACTGTGGTATGTAGGGAAGTAGTGCTCAAAGGAAAATTTATGCCTACATTAAAAAAAGAAGAAAAATTTCAAATCCAAAGCCTAAACCTCCACACTAAAAAACTAGAAAAAACAATGCAAACCAAACCCAAAACAGTATAAGGAGAGAAAGTGGAAAGTGGAAATTAACAAAAAATAATAGAAAAACAATAGAAAAGATTAAAAAAACAAAAGCCAGTTCTTTGAAAAGATTGACAAACCTATTGTAGACTGACTAAGAGCAAAAGAGAAAACTCAAATTACTAAAATCAGGAGAAAGGGGACATTACTACCAGTCTTATAGAAATAAAATGTATTATAAGAGACTATTGTGGCCAGGAAATTAGATAATCTAAATTAAATTATTTTCTATAAATCACAAATGACCAAAACTGAAGGAATAGAAAATCTGAATTATATTAATACCTATAACAAGTGAAGAGATTTCGTTAGTAATCTGGAAAATTCCCATGAAGAAAGTCAACGTCCAGCTGGTCTCATTGGTGAACTCTAACAAATGTTTGGAAAAAAGTTAACACTAGTCCAAAGCAAACCAAAACAGTGAAGATGTGAGAACACTTTCCAACTCATTCTATGCAGTCAATATTTTCCTGATACCAAATCACACAAAGACATCACAAGAAAAGGAAACCAATATTCCTTGTAAATATAGATGCAAAACTCCTCAACAAAATACTAGCAAACTGAATCCAGTAGCATATAAATAAAAATAACTATACACCGTGACCAAGTGGGATTTCTTCCAGGAAAGGCTGGTTAACCAAAAATAAATTAATAAAATATGTATCAATAGAAGAAAGGATAAAAATCATACAATCATCTCAATAGATGCTGAAAAAGCATATAACAAAATCCAATACTTATTCATGATTAAAAAGAAAAAATTGCCAGTGAAATTGGAATAGAAAGGAACTTTCCCAACTTAATGAAGAGTATCTAGGAAAAATCTATAGCAAAGATCAAACTTAGAGGTGAAAGATTGTATGCTTTTCTCCTAAGATCAAGTAACGAGACAAAAATGTCTGCTTTCATCACTTCTACCCAATATTTTACTGGAGGTTCTAGCCAGAAAAATGTAGTGAGAAAAGAAATAAAAGACATCCAAATTGCAAAGGAAGAGGTAAAATTATCTCTGTTTGCAGATAACATGGTCTTTTGCATCTACAAAGAATCCTATTAGAACCAATAGGAACTAAAAGAACTAAAAGAATCCACAGAAAAATCCTATTAGAACTAATAAACAAATTCAGCAAAGTTACAGAGTCAACATACAAAAGTCAGTTTTATTTCTATACACTAGCAATAAATAATCTGAAATAAAAATTTAAGAATACAATACTTTCACGTTATCATCAAAAACATAAAATACTTCAGAGTAAATTTAACAAAGAGGTACTAGGCTCATAGACTGAAAGTGACAAAACATCGCTTACGGAAATTAAAGAACTATTTAAATGGAGATATGTTCCATGTTCATGAATTGGAGGACTCAACATTGTTAAGATGACAATTCTCCCCAAATTGATCTACAGTTTTAACGGAATCCTTATCACAATTCCAGAAATTTTTTTTTCTCCAGAAACTGAGAAGCCGATCTAAAAAATTATATGGAAATTCAGAAGGCTCAGAACGACCACAGCAATGTTTGTTTGCTTTTTTTGGTTGTTGTTGTTTTTGTTTTTGTTTTGAGATGGAGTTTCTCTCTTTTGCCCAGGCTGGAATGCAATGGTG
This sequence comes from Pongo abelii, assembly GCF_028885655.2. Lineage (NCBI taxonomy): Eukaryota > Metazoa > Chordata > Mammalia > Primates > Hominidae > Pongo > Pongo abelii. The sequence continues at coordinate 105,571,094 of NC_072000.2, read as the reverse complement.
TGATCATGGCTCACTACAACCTCCGCCTCCCGGGTTCAAGTAATTCTCCTGCCTTGGCCTCCCAAGTAGCTGGGATTACAGGCATATGCCACCACGCCCAGCTAATTTTTGTATTTTTAGTAGAGATGGAGTTTTGCCATGTTGGCCAGGCTGGTTTTGAACTCCTGACCTCAAGTGATCCACCCACCTCGGCCTCCCAAAGGCTGGGATTACAGGCGTGAGCCACTGTGCCTGGCCAACCACAGCAATCTTGAGTAAGAACAGAGTTAGAGGATACTGTATTAGTCAGCTAGGGCTGCCCAAACAAAATATCACAGACTAGGTCACTTAAAACAACAGAACTGTGTTCTCCCACAGTTTTGGAGGCCAGAAGTCTGGAATTAGGTGTCAGCAGGGCTGCACTCCTATCAGGAGTTCAGTTGAGATTTTGTCTCTGTTCCATTCCAGCTTCTGGGCTTCTGCTGGCTCTTGGCATTCCTTGGCTGTGGCCACATCGCCCTACTCTCTGCCTGCAGCCTGGCGTGCTCTTCTCCTCTATTCTCTCCTCCGTACATCTCTCATAGGAACATTTGTTATTCGATTTAGAGCCCACTCTGATAATCCAGCACCATCTCATCTTAAAATACTTCACTTAATTGCATCTGCAAAGACCTTTTCTCCAAATAAGATTGAATTCACAGTTTCCAGGGATTAAGATGTGGACATATCTTCTTGGAGGCCACCATTCTATTATAGAGGGTGTTCACATCCCAACTTCACAACTTACTATAAAGCTGAACTTATCAAGGCAATAAGACACTGTCATAAAGATAGACATATAGATCAACAGAACAGAATTTGAGAGTCCAGATATAAATCCTTATATTTATGGTCAATTGATTTTTAACAAAGATGCTAAGGCAATTCATTGCCAAAACCTTTCCAACAAATGGTGCTGAGATAACTGGATATCTGTGCAAAGAGATGCTCTTGGGCCCTTACCTCACACCACACACATACACTGCTCCTGTTTGCAGCTTGATGCCAGGCTCATGCTGGAAGTCTGAGGTCTTCTCTGTTGTCCTGATCTAGTCTCAGTCTGGGGCAGGTTCTCTGCACCTGGTTTCAGGGGCGGGTCGTTGCCTGCCTTCCTACCCTGATAACCTGGCCTTGTGTCTGTGGTTGGTCTTGTCGGGGAGTTCCCTGCACCTCCCTAGCAGTTGCAGCTTCTGTTTAGCATCAGGGTCAGATCCAGCAGGTCCAAGGTGCATTTCCGCTTTACTCCCAAGGCAAAGTGTTTTTTCTTGTGCCCTTCTCTCCAGAAACAATAGGCTTTTGCCTGTGCCCTGGGGTTGCAGATTTCACTACCCCTCCACCAGCAGCGTGAGGCTATTGCTTCTTAAGACTGAAGGGTCTGGGGACACGGGCAGTCATTAATGCGCATGCCAAATTAGGGAAGCGGTCAGTTATCAATCAGTTATCAATCAAGTCCAGGTCATTTGGGGCCAACTGTTACAGAAGCCAGGGTTTAGATTGTTGCTAAAGATGGCCACGTGGCCTCCTGCAAGTCTAACTCACCGTAAGTTTGCTTCCTGAGTTGTTGTTGTAGATTTGTGTTAGTTTCCTGGGCAGGTTGTAGGTCAGAGTTCTGTTTTCATCTATGGCCTAGCCATCTTCAGTTTATATATTCAATCTCTCATGGCCATGTTGTCAGGGCTATGTTCTCCAGCAGGACAGGATAAAGTCTTTAGGACACTGAGCTCCTTCAGGATGAGGCCATGTTTTAGGGCAAGTCCATGGCTTAAGGCCATGGGCTCCCTCAGGAAGGGTGATGGTTTTCACACTGTAATTGCTCTCAGGAGAGGGCTATCACAACTGTGAAGCTGGGAGCTGCCCCAGAACAAGGCCAAATAGACTGGGGCCTTGGGGCCATGAGCTCCCACAGACAGGGCCCTGGCTTCAAGCTCTGGGCAAACTCCGGACAGGATCAGGGGCTGTGAGCTCCTTTTGGACTCGTAAATCTGTCAGGACAGGGGCCAGGCCTTTGGCACAGTAAGCTCCCCAGGGACACAAGCCCAGTCCTGTGTCCCCAGCACGAAGCAAATCTTGGCACCAGCTGCCTACAGCAGTGACTTTGCCTGATTCTTGAAGGTTTGTAGCAAAGAAGGGGCTGGCTGTGCAGGTGGAGGCTGGGAGGGGGCTGTCCTGGAAGGCTGGTGAGTGGCCGGAAAGTGAGCAGAAGCAGAGGCTCCAATATCACTCCACGATCTCTTCCCAAATCTGAATCAGGAACATGTGGCTCAAATCTCCTGTTTAGGTTCCAGTGCTTAGCACTTGGCAAGGATTTATTTCCCTGAGGGGCCGGGACCATGAGTGCACACAAAGTGGCTTCTCTTGGCCTGCTCATCACCACTCGGGCCTTTTGCCTCAACCCCTGCCAGAAGCTGCCCGACAGTTGCCTGTCACTCTGTCATCCAGACAAGTCTGGTGGCACTAGCCAGAGCATACATGCAGGAGACACAGATTGTCTGGGCATGGACCAGACCTGGCCCCCAAAGTCCCCACCTGGATCTCCCATCAGCCCCCAATTCAGTCACACTGACTTATGCTCCAGCTGAACTCGCCACCCCTTTGCATGTGCAGGTCCTTCTTCTAATGGGGCTGTCTGTCCCCTCTTAGCCCCTGGTAAGAGGCCTCCTGAAACCCCTGGCCCCAGTAAGAGCCACATGTGTGAGTTCACCAAGCACAGTCATCATCACTTTTCTTCTCACAGAGTGAGAGGCCCTCCTGTAAGTGTTTGCAGCATCTTGTCATCAGAGAACCTCTCTGAACCTCTGTTTTGTCTTCTGTGGAAGGAAGTCATCATGGCATCTACCAAAAATATGGGACTGGGGTAAGGCAAACGAAGCACTTATTGGAGGCACAACCTTTAGTTGGTTGGGGGGGTATGCGCAAAAGAACTCAGTAATTGAGATAAATAATATTTTAGCACAATCTATTTAAAAATCAAAATTAACTCAAAGATATCCATGATAAACAAAATATCAAAATTGTAAACAGAGAAACTCAGTGATTGAGATAAATAATATTTTAGCACAATCTGTTTAAAAATCAAAATTAACTCAAAGATATCCATGATAAACAAAAGATCAAAATTGTGACTCAAGGCAGGAAAGACGATTCATATTTCTGCGGTTTCCTTTGGCTTCAGGAAACTGTTGAGTAACTGAAATAAAGGACCTTAGATTGAAGGACTCTTCAAAGTTATCTTAGCAAACCTCCTTGTTGAACGTGAGGGAAACAACGGCCGAGGGGTGGGGCTCACTCCAAGTCAGTGACAGGGCTGGAGTGGGGTGCAGGGTCCTGGACTCGCCCAGGGCTCTCTCTGGGGTCTGCACCTAGACCGCCTTACCTCCGAGGGAAACCCTGCAAACCTCAGCCACGGGCCCTGCCAATTGTTCCTGGCAGCGCTGATCAAGGGAGGCCGGTCCTGTCTCCAGGTGTCAGTGTGAACTGACCTCTTTTGCAGAGTGACCAAAATCCCCTCCCACTGTAAGAATCCAGCCCCTTCCTTTCCCCATTCTGCTCCATTTCCCTCTGGCTATTCAGTTCCAACCTAATTTACGTTGTTTGTTTATTCTAGTTGGTTCTATCCATTCCTTTCTACCTCCTAGTCTAGCCCACTCTATTTTATCAACTTTGGCTTATTTTGTCCATTTATTCCATCCGGTTTTATAGTTTCCATTCTAGTGTATATGTTCCTTTCCTATTTTATTTATTTTATCCATTCCATCCTTTTGGGTCCACCCCACCCCACTGTGCTCCTGCACGCAGCCCCGCTGAAGGGCCCCAGTGTTTGTTTAGAAGGGCACGGTGGAAACATCCATGTCTGTAAGCCTGCCTCCCAGGGGCCGCCTGCCGCCTTTCTGGCAAATGCCCATATGAGCTCATGCTTTGTGGTTGGGGCTTTAAAAAAAAAAAAAAGTCAACAAATTTGAAGGGAAAGCAAGGCCTGTCTTTCATTTGATAGCTCCCAGATCCATTTCTGATCAGCCTCCCATCATCAGAGCTGTCTGCAAGATTTCAGCTGCAAACATTCACCTCCACGTTTGCCTCCGCACCCGCTGCCAGCTGTCTGGACACCCGCTGCCTTGGGACTGCACTGCAGACGGGGTTGGGAGGGACCTTGGGGCTTCATACCATCTTGACGTTTCCTCAAGAAGAACATTCTTGGGGTGGCAGCCTGAGCTTCTCTCTTAACTGCCTTGCGCCTTCCACGCTTCCAGAATTGTCATTAAATAGCAGGAAAACCCACACGTATGCACGCAAAAATGCACAGTATCCCAACTTACTTCCCTGGCCCAGCGCCCTCAGCACCAGGCTCTGTCACAGAGATGAGGGTGCCCATCAGGCATTAAGTGAAACCTAGTATTTGGTGCTTTCTTTTTCCTTTGTTGTTGCAAAACGAAAATGTTTCTCTTGGAAATCAATGGTAATGGTCTGTATTCTAGACCTTTTTCTTTGCATTGACATGTATAGGTGGATATTTTCTCAAAAAAAGTTGTTTAGTATTGTTCTGCCGTGATTTTGTTTCACTCCTGGACATATTGTCATGTTGGCACATATAGATGTATCACATTTTTACTGGCTGCATAATATTTCGTTGTATGAAGTGTTGTTTTGTTTCGTGATTTCTCTGCTGAAGAATTTTTATTTTTGCTTTTACAAATAAAGTTGCAGCAAACATTCTTGTTCATGGGTCTTTGCATACACATTTGTGTGATTATTCTTATTGAGTGGATTCTTAGAAATACTATTGTTTGGTAAAGGAATATCCATATTTTAAAATATCTTAGGTGTACAAATTGTCCTTCAAGTTGTCCTTTGAATTAGTCTTCTTTACGTGAGCAAGAGTGATCTTTGTAAAATGAATTTGGTCATGCAATTTCCCAACATTAAAAACAAACAAGAAAAAACTCTCTGGAATTGTGGTTGACTTTGTGCCCTAGAGAAACTGGGCTGTTGGACCAGGTTGCAAATGTCAGATACCTACAGATATCAAGGGACTGTCCAGGTGCGGTGACTCGGTTTTATCAGAAACGAAAGCTCCTTTCCTCTGCCCCAAGTTCACCTCCCAAGCCCGTCTGAAACCTGCTGGTCAGATACAGGTTCCAGAGACTTTGAGGTGGGGCCCTCTGGGGCCGTGGCTGAGGCTGGACCAGCCAGGCCTGGGCCGAAGCCCTCAAAGATGACACCAGTGGGCTGGAGACTCGAAGACTGTGTCTCTTCCCTCCTTGGAGCTTTGGCGTCCTTTCCTATACAGCGAGGGGGAAAGCACCTACCCTGGATGGTTTTCACTGAATGAGAAAGAACGATGAACTTGTTTTGTAAATGTAAGAGGGTGATCTGATTGCACATCCTTCTTATGGAGCACAGAAAATACGATCATTCTTATGGTATAAAATAACGATTTGATCCATTTGTTCCACATTGCTGTGTAGTTTCCATTCCGGTGCACACATCCCTTTTCCTTCCATTTGATCTATGTATCTATTCCATCCCATTGGGTCCACACCTTCTCCCTTTCATGGGTGATAGCCCCAGGATTCCGAGGACAGGGTGTGGGGGCCCCTTGGCCCCTTGGGTGGGCTTTTGAGGCACGGTGCCTGGAGAGAACATCTGGCTGAGCAGGTGGGTGGGGGGCTGACCTGTGGAGAGACACAGGCCAAGTCTGTCTCCAGGGAGGTGAGAGGTCAGAGGTGCCTAGCGGTCATGGGTCAATCCCTGCCCGCCTGTGCCATCTCCACCAGACCCACTATGCTGGGAGCTGGGAGACTCTGCCCAGGGGATCCTAGCTTCTGCCAGATGGTGGTGTCTGGGCTCACGCTACAAAGCAGGCAGAACTATCACAGGCACAGCTAGGAGACCTCCAGCTGGAAGCCATCACCCATCCTTCAGACAGGAAGTCTGAGGTTCTGGGATCCCTCCCAGACCCTGCACAGACCTGCAATGAGGATTGGAGTTTTCCCACCCCAGGCCTTGACTCCATCTACAGAGGTCCCATGTGGGCCTCAAATGCCTGTCTTACGTTCAACAGAAGATGCCAGCCAGGATGCAGGGACCCACCCTGAGCCTGGCAAGCAGCCACGGAGGGGCTGAATCACAGTCACACAGCCTTGGGCCCTGGTGCAGGGTTTGGTCCAGAACAGAGGTTCCGTGAACAGGGCGACTCCCTGACTTGCTGCCCTCTCGGGCATGCAGCAGGCAGTAAACGCCGGGCTCGGTGTGGACCAGCGCATCGGGGGCAGAGTGGGGCATGGGGAGTCCTGGGGTGTCCTGACCCTGCAGCACCTGCCCTGCCCCAGAAAGCCTGTCTCCTTCTGGCTCAGAAAGATCGTGCTGCCTACGTACCTGGAGCATTGGACACAGGAGCTCCCGGGGACAGCGGCCGGGCCTGTGACTGGCCATCCTTGCCACACATTATTAACAGAACAGCCCCTGCAGGGGCTAGAAATTGGTTGAGCCTCCTGGTGGGAAGATCCAATTTTCACCTAAGCAGAAGTAGGAGGAGGGAGGAGGAGACGCTACTTCCTGAGGGGCCCAGCACTGCCCTCTTATCTCAGCTATGCCCAAAAGGTATCGGCTGCCCATCTCCCAGCCCGACTGAGCAGACAGATGCTGGCTGACACAGCTGGCCCTGAGGTTCCTGGGGGCACGCACCATGAGCTCTGTGGATCTCAGTTTCCTTGTCTGAAAATGCAGGAGCTGCATGAACCTCTGAGTTCTGAAATCTGACTCGAAGCCCCTCAGCTGGCTCTGAGCTGAGTATATCAGCCACTCGGCAAAACGCCTAGGGCACCTGCTCTGTCCCAGGTGCTGGGGCTCTGATCCGAGGCCAACCTGGAGGGGTTGAGTCTCATAGGAGTGATAACTCTGACTGATATGGGATTCACAGGGCAGGGGATGGGGACAGAATGCAGGCTGCAGTGGGAGCTCTGACAAGGGTCATCTGGCTCAGGCCAGAGGCTGTCACTTATTCATTCAACAAACATTTATTGAATGTCTTCTATGCACCAAGCTTTCTAGGCAAGCAGCAACAATGGACAAGGTCCTTAGCTTCCAGGAGCTGACATTCTAATGGGTGGAAGGCAAGAGAGGAGCAAACAAATGAACATGTCAGGTAACACCAGGCCACAATCATGCTGTGACGAAGACAAAACAGGGACTGGGTGAGTGGGTGTGGCTATGGCTGTGGGGACAGGGCTCCTCTAGATAGGGGGTCAGGAGGAGGGGCTCACTGAGGAGGCGACAGCTGGGTAGAGCCCAGCATGGCTGCTCCAGCCAGGGGCCATGCTTTGGAGTCAGGGCTGGCAGGACCCACAGGACTTGCTGGCGGTAGGGACGGAGCTGACAGGGAGGCTCCTGGGCTCTGGTCTGAGCATGGGGGTGGATGGAACTGCTGGGGGCCACAGCCAGAAAGCTGGGGAGCAGCAGGCACGTGGAGGGGGTCTCTGTTTTTGTCCTCTCAAGTCTGGAACATGATGGTTTGGGAATTTGGAGGTTTGCTCCTCCTCCCCTCCAGTGTGTGGGCTGGATGTGGGGACTCGAATCCAGCAAATTGCAGCCCCTGCGTTGGACACTCAGCACCAACTGGGCTGTCTCCCACCCAGCTCTCGGGGGCCATGTGGGGTCTCTCTCCCTCTCTCTGTCTCTCTCTCTCATTCTCACTCTCTCTCATTCTCTCTCTTTCATTCTCTCTCTGTCATTCTCTCTGTCATTCTCTCTCTCTCATTCTCTCTCTCTGTCATTCTCTCTCTCATTCTTTCCCTGCCACCTCCTCCCTTGTCTCTTTCTCCTCCTGAGTGGAAGGAAGGAGGGATGGAGGGATGGCAGATAAGCATCTCCTCCGCAGAACCTCCCCCTCTTGGGGCCTCAGTTTCCCCATCTGGAAAACATCAAAGTGGACCTGATGTTCTCCTTTGAGCTGTTGTTTTCTGTGGGTTTTATTGCTTTTGATGTTTTTGAGCTCGGTCAGCAAACTGTTCCCTGTTTTCTTTCTATTTTGAGAAGGCTTCTTTCCCTGGTGAATGCAATTTTCAAGTCTCTCTTCCATCATACTTTTTTTAATGATATAGTCTTTCAAAGTGGCCTTCTATTTTTACTTTTCCTTTGGCAAGATAATTTCTAGCCCTTTTCTCACCACCCAACTCAATTTCCTTTGTTAATTTCCAAGCCTCTTCTTTCCACAGGGGCCTCACCTCTTAGTACTTAATTGATTTCTTCTATCACGTAATTCCACGGTTTCATCAATAAGCAATTTTAGACCCATTGTCAATTTCTATTTTTTATACCATTTCATCTGCTCAAAGGCCGAGAACACGGATTAGACACAAGATGAGATTTCATTATCTCTTAGATGCCAGTTTTCCCCCTGGCCCCATTCACTGCAGCAAGAATGTCTTCTGGACTTTGCTATATTCCCTTCTAATTAATTACTCTCCTTTTTATTCACTTCCCTGACTTCAATTCTGTGAGTTGAAAGTGTAAATTAACACATGTCTCCTGCTTCAAATGTCATTTTAATGTTAGAGGACTTTGCGCATATGCGATCCCCGCGACCCTGCGGCCTCCTGTAGACACGGACAGTGCCTGCAGTGGAACTCTTTTTGGGTTCAGTGGAGTTTTTCCTGTGCCTGGCTCTGCCGATGTCCTCTGCCTGCTTGAATGCCCTCTCTAGCTGCTGCTTCCTGCCACTCACACAGGCTCGGGGGAGGCAGAGAGCAACAGAAGCCCAAGGGGGCCAGCCAACCTCGATGGGCCAAGCGGAGCCCAGAAGCTATGTCTCCACTCGGCAAACACGAGCCCCGCAGGAGCCCCTTGCTTTTTGCAGATGGGTTTTGACACGGCCAAGACTCTGCAGACCCTGTTAGACTTTTTCCCACCTTGAGGAGAAACCTGTCAAAAACATTCCAGACCGTATTCAGTGGGTATCGACCGCCTCCGCCTTTGCCTCTCTGGAGAGGGATTAGTTACCATCTGAGCCGAGTGAACTATGCATGGAGCCTGACGCCCCTGCAGCCTGCCCCAGATCCTACCTGCCGGGAATCTCCGGGTGCGTGGGAACTGTCTTTCCTAAGATCATGATTTCTACCACAGGTGGGACGGGAGGCGCTCTGCCTCTTCCATGTCTGTTCCTGAGAGATGGTACGCCAGGCAGAGGCTGAAGCCCCGTGCTGGCCAGAACACCCACCATGTACCACTCCTCTCAGGGCCCTGCGGCTGCCTCTCCCATCTGGATGTGGGCACGGTCACCCTCAGTGGGGCCAGGCATGAAAGCAGCTTCCTTGTTTCCACTCTTCTGTGAGAACAGCCACCAGGAGGCTGTGTTGAATGTCAGCCGTATCCCCAGGTGTGCCTATGTGCACTACGAAGAGGTCGGGGGGCACATAGCTGTGAGATCATGGCTGCCACTTCTTTGGGAGGTCTCTCAGGGGAAAACAGCCATCTGGCTTCCGTATCAAAAAGAGCCACATGCCTCCTGACCCACTAGTGTGGCATATCTAGTTGTCCTTTCACTCATGTAGACTGATCATGCTTCTTTTTTCATCGTGGCTACTAGGAAGCTCAGTAAATAGGATTTCAAGGCAGGTACTTTGTGAGCCCGGCCTCAGATCTGGCTCCACTTGCTGCTGTTGTCCATGCCTTCCTTCCTCATCTACTCATTTTATTCTCCTGTAACTCATTCATTCATTCCCTTACCGAGCACCCCGTCTTACCAGACACTGGGTAAGGGGCTAGGATCACAGCAACACCCAAGTGCAAAGGTGCTCAGGGAGACTATAATCTAGCATCATTGAAAAGCAGCAAGTCAATGTACAAGACCAAGAGTGCTGGGATGAGACTCAAACAGGAACATGGGTTAGTAACTGGCTTGGGCAAGGACTGCTCTATAATAGTGGTGATGTGTGGACAGTGAAGAAGAGCTCTCTGAGGAGACAACATTTTAGCTGAGAATTGATTACTGAGAAGGAGCTAGATGTGGCGGGTGAGGTGGCAGAGCCTCATGCCTGGAAAGGGCCATGAATGTTCTGGAAATAACAAGGAGGTTTGTATGGCTGGAGCCAGTGAGAGGAGGCAGGAAGGAGATGAGGACAGAGACATCATCAGCAGGGACCTTGCAGGCTTTGCCACCACTTGTGCATCTTAGGTCACCTTGAGCACACCTTTCCTGAAATCCTTCTCTGAAATAAGTATAAGAATGAGAGCAAATTTATATACAAATGTATGCTTATCTACATGCAACAACTCTGTGCCTTTTGCTCTTTCATCAGCAGTTTGTCTAACATGGTTGTACAGTGTGTGTGCATGCACAGAAAACGGCAGCGTCTCTATGCCTCAGTATTTGCCTTAGGGAACACGAACCCCAGCAATACCTGCCTGGGGGTGTTGTGGGCATTAAATGAGTTAACACTGACAGCAGACTGACGGCCTGTGGAAGGGCTCCCTATGTGTCAGCTCTCGTTACCAGTGTGTGTACATTTGACATGTGGGACTGGTTAGGGAGGGTGTGAGTCTGGACATGGTTACTGACACGATTAGTTACATAAGATCCGACGGTGAATGTTCCTGTGGACATCTGGCAGGACATATATAATCTAATAAACATCCGTAACCTCTTTAGAGCTTGGGAAGTGATTCCCCAGCTCTTGTCTCATTTGATTGGAGAATGACCTCAGCTTACGAGAACCTCCTTGCTGTCTAGGGCCATGGTTAGGATGAATTTTTCCCGCACTGTGGGATTTGCTGAGGGTCCACACCCAGCGGTCATAGGAGGTGACCCAGCGTGTCCAAGGACTGGGGCCCAGGCCTGAGGGCTGGGTGCGTGCGGCTGTTGGCTGAGCGGGGCTGCAGGGGCTGAGATCACTGTCTCCAGGGTCTCGTTTGGGGGGTCGTGGCAGAGTGGTGGAGAGCTGAAAAGTACAGAACTGAGCAGAGGTAGGGGCCCCGGGGCAAGGGGGCCTTGGCTGGTGTAATGAAGGATTTCTTCTCACCTGGAGTTCTTCTCCCAGAAGTGGACAGGGCAGGCAGCCTTGCCAAAGGGTGAGCTCCCCATTCCAGAACCTGCAGCCAGGTTGTGATGCCTCAGTGCCCTGGCCTTGAAGGAGGGGCTATGGGGGCTATGAGCCCAGGCCAGGGGCTCCCTGCATGCTATCCTACAAGCCCCTTTCTTCTGGGCCTCTGTTTCCTGGTCCAAGAAATGAGGAGGGCACGAGAAGCTCCCAGGGCCTCTTCATTCTCTGATGCCCAAATTCCACAGAACAACGAGGCTCTCTCAAGCCCGTAGTGGTCAAGGAATAGTTTGGAACATTGGTGGCAAGTCTGCCCCATCTCGTCAAACTGAGAACCAAGGGATCCTGAGAACACATAGCTTTGGCTGTCTCTGCACCACGCACGAGAGCAAGAGGGCTCGGAGACCGGCCTGCAAGGATCACAAGTGGCCTTCGCTTTCCAGAGCAGAAATCCCGGGGCTCAGGGCCAAGCTGGAAACCGAGGAGGCCCTGTCTCTTCTCATTCTCCTCACCGCATTGGCGGCTAATTGACCACAGGACAGTATCTATGGCATGTATGCAATAAACATGACTTCAGCTGTCTGGAACCATCTTCCTGTGGGGCTGTCCATCGCTGTGCGGCTCCCAGCCAAGTGCTGGGAGGAAGCACCCGCTTTGGGGCCAAAGACAGGCTCCCTCCTAGACAGGATCTGGCCCCCCGAGGGCACCAGCACAGCCTCCATCTCTGCCCTGGGGTTGGTCCTTGGCACACAGTGATAGGCCAGGGCTGCCTCTGCTCACCTGAGGGCGCTCGGCAGAGCTTTATGGGGAGCAGCAGAACCGGGTTCTGAGACGCTGCAGACACCTGGGTCTCATTTCATCCTCATGGTCTAGGAGGGTGACGGAGGAGGCACCAGTCACAAGAGGCCTCCAGGAGAGCCAACGTGCCCCAGACCCGGGTGCTGAGGGGCAACTGGGGAGGAGCCATGGGTCCCTGGGTAGAGGGTGGGGGGATGGGAGAATGGGTCCAGGGACGGGGCCTGGTAGAGCACTGTGGTGTCACTGGCCACGACTTTCGAGAGGTTTCCTTGGGAACCAGCGACTGGGCCAGGGGCAGGAGGAGGGTGGGCAGAGGGGACGCGCAGCAGGGTCACACAAGCCTGGCCCACCCCTCAGGCCATGCCACCCCCTAGACGGGAACATCCTCCCACGCCAGGGCATATGAGTCCCCTACCCGTGGTCAACTGAGGTCCAAAAATATTAAACAGAAATCCCAGAAAGAAACAATCCCTGAGTTTTCAATTGCATGTCGTTCTGCACGGCCTGATGAAATCTCTCACCTTCCCACCCTGTACACGCGTCCCCTTTTTTCCAGCGTCTCCACACTGTAGGCGCCCTCCCTACCTGTTAGTCACCTAGGAGCCCTCTCGATGACCAGGTCGACCGTCATGATGTCACAGTGCTGGTGGTCAAGTCACCCTTATTTTACCTCATCATGGCCACAAAGTGTGGAGTAGCAGTGCTGGCATATTGTTATAATTGTTCTATCTGATTAGTAACAATTGTTGTTAATCTCTTCCCGTGCCTAACTGATCAACTTTGCCATACGTATGCATATACAGGAAAAAACATAGTAGGATAAGGTTCAGTCCTACCCAAGTTTCAGGCTTCCACTGGGGGTCTTGGAACGTATCTCCCGCCGATAAGGGAGATACACAGGGAACCCCTGTGTAAGGAGGGAACCCCGATGCTGATGTTGAGGCTGACGATATTCTGTTCAGGAGGGCAGCTGCGTGTGTTGGCCAGACTTCACCTCTGCAGACTTACAGGAGGTTGTCGCTAGATCCAGGTTATATAAGCTGGCCTGTACCCGAAAACCAGTGCGTGCATGTACATGTGTGTACCAAGGGGAGTGCATATGTGGGTGTGGGTGAGCACATGAGTACTTGTACCCATGTGAGTGCACGTGTGCATGGCTCTGAGTGTGTGTCTGAGTGCTTGTATGTAAGGGTGTGTGTTTCTGCCTGTGAATGTGTGTATACGAGCATGTGTGAGTGTGTGAGTGTGTGTTGCCTGCGTGTGTGCCTGCGGGTGTGTCTGTGTGTGCTGGGAGGGGGGGTGTCAGTCCCATGACTTCCCCAGGTGGCCAGGGGCTGAGGCTGGAGCATGTCCATCCAGATGAGCAGGCTGACCTTCTCTTCAGCTCATCCTGGAAGGTTTCCCCTGGGCCCAGTTTGACCAATGCTTCTTGGGCTGGGCCGTTGGTGTCCCACACACAATATTACTTACGACTAAGGATCCTTGCTGCAGAAAATGGTCACTGCATCTGTCCTGACAGTAACAACTCTTCCCACCGTCTGTCATCCAGGACGAGGCTATGGTGGGGACACAAAGGGGACTGGGGCTGGATTGGGAGCTCTGCAGAGGCCCGTAGGGATGGGGCTATTAGATTCTCTAGAGGTTCTATTGGAATGGGGGTTAAGCTACCCTGCCAGAAGCAGGTGGGTGCTTTCACTGGGGTCCTCCCATTAGAGTAGGAGCCCTGGGCTCTGGGACCAGCCATGTCTGCCACACTGATATGTGACTTCTGATCCTCTCCACCCTACAGGGATCCCCCAGTTCTCACCAGACCTCTGGAGTCCCCCAACAGAAACATCTAGGACAGGGCATCGGGAGGCAAAGTCCAGAGCAGGAGGATAGGAGGCAGCCCAGGGGCTCAGGCACAATAGCATTCAGAGAATGTGGGGCCAGCATAACCTCATTGCCTAGTCGCAAGTCTCAGGTGGGCTCTGTGGGGCTTTTGTAGACTCTGAGCTCTGTCTGGGCCACAGTCGTGTCCAAGCTCCCCTTGGATCCTGACCTGCAGGCAGCATCTCCAGATCTTAGGACCCCAGCCTGGGAGCCTGCAGAGAAAGACATGAGGTAATGGCGAGGAGGTGGCAGCCAGATGTGTGGGACAGTCAGAGACATGATGCAGAGGCCCTGGTCAGCAAAGAGCAGGGTTGGAAACCCCCTTGGCTCTGTGCATCCTGAAGGGGAAGGCGCCTGGTGCCTCTCTACCCTTCGATGTAACTGACGCTGTGGGGTATAATTATTTTCCTCCCTCGGTGCGAGCTGACACAGGCAGCAGCCCTGGGTGGTAGGAAGATGAGCAATAAAGCATTCTGAAATGAAGGCTCAGTGATCTGGAAGATTTAAAGCACCCTGCGTAGGAAGCAGGCTCGGGCAGCTCAAAGCTGGCTCCAATGCCGGCCAGAGAGACGTCTTACAGCCCCCTCTTGGGTGGTGGCTGTGAGGTGTGGAGGGGGAAGCAGGCATCGGCATCCAGAAGTTGACTCCTGGAGAGGCCTGGGGGTGGTAGGTGACCTGGGCAAGACATCAGGATCCTCGGGCTGTTTTATTATTTGTTTCATAGGGATGTTCAGGATTCAATATTTCAAGACTTTTAAAAATCAAGGCATAACATATGCAATAAAATGCATGCATCTGAAGTGTGCAGCTGGATGCATCTCACATGCACAGACATGCAGGAAACCTCCATCTCATCACAGAACATTTCCACACCCGAGAGGGTCCCCTCGCCCCTCCAGTCAACAACCCCAGAAACAGCAGCAATGAAGCTGTTGGCATGGATGGTTCTTGCCTGGTTCTGGGCAGATAGAAACGGCCCCATGCAGCATGTACGTGTGTGTGGCTGCCTTCTTTAGCTCAGCAGTAGGTCTGTGAGATCCACCTGTGTTGTGGCATGCCAACAGCTCTTTCCTTTTCCTTGCTGTGTAGAATTCTTTGCATGAATATAATGGGATTTACTGCACATGTTACAGTGAATGGGCCTGGGCTCCCAGCCTCCTGGTCCCCACCGAAGGCAAGCTTCTTCCTCTCCCGTCTGCTTCCCATTCTCCTGCTGACCACAGTCTCTGTCCATCCTCCCAAGCTCTCAGAATCTGAGGCTCACAGTGTCAGCAGTGGAGGAATCAAGCCGATCGGGCTGGCTCTCCACCCAGACTGGGGGAGTCCTCACTGAAGGGCCCCCACCTGGAAGATCAGGGCATGAGAGCTGCAGAGGGAGGCCAGGGGTGCTGACAGGTGGGCAGCCCTGGAGGCCTCCCGGGGACAGGCCCATCCCGTCCCAGTGCTGGCCTTAATCTCTCTAGGGCCCAGTCCCACTGCAGGCTCCCTTGGGCCCCTCCAGGGTCTCGGGGAGGAAGGCCCTGGAATGACCTCTCATCACCTCTCGTCCTATTCCAGAGATTTCTGGATAACACTTGTGCTTGAGAGGCTGAGCTCATGGGATCCTGAGGAGGCAGAGCTGCTGGAGGGGCCACCTGAGTTCTCCAGCCCTGGGAACTCCCCCCTTTTCGCTCCGAACCAACAAAAGCCTCCGCTCTCCCATTCCGAGGTCATGTCCTGGGATCGCTGTGTTGAGTAATTACTTACTGGAAGCTGTCCCTCCCTCAGGTGGTGGGTGGGCCGTGTGCGCGCAAGTTCGAATTGTGTGTCCACAGAGGGAATATTCATGAACTCAGTGGCGGGGGTGGGGGTGTTTTGGAAGACAGACTTGGATTTCTGAGGGAGAAGATACTTACAAGACCTTGGTGGCCAGCCAGGTTCCCCCTCAGCCTCTCGGGCAAAGACCCCAGGAGGCCACTCATCGGGGGAAGCCTGGAGGCCCTGGGGCCAAGTATTTGGTTCCTGTCGATGAACAATTTAATGAGAGTTTTCAGAAGGGCCAGACGGCCCTGGGATGAATGGCTGGTCCCAAAATAGCCTCAGCTGGCACTTGGGCAGCTTAAAAGAGGCTTAAAAACAGAAAGAACCTTCAAAGAAGGGTGCCCGGGTGCTCCTGAAGCACTCTCATGCGGAGGCCTGGGGATCTGCTCCCCAGGGACACTGCCCTGCCCCACTCTGCCCTGAGCAGCCGGGCACAGATGCAGGCTCTCGCATCCCGTCCTGGCAGAGGCCAGAAGGGGCTTGGCAGAAGGAGCCTTAGGTGAGCACCGTTCCCACCCAAAATGCATGCCCTCCAGTCCACCACGGTCGGCCCAAGCTCCCATACCACTGCCCATGTTGGAAAAGCCCCTCTTGGCAGCCCCTATCCCCCACCAGGTAAGACTGGTCCTGGGCCTGGAAGGAATGTTCTAGATGGGGAGAATTGTCTCCTACTCTTGGTGGGGTGCCCAGGACCAGCTACAAATGGTGAGGAAGACTTGACTCAAGAGTATTACAGCAGGGACAGAGATGGACTCAGCTCTGAACACAGTGGGGACACCTGGGGATTGACAGCCCATAGGCAAAGGGAGGGGCCGCGGATGGAAAATGACGTGGAATTCAATCATTTGTCAAGGGGAGGGGATTGTCAATCAGCTCACTTAGGATTCTCTGCTAAAACTGAGTTCAGCAGGCCGTGGTGGAGTCTCGTGGGGAAGAACTCAGAGAAAGGGGCCCGAGTGAAGGGTACAGAATGCCTCTTGTCCTGAACTTGCTCTCGGATTCACCGCTCACTTCAGCCCAGTTGCCCTCGTTGGCTCCCCTAGCACGGCTGACATAGCCCTGAGACTTCCTCAAACCCGTTTAAAAGCAGGGGGACAAAGGGGAAGGAAATGCAGTGACCACACCAGCAGGCTTCTGTCCCCAGCCAGGGCCCGTTCCTCTGGGTGGCCCTGGCTCGGGCCTCCAGTGGAGCCTCCTGCTCTGCGGATCTTCTGGTTTCTCATCTGCCCTCCCCTGAGCCCTGGGAGGATGGCACTGACCCACACACTGGAGGGGCGCAGTTTCGGGCCACTGTTCCCAGACTTGCATTGACTCCATGATGATCAGCTCTGCCCGGAAGTTGTCTCAGAGGGTTCCCAGGAAGTGCACGGTCCACGTGGGCATTGGGTCATCCCAGCCCCAGAAAGGCTTCAGCATCAGAGGGCTGCAAAAATCTGTGCACCCCTGGCCTGCATGGGACGGAGTTCTGCAGATACAGGGCTTCCCAATAGGGCCCCAGTTCCAGCCCTCCTCACTTCCAGGCACGGGCACAAGCTTGCTCTCAAAAAGACTGTGAGTGGAAGGGAAGTGGGCCACTTCCAGGCTGAGGTTTCTGAGATAGGACTGGGCTGTCCCCCTGGCCACTTTCCTCCTTTGCCAGCTGCACACAGAGGGCTCTGACTCCCCCTGAACAGCAGAGCCACACGGTTCCCTGAGTCAGCCAGGAGGAGAGCCACCTGCCCACCAGGAGCACCACATGGAGCTGTTCAGGAAGCAAGAATTAACGGTGTTACATGAAGCCACTGAAATGCGGAGGTTTTGCTTGTTAGATGCTATTATAAGTTCCCTAATACGGCATGTTATAAATCATCTCTGGCTGTCTCTGAATACAGTGTGTTTTCTAAACCCAAAGTTGCAGAGTTTATTCCTGCCTCCTTTAAATCTCCACAGTGCATGGCTTTCCCTCCTGAATGTCACGCACCTGCCAGTCCCCTGCGGTTTGAGTACTGTCTCCCTGAGCCGCATGGGATGGTCACACAGGGTCAGGGCTGGTCTGGCCATCGCTGCGTTCTTGGGCCCAGCACAGGCTGTTCCCCGGTGGCTGTTTAGAAGAGGTGCAGGGCTAATTGATCCTAATTGTCTCTGCCGTGCTCCTCCTGTCTATTCTGGGATCAGTGGACGCCTCGTTCCTCTTGTTTTTCATTAGTGGGACTTTCATGGGAAGCTATTTCCCTGACGGCTGTTTGCACAGATTTTTCTGAGACGAGCAACATCCTTTGCTTCTTTTCCTCTAATCATCTGGAAATGCTGTGTCTCTTGGCATCGCTGTCTTGCCTGTCTTCCACCCACCAGCTGTCCAGCTCAGAGCACTCTCAAGAGAGTTGGCTCTGGAAGAAGGACACAACCCCCTTCAGAAGGTTCTGAAATGTAGAATGCTGCCTCTCCTTGGGGCTGGGGGGTTGAGGGGAAGCACGGTGTGGGAGAGAGAAAAGCAGGACTCACCTCTGCAACCCGAGGCTGCCTGAGGAGCAGGACAGGGAAGCAGGAGGTGGGGGGAGGAGAAAGACTCCTTTGGGGGCAGGAGCCTGAGTTCATATCCCGCTCAACCACAGGCTCGCAGATCCCCAAACTAGAGGAGATCCGAGGTGCAGGAAGAATGAATACCCGGTGCTTGCTCCCCTTTCGGGCAAGAGAATCATTCTGTTCATTTGACAGATGAGAAAACTGAGGCCAAGGGAATTCAGGTAATTGGGAAACTAAGACTCAGCCGGGAAAGTGATCTGATCAGGACACATGTGGAGTGGTACACGATGGATGCAAACCCTAGCTCCTCCGACTGCCCAGCTCTGCCCCTGACCACACCTTCGTGGTGTCCATGGATATGTTCAAGAAGGATGGCAGCCCTGGCTTCCTGCCTTGGAGCTGGCCCCTCCTGGCAATCCGGCCCTCATCTCTAAGAAGGGAAAGCCCAGCCCCATCACATCCTGCCCACGCCCGACTGTCTTCACGCTCCTGGGGCTCGCTCTTGGCTCCCAGACACCCCATGTTCACTGTGCCCCCCTGGGCCTGGTCTTTGTCTAGGGCCTCCTCCCTCCTTGCTCAAGCTGATTAAAGCTGATCTCTGTTCCAAGCAATCAAACTCCAACCTGAGACCCTGCCCCTGGTACCGCCCAGGGCTGCTGTTGGCTCCACGGAGAGAGCGTCTTTCTTTGCACAGCTGTACATGCGGAAGGGATGGGCTCGTTCGGAGTCAAGATGGAGTCATTAGGGACAGTTCTGGATGGGGCCAAGGTCAGGAGACCTTTCCACCATTGCAGTTTCCTTCTAGTGTATAAGATACACAAACAGCAACCGATCTGCCTCTAAAGCAGGGAAAAAGAACAAGAAAAAACAAACTCCTTCTTAAAGCTTATTAGGAAGACAACATGTCGTGTTAATTCTTTTAGTGGAGTGATGATGCAGGGAGAAACAACACTGCAAGTCTTCGGGGACTCTCCTCCACATGCTCATGGAGACACTCAACTCTGTTCCAAAGAACAAAGTTGAAATAGTTTGTAGGCGAGAACTTGATGAAAATTTGACATTTGATAAGAAACTAATTTTGGTGTGCCTTTTTAATACTTTAAAATACTATAGTAATAAACAACATCTATAAATGTCAAACTTTTCTATTTTGATTATGTTGCTTCGATTTTTATCAACTTTTTTTTATTAAAAATCCACTGTAAATGAAATAGAAAAGGGAAGATCGGCACAAGAAGATAAATTTTACAGTTTATCAAGATGTAAGCGACAGCATCTTATTTTTTTCAGCACTGGGATTGTTATTATTTTTTGTCTCACTGTGGTTATTATGATGTTTTTATCTTTGTCTTTGAGTCTAGGAAACTTGCAGAGCTATGGGAACTGGGATTAAATTGCAGAGTGAAGGCGGCTTTCACCTCGGCAGAGCAGAAAGACGCCAAGGTGGGCCCGGGACGGAGGAGGAGGGATGTGCTCAGATTCTCTAGCTCTTTGGGTAGCTGCAAGAAGAGTGGAGTTAACTCTTCTAGGACCATAGCCCTTCCCTGGCTAGTGCTAAAGTTCCTCTCTGAACCCCTGTGGGTTCCCCCACACCCACTCCCCATTCTGAGATTTCACATTTAGTTGAGGCCTATGTCCTATGGCTGTCCAGGCTCCAGTGGGGGATGGTTCTAAGTCTGGGTTCCCTGTGTCAAACATGAAGGCAGTGTTTGTGAGTACTGGAAGGAGAGATGGAGGGAGGTGGATAAATGGAGAGATGGATGGATGGATGGATGGGCATAAGGATGTATGGAAAAGTGGATTGACAGATGGAAGAATATATAGATATATGGAAGGAGAAATGGATGAATGGAATGATGGAGGGAGAAAGAAGCAGATGAATGGGTGGGTGGATGGATGGACACATGGAGAGATGGATAGATGGATGGATGGATGGATGGACGGATGGATGGATGGGCAGAAGGATGTATGGAAAAGTGGATTGGCAGATGGAGGAATATATAGATATATGGAAGGAGAAACGGATGAATGGAATGATGGAGGGAGAAAGAAGCAGATGAATGGGTGGGTGGATGGATGGACACATGGAGAGATGGATGGATGGGTGGATGGATGGATGGGTGGATGGAAGGGTGGATGGATGAATGGATGGATGGATGGATGAATAGAAAAGTGGATGGAAGGATGGGAGAATATACAGATACATGGAAGGAAAATGGATGAATGGAATGATGGAGGGAGAGAGAAGCAGATGAATGGGTGAGTGGATGGATGGACACATGGAGAGTTGGATGGATGGATGATGGATGGATGGATGGATGATGGACAGATGGATGGATGATGGACAGATGGGTGGATGAACAAATGGATGGGTGATTATATGAAGGCAGGGAGGTATGCATGAAGATAGGGTGAAAGGGGGAGGGAGGGAGAGCGGGCCTGTTCACTGGCTGGCAGTTTTAGAACCACAACTTGTCAAGCTTTAGTTCAGGCTTAATAACCTCCCCAGACCCTTCTGGCTCTGAATATTTTCAGTCCTCCAAAGTCATGCACAAAATAAAAGGGAAGGAAAATAAATTTCTTAAGGTAGCCTCTGTATGCTTTTGAGAAGCAGTCACTTACAAGGACAACCATAATAATCATTTTTCTATTCCTTCCCAATTTGCAAAACATGTCCATGCCCTCACTTAACCCTTACAACCATTTGGAGATGAACATCATCCCAGCTTATCTGACAGCGGAACTGGGACTCAGAGAGCAAGGGTTTGCCCAAGGTCAGATTGCAAGTGACAGACAGAACTGGATCCTGGAGAGTCGAGCCTTCTGGCCCCTCTCCCCCAACAAGTTCCATCTCTGGCCTCAGGAAGCCGAGCCTGCTGGAGGCCCAGGGTGGTGGGTGGCATGCCAGATTCAGCTTCCTTTTGTGTAGTCTGGTGGGAAATAAGGAGCCCAACAATGCTGGAGAGTATTGGAAGTCTTGCCTGAGATGCAGAGCTCTGGAGCGTTCCAGGCCTGTGAATTCCCCACTCCTGGAGGGCAGGTGGGCGAGGAGCTGATGCTGTTCATGGTCAGGTCAGACGGTGCCGCAAGCCTGTCCTGAGAGGTTTGGGATCCAGAGGTTTGCGCACAATGGTGGCAGCAGCACAGACATAAAGCCCCAGTCCTCAGCATCAGAATCCGTGACTCTTCTGAAAATGTGACTTCAATTCCACCAGCGCGGCAAGTGTACTGAGCTTGGAGTGCTCGGAGTGGGAAGGGAGCGGGGCTTGAGGGTCACTGAGCGTCCGTGAGTGGTAGATAGATAGAACTGGGTCCTGGAGCAGCTGCCTATGCAGACCGGCAGGGCCACTGTGAGCGTGCGCTCAACTGCCGCAATTCCTCATCCCATCCGTGTCTTCCGCTGCCGTGCTCCTTTGCTGAGAAAAGAAGATCTTGCAAGTCTGTAGGGTTCCCACGAGTTAGATGCCTCTGCACCCTTGAACTCCAAAGAGTTTGTGATCCCAGGAAGCAGCTCTGAAATCCCTTCCATAGAACTCTGGAGCTGACTGACCGCTGTGCAATAAACAAAACCTCCAGACACCCCCACTCCCAACAGCTTAAGGAGCCACTGGGTGCTGAGAGCAAGGAGGGAAACCAGGACCACACGTCTGCCTCTCTCACCTCCTCCATTGTCTCCTGCAGCCCTGGGATGACAGGGGACAGCGCCCTGACAGTGAAACAGGCCCTGGAGGCAGAGGCTGGCCCTCTCCTCTCCCCTAGGGATTGTTGCTGCATCAGGAAAATGACCTTAGTTTTTCTGCCTGTCCACCGAATTATCTACACTCTCTACTCTAGACAGCTCAGGTCCTGATTTGAGCAAATTTGGTAACTATTTTAGTTTGCTGAAAGACCCTGGTTGCCTGCAGCCGAGGCCAGCCTGTGATTTTCCCCAAAGGTGTTTGTAGGGTCCCTAGCTGGGGGGCTCCACGTCCGCCCACTCACTGGCTCTTCCTCCTTGGTCCCCCATTCCGCTAATGCTGCCTGGGCACCTGCCTTCCACCCAGGGGTACCGGGTACCGAGGAGATGGGCGGGAGCAAACTGGGACATTTCTACCCTCAAGAGTGATATTCTCTCCAGGGAGGGACCACATAGGGGAACCAGAAGACACAAAAGGCCATTACACTTCAAAAAATAGATTTAGGGGTCCAGGGCATTCCATTAATGTTGCACGGTGGTGAGGTCTGTACCGTTAGTGTAGACATCACCTGAGCAGTATACATTTGTACCCATCAAGCAATTTCTAGTTCCGCATCCCCCTCTCACCCTTCCAAGTCTCCAGTGCCTCTCACTCCACGCCCTGCGTCCATGTGTATGCATTATTTAGCTCCCACTTATAAGTGAGAACATGCAGTCTTTGACCTTCTGCATCTGCTATATTTCATTTAAGATAATGGCCTCCAGTTCCATCCATGTTGTTGCAAAAGGTGTGAGTGTGCTATGAGCGAAGCCAGCGGCGCACCTGCACAAGCACACTGTGGGCAGAGCCTCCTGCAGGAGCCGTGCTTCAGCTGTCAGAAAGAGATGCAGAAGGAGACTCAGGCCGCCTTGGAAGGAGAAAGCGGGGAACGCAATTCCAGCAGGAGGGACAGAGGGGACAAAGGCCTGAGACTGGGAGGCGGCTGGCTCTGGACTGGATGGGAGGCCAGGTGGCCACAAGATGACAACAGGAGGAGGTGTGGGATGGAGCAGCTGCAGGGTGCTTGGGTGGGCCTGGACACCGGATCTGGGTTTATCCTGAAGGCAGAAGGAAATGAGGACAGATTGAGCAGGAAAGGGAAGGGACCCAGTGTGGAAGGTGATGCTGGACCCTGACTATTCAGCAGGGACCGTGAGCCATGCCCAGCCATGGGAACACAATCCAGTGGGGACGATGGATGGGGGACGAGGCATGACAAGTGTGTCCGGGGCCCTGAAGGGGGACCAGGGGCTCCAGGCAGCAAAGCTGGATGTTGGCTGCAGCCTGGTGTTTGGGAAGGATGTTGTGAGAGAGGTGGATGATGAGCTCCCGGGCATGTGGGAACCAGAACTGGAACACAGCCTGTCCGACCTCCCTACCCCAACCATGCTTTCTCCACTGAGCCCCAAACCGTGGAGAGATGGAGAAGGAGGTGCATGGCCCTGCCCAGCAGTCAGGAGGGCTGAGGCAGAGGCCACTCCCAGACCACCCTGTGAACTGCCCAGGGGGTGCTGGGTGACGTGACCTACAGCTCCCCAGTCTGGCACTGCTCCCAGACTCCACGCCCCAGGATGAAGCCTCCTACAACCTGGCAGATGTCTTACCTGCAGAAACAGATGCCAGGGTCCAGTCAGAGGCTCTGTTCTCTTAGGAGATAATCGCCAATTGAAGCGGGGCCTTCCTGGATCCCGACCGTCTCCTCCCAAATTTGCTGCTCTGCCCCAAATGCATTTGGGGCCACGTTTATTCCCCAAGGACCTCTCTGGGGGATTCTCTTTGAATTTCCCTTGAGTATTACAGCTGGAGGCCAGAGCTCCAGAAGGAAGCCAACGGCCAGGCCCCAGGCCTCCTGGAAAGCACAGTGGCTGGACCCAGAGCGTGTCTGGGTCTGCCTGGGAAGGCTCTCACCGAGGTTCCTGGTGGAGCTGGCCTCCAGGACCTGGGGGCTCCAGGCGGCAGTGGCAGCCTGACCTCAGGGTGGAATCTGGAGGCCAGTGTTGTTTGGGTTTTGGTGGTTTAGGGCTTGAAAGGGGGCCCAAAAACACTGTCAGCACCTCTCCTGTGATTGATGGCCTTAAGAATAGGGTCTGCAGGCACAGGCGCTGTTGCTGCGCTGGAGACCTCAGTCATCCACTGACACCCTCCAGCTCCCGTGGGCGGAACCCTGCCAGGAGCTGCCAGGAGAGGTGCCGAAGGCTCTTCCAGAGCTGCTCTGCAGGGGATAATGGCCCCATCATCTGAAGCGGGGAGTTTGGGCCTGGCCATGGGGAGACTAAAGCTCTGGCCTTCGAGAGTGGCTGTGCAGGTGGCTTCACCTGGGGACCAGCACAGGGAGTCTGGTGTCCTGGAAAGGCATGGGTGGGTCTGAGGGATGATGGGTGACTTTCCTGTGGCTGCTGTAACAAAGTGCCACAAACTTAGTGACTTAAAACAACACAGATTTATTATCTTACACTTCTGAGGTAGGACGTCCAAAATGGCTCTCCCTGGGCTGCGTTCCAGGTGCAGGCAGGGCTGGTTCCTCCCGGAGGCCGCAGGGGAGAGTCCCTTTCCTTGCCTTCTTCAGCTTCTAGAGGCCGCCTGTGCTCCTTGGCCAGTGGCCTCACCCCTCAGACCTCTGCCTCCCCCGTCACGTCTTCTCCTCTGACCTCTGTCTCTTTCATAAGGACGCTGGTGATGACATGCGGCCCACCTGGATGACCCAGGATGACCTCCCATCTCAGGGTCCTGACTGTGAGCCCCATCTGGAGAGTCTCTTTTCACACATGAGGTGGCACATGCCCAGGTCCCAGAGACTGGGGTGTGGACATGGTTGGGGGTGTTTGTTCTGCCACCACTGGTGATGCCAAGGATGGAGGAGATGGTGGCCCCATCCTCCCAGCCCTGAGCTTCTGCCCTGGATTTATCTGTTTCCACCAGATAGGACCACTGAAGCCCGCAGGAGGCTGAGGCACAGCCCTGCTCCCACCTCCCCAAATCCAGCTCCTGGCAGGAGTCTGTCCCGAGGGAGCTGGAGGGTGTCAGTGGATAGCTACCACCTCTACTTGCCTCAGTGCCGGCTTTCAGGGGCCTGCAGCCCCACCCACCTCATCTCTGTCAACACACCATCCTCATGGGCAAGTGGAGCTGCCCCCCTTGCCCACCCGCCTGGTCCCACAGGCCCCTGCAGGGCCCACATCCTTCTTGCTTCCTGGCCTGTCCCTCTAGGGCCTCAGAACTTTCCTTACCCTATCGCCAGGCCCCTGCGCTACCCTGAGGGGGCCGCGGCTGCCTGCACTGTCAGCCGGATCCACTAGCCCCAGAGCCCACCAAGGCAGGGACAGTGCCCACTTTACTGTTGCGGCCTTAGAACCCAGCGCAGGGCATGTCCGGTGCCTGCACATCCTCTGAGTAGGCAGGTGTGCACGGGCCACGGGGACTGTGCCACTTCAAGGCACAAATGCCCGGGGGCCCTCCCTCCAGGCCATGTTCCCAGGCAGTTCCCAGGGCCCCCACAGTCCTGAAAGGCCCTGTCCCTGTCCACGTGCTCTCCCTGCTCCCTGAAGAGGAGCATGAGAGGACTTGGCCGCAGCCTGCCATCCCTGCGGAAGCACTGTGAAGGGCACAGGCCTGTAGGGGTGGGTTTCCCTGGAGGCCACCTCCATCACAGCCACAGTGGACACGATGGCAAGCTCCAGAATGGGCCCCCACGAGCCCTGGAAGTGTCCCCATCCCCAAGGGTGGGGACTCCAGAGCACGTATTGAAGGTGGGGGACACAGACAGGGCCGAGCAAGAGGGGGCAGACCTGGCGGGGGGACCCAGCATAGAGAGAAAGAGAAAAGTGAGGCTGGGGCGCGGGGGGTGGGTTTAGAGTTGGGGTTTCCTTCATTCCCTTCTTCCCTCTCTGAGTGCCAGGTACCGTTCTGGGGCCAAGAGCTCAAAGACAACAGCCCTGCCATCCAGGAGTGCTGGGCTGGTGGGAAACAGTGACAGACATCAGGGTGTGGCCCCCGGGCAGGGGGAAGGCAGAGGCCCAGGGCCAGCTCAGCCTGGGTGGTGAGGGAAAGCTGGGGCAGGTGGCATCAGAGCCAGCCCTGGAAAGACAAAGACGGGCTCCTCAGTGAAGGAGGAAGGGGAAGGAAGGAGGCGGCCCAGGCCTAGGAAACAGCAGAGGCAAGGGCAAGGGCAAGGGCAAGGGGAGGGGGGCCTTGCTGGCTGATGTCCACTGCACAGCTGCCACTGCCCTGGGGCCAAGCAGGCTTTTCCAGAATGTCCCCAGGTCAACGCCTGCCTGAGGAAGGGTGGGGGTGCGGAGGGGCCTCACACTCAGAGAGGAGGTTCAGGGTGTCCCGGGCCACGAGGTGAGGCCGGAACCTCTCAGTCTATTTTTGGGTCCTAGCTCTTTCATCTCCAGGAGCAAATGTTCACTCCTTTGTGAGCAGCCTCAGAGGTCCCGCGTCCCTCAGCCCCCATCAGTCCCCCTTGGCCCCTTGACTGTTGCTATTTAAAGGCATCTTGGTCCAGGCCAGAGAAAGGGGTAATTAGGAGCCTGGAAGATGAAAGGGGCCACCGCCCCCACCCTCCGTGTGCCTGCCCTTGTCGAGGGGTCAACAAAACCCTCTTTGTGGCTCTGCCAATCATAGATACCAAGGGGGGCCACTGGGCCACACGGGAGACATGACTGCGCCCTTCCCCAGGGTGGGCTGGGGTCTCTGCTGCCCACACACAGGGCCCTGGGCCACCAGGTGGTGACAGAGGTGGGACCTGGTGACAGAGGTGGGAGGGCGGTGTAACCGGCTCCTCTGGGCAAACTGCCTTGCCCTGGTGGCCCTGAGGCTGCTGGGCCCAATAGGATCTCTCATGGGAGCAGAGTGAGCCAGCGCCACAAAACGCCCTTTCTGGGCCTGCCAAGAGCATGTGCTCGGCCACCCAGCAGCTGGCCCTAGCACTGCAGGTGGCACGGAGCATCCCTACTTGTCCCCCACCGGCCAGTGTCCCCTGCAGCCATGGCGGGCCTGGGCACCTGCACCCGACCATCCCGGGTCAGGAAAACTAGGCCCTGGGATGTGGTGTGGGGGTGCCTGCTCTCCACACCAGTCCCAGGCACTGACGCGGCGGCCCCTGGTGTCCCCAACCCTCCTGCTTCCCGTCACTCCCCTGATTCACAGCCAGGCCAAAAACAATTACCAGCAGAGGCACCAGCAGGGCAATGTTCATCGAGGTGCCCTCTGTCTCCCTCTGTGCCTGTTCCTCTCTTTCTCCACCTCTCTCTGTGTCTCCATCTATCTGTGTGTGTGTGTGTGTGTGTGTGTGTGTGTTTGTGTGTGTGTGTTCTACCCAAAGTGGTTGCCTGCTGGGAACTTCTTAGAAATGCTCATTCCAGGCCCCACTCCAGACCTGCTGGGGCAGAGGGAAAGGCAGCAGCCCCTGCCTTCCTACGAAAGGGTCTGGAAAAGGGCCTCAGCCACAGGTCTGACTCCTGAGGGTGCACGGCCTCCTCTCTGGTCCTGGGCTTGGGCCTCATTGTCCTCATCTGAGAAATGGGAACTGGGGCTGGAGCCTCCCTCACAGCCCTGAGCATACTCAGCCCCTGTCCCCCAAGGCTGCCACTGACCCCGGGTCCTCCTCCTGCCGCCTCTGGAGGAGGGCCTAGGTCTCTGGTCCCCTGTCTGCCCACCAGGTTATTGTCACCCCCTGCACTCTACCGACACCACTGTCATCAAGGTCCCCACCAGCACCTTTCCCGGCCTCCTCTTACTGGTCATGGCTGCACTGGAGACCCTTGGTCCCCCACTTAGAGAAGCTGTTTTCTCCGTGGCACACCCAGGCCTTTCCTCCCGTCCACAGCTCTGTCCCCGCTGCTGCAGCTCCTCTTCTGACCTGCCTCATCACCTTCCTCTTGCACAGCCAGGTGGCTTCTGAAAACATCCCGATTCCCATGGCTACACAGGCTCCCAGCGCTTAGGATCCTCTCCACCACTCCAGCTGATCTCATCTCTGTGCTAGTCCCAGAACAAACAGGGTCCTTCCCACCTCCAAGCCTCTGCTCGAGCCGCTCTTCAGGTGTGGGATGAGCAGAGCAGGATAATTTATCATGGCCTGAGGTCCTGCAGGGTTCTTAGGTCAAAAAATGGTGGTTCCCAGCCCCTGGCCCCAAGCAGGGAATCAGCCTTACCTCCTAAGCTCATATTGGGTGATGCCTGGCTCTCTCTCAGACCAGCTGCCACTCACTTCCCATCTGTGAGCCTCCATTTCTTCATCTGTAAAATGGTCTGTAGCATCGACCCTCCTTCTACTTGGCAAGGACTAAGTGCAGGTGACATTCCCAACAGGAGTGGGGGCCCAGTGCACGCCATTCCCTTGTCCCCTTCCCTGATCTTCAAATCCTTCATGAGGATCTCAGCAAAGTAGGAGGGGAGGCTTTGGAAGAACATTTGTTCCAAAGTGTCTCATTCCTCAGCCTCAAGAGCACCCAGCACGCACCTGCGAATCTCTGGTTTTCCAGGATTCTTTCTTTCTGGAAGACCAATGTACCTTTCCCCACTGGGCTGAGCAAATGTGACACTGACCCTGGCGGGACAGCCTGGCTGGTCCCTGAGTGCATGGGCCTCTCTGGGCACACCGGCCTATCTCCAAGACCTGAGAAGGGCCCAGGGAACGGCAGAGCAGGTGGGAGGCTATGACACTGTCAATTCCGGGGCATGGGGCCCAGGACCAGTGAAACAACCCTCTCCGCTTTCTCACAGAGGAGATGGTCTGGACAGGCATGCAGCCGCCATAGGGAATCAGCAGCTCCACCATCAGCTCTGGGAGAAGCAACTACCAAAATCACACAAGGACTCAGAGAAAGTGGAGAGACGGCACTCTGGAGGCTGGGCAACCCTGAGGCCAGGTGGCTGCTGGAATGGATGAGGCATGGCCCAGGCCCAGGGAGCCCCGTGCTCCGGGACTGAGGCTGTCCTACCCAGCCCTGAGCTTCAAGTGGCTGACCAGTGTGAGGATGGAGTAAGTAACCTTTGGGTGCCAGCTGCACGTGGGTGTTGAGCTGGTGCTTGCATTCCTTTGTTTGTTTCCTGGGAGCCCTAGAGGTGCCCTGGGTGGGTGTCCAGCTCTGGCCCGTGGATGGTGCTTGCATACCATGCTCACGGTGTTGCTGAAATCCCAGTGTCGACCCATTGTACAGACGAGGAAACAGAGGGGTAAGGCACCGAGTCTCTTGAGAAGCAAGAATCCCATCCTAGCGTCTGGCCACCCCACCCCACTGAGAGCCAGGCAAGCTAGGTTTGCAGTTATATGGAGGTGGGAACAGGCTCTGGGTGGGTCCCCCAGCAGCTCTGTTTGGCAGTTGGCCAGAGAGTGAATTTGAGGCAAGCGTCTGCCTCGTCCAGGGGCTTCTTACCATCTCCTTCCAGCCATGGCAGTGACCAACCCATCAGCCAGGGGGAACTAGACTAATTCACCCAAGGGTGGGTAGACTGAGGCCTAAAAAGGAGGGCAGCCTGTCCAAAGTCCCTTACTGCCAGGAGTCATCGGCCCTCCTGGAGGATTCCCTTGTTTATTTATTTATGTATTATTTTTGATTGCCTGATACAAATTGTGTGTTTATGGTGTTCAACATGATGTTTTGCTATACGGATGCTCTTTGGCTTACAATGGGACTACATCCTGGTTGTAAGTAGAGAGTTGAAAATATTGTAAGTTGAAAATGCCTTAAATAAAAAATGCATTTAATACACCTAACCTACCAAACCTCACAGGTTAGCCTAGTCTGCCTTAAACACATTCCAAACACTCACATTGGCCCATAGCCCAGTTTATAGGAAAGCATTCCATATCTCATGTAATTTATTGAAGGCTGTGCTGAAAGTGACAAACAGAATGGTTGTACAGCTCCTCAATGAACGTTCACAGCTGCAAGCACACTGAGCCTGAAGAGTGTGGGAAGCATGGAACTACAATCAATTGCTGCATGGTAGGGATGCTACAGCCACAGGATCATCCATTTCTCTCTCTCCTGTTGGCGCTCGAGACAAGCTGGGGGAAGGTACTGGGGCATCCACACTTGTCAATGGATTAGCAGGCACAAGTGTTCCACTGGAAGACACCAAATTCTGACAGCACGGTTTGTTTCCTCTTTTCATTATCACCCTCCAAACGCTGGCAACACAGTACCCAGTAGACTACTGGTTATTTAACCTCGTGATTGTGTAGCTGACTGGAAGCTACAGCTCCCTGTCACTGGCCTGTGTCATGAGGGAGTATCATACTGCATATCGCTAGTCCAGAAAATTTTTAGATATGCCGGGAGATGAGGCTCTAATTTCCTTCTGCATGTGCATATCCAGTTTTCCCAACACACTTTGTTGAAGAGACTGTTATTTCCCCATTGTGATTCTTAACATCTTTGCTGAAAATGAATTGACTGTAACTATGTGGATTTATTTCTAGGCTCTTCATTTTGTTCCACTCGTCTATGTATCTTTTTGTGTGTGCCAGTACTATGCTGTTTTGATTACTATAGCTTTGTAGTAGATTTTAAAATGAGGTAGCGCGATGCCTCTGTGTTTGTTCTTTTTGGTCAAGCTTACTTTGACTATTTGGTTTTTTCTGTGGTTCCATACAGATTTTAGGATTATTTTTTCTCTTTGTGTGAAAAATGACATTGGAATTTTAATATGGTAAGGCATTGAACCTGCAGATTGCTTTGGATAGTATAAACATTTTAATGGGATTAAGTCTTCCAATCTATGAACAAGAGCTATCATTCCTTTTCTATGTGTCTTCTTCAATTTCCTTCATCAATATTGTATAGTTTTCAGTGTACAGAATGATATGGCTTGGCTCTGTGTCCCCACTCAAATCTCATCTTGAATTGTAATCCAAATTGTAATCTCGTGGTATTGAGGGAAGAACCTGGTGGGAAGTGATTGAATCATGGGGGTGGTTTCCCCCATGCTGTCATCATGAGAGTGATGCTCTCCCCTCTCCTGCTCTCCTCTCTCCTGTCACCTTGTGAAGAAGGTGCCTGCTTCCACTTCACCTTCCACTATGATTGTAAGTTTCCTGAGGCCTGCCCATCCATGTGGAACTATGAGCCAATTAAACCTCTTTTGTTTATAGATTACCCAGTCTTGGGTATTTATTTATAGCAGTATGAAAACAGACTAATACACAGATCTTTCACCTGCTTAAGTTCATTTCTAAGTATTTTAGTATTTCTGTAGCTATTGTAAATGGGATTTTTTTTTTCCAGATGGTTTGTTACCAGTGTATGGAAATACTACTGATTTTTATATATTGATTGTTGCATCCTGCCACTTTACTGAATTTGTGTATTGGTTTAGCGACTTTTTTGGTGAATTCTTGAAGGTTTTCTATATAGAAGAACATGCCTGCAGAGACAATTTTACTTCTTCCCTTCCATCTTGGATGTCTTTTATTTCTCTCTCTTTCCTTATTGCTCTGACTAGGACTTCTAGTATTATGTTGAATAGAAGTGGTGAGAGTGGGCATCCCTTTCTTATTCTTGATTATAAAGGAAAATATTTCAACTTTTCACAGTTGCGTATAATATTAGCTTTGGGATTGTTGTGTATGGCCTTTATTGTGTTGAGGTACATTCCTTCTGCATGAGTTCGTTTTCATGCTGCTAATAAAGACACACCCGAGACTGAGTAATTTATAAAAACAATGAGGTTTAATGGACTCAC
This sequence comes from Pongo abelii, assembly GCF_028885655.2. Classification (NCBI taxonomy): domain Eukaryota; kingdom Metazoa; phylum Chordata; class Mammalia; order Primates; family Hominidae; genus Pongo; species Pongo abelii. The sequence continues at coordinate 105,539,668 of NC_072000.2, read as the reverse complement.
AGTTCCACGCGGCTGGGAAGGCCTCAGAATCATGGCAGATGGTGAAAGGCACGTCTTACATGGCGGCAGCAAGACGGAGAATGAGAGAGCCAAGTGAAAAGGGTTTCCCCTTATAAAACCATCAGGTCTTGTGGGACTTATCCACTACCACAAGAACAGTATGCAGGATACCATCCCCATGATTTAGTTATCTTCCACTGGGTCCCTCCCACAACATGAGGGAATTATAGGAGCTACAGTTTAACACGAGATTTAGGTGGGGACACAGCCAAACCATATCACCTTCTATACCTAATTGTTGAGAGGTTTTTTTTTTTTTATCACGAAAGGATGTTGGATTTTGTTGAGTGTCTTTTATGCATCTGTTGTGATACGGTTTTTGTTCTTCACTCTGTTAATGTGATATACTGTATTTATTGATTTATAAATGCTAAACTATCCTTGCATCCCAGGGATAAATCCCACTTGCTCATGGTGGGTGATCCTTTTAATCTGCTGTTGAATTAGACTTTTCAGTATTTTTTTTAGAATGTTTATCAGAGATATTAGCCTGTAAATTTATTTTCTTGTAGTGCCCTTCTCTGGCTTTGATATCAGAGTAATGCTGACCTCATAAAATGTGTGTGGAGATACTCCCTTCCCTTCTATTGTTTCGAAGAGTTTGAGAAGGATTAGTATTCACTGTTCTTTAAATATTTGGCAGAATTCAGCAGTGAAGCCATCAGATCTCGGGCTTTTCTTTGCAGAGTGGTGACCACAGTGCAAGCACATGGGGAGAGACCTTGTCTCCAGGGCCTAGTGTGTGAAATAGCTCACTATGGCAATGGCTAGGCAGTCTGAGTTGTGAGTGCAGTGCAGCCACAGAGCTGAGTCTGGAGTATGTGCACTCAAGGAGTGGCTGTGGCTTGTGGGTAAGAAGCACACGCAACGTTGGGAGAGGTGGTAGCTCCTTCCCTGAAGCAGCACACCATGGCTGCTCTTTGGGCGTGGGGAGGAGGTTTACAGCTGCATCTCCCTCTCTGGGGTTCCCTGGCAGGAACAGCTGTTGGTAACCTCAGTAGTAAGAGACGGCAATATCCTCTGCGGAACAGACCACTGGAGACCATGGTGACACCCACTGTGTGGCTCACACCGATGGCCTCAGCTTTCTTCTTTGTTCCTAGCCTTCTCCTGGCATCTCAGATGTGCCAATCTCACTGGTGATCCTTTCTGTGTAATATTCTCCTTTTGTTATTTTTTTCTCCACTGGGTTGCTGCAGATTTTTCAATGGGTCCCTGAGCCCTTCTAGGACATTTTGGTTCATGCATAGCTTTCTATATTTGTGTTCTTGTGGGGATGAGAAGGCTGTTACCTCCTACTCTGCTATCTTGGTGACCTGAATCCTGCCACAGGATTCTGAGCTGGCAGTGACCTCAGGGATTTGGCCCACAGCCCTTGGTTCAGGGCAGGACTCTGTGCCTGGAGAGAATGAGGGTTTGACCAAAGACTCTCAGAAGGTCAGTGGCAGCAGGTAAAAGATGGGTTTTCCTGCTGTCCCAAGAGACAAGGCTCAGCCCCAGCTGTCCCCACCAAGCAAATCACTCACCCCCAGGACCACTAACCCCCCACATTCTCAGAGGCCCCATGGCATTTGTGAATCAAACAGACTTGAGAGCAGTGGGGCCAGAGTGGGGATCTGAGTCTTCCATGCATAGGTGGGCTCTGTGGGGGCCCGGAGTTCTCCACCTGCCCATAGTGAAGGGCTTGGGACACTGCCCTACCCCTAAGTCTGACTCTGCTCTGTTTCCCCACCTGTCAGGTGAGAGGCCTGGGAAGGGTCTCGAAGGGCCTACCTGTTTCTTAGCTTCTGAGCTGTGAGTGTTCTTCACCCCGCTGCTTACCCTCTGTCCCTAAGAAATCTGCCTTGTAGAGGCCTGGAGCTCAGGGTCCCAGGCCCTGAGAGCAGTGACCCAGCCCACTTGGCAGGCTCGCCCTGGAGCCTGATGCTTCCCGCACCTGTGGTTGTTCCTGCACCCCAGGCTTCGAAAGCCCTGATTCAAGCTCTCACCTGCTCCTTTCACCCCCAGATCAAATTCTGAACTCCTCAGTCACTGCAAAGCCCTGCCTGCTGGGGCCCCCACACAGCCCACACCCTGTCTGGGATGGATGGGCGGTCCACACAGGCCCATAGCTGTCCTACTTCTGGGGCTGGCTCCTGCTTAGCCTTCTGCCCGTGGGAGAGGAGGAGGCACGACCTAGTGTGGGGGTGGGATGACAGCCAATCATAATGGCGAATTTACTAGGCATTTGCTTTCCACCAGGCACTCTTTTAGAATGATCCACGCCGGTGTGTCTGTAGCTGACTCTCCCCTCGCATGGAGGAGACTGAGGCACGAGCCTCAGGGCCTGCTGGAGATGGTGCAGACAGCAAGGGGAGCCAGGCCACAGATCGGCCAATGGCGCTCTCCAAGTCACTCTGCTGCCTCCGGGGGAGGCGGACGAACATCCGTAACGTGGCGCCCAGCTGCCGCGGGTCCTGCGGGGTGTCGGGGTAAGAAGGGTCAGGGCCGACCGGTTTCAAGCTGCAGTGAGCTGGGGAAGAGAATGATGATGTCACCCCCACAACCAGAGCCCCCGCGGTGCGACCCCTGAGTGGGAGGATGGTGCCCTCCACATGCCCCACACACAGCCTGAGCTGGCCAGAAGCAGGGAGCGCCTCGGGTGGGCTGGACAGGCTCTGTGGTGAGGGTGATAGCTGAGCGGGGCAGCGAAGTGGAAGGACGCCTGGTTGGAAGGGAATGGCCGGCCCGGCAGAGAGGCTGGCGTGTTGAGGGAGCCAGCTACAGTGCCGGGAACGCGTTAGCGACGTGTTTGAAGTCTGAGCCTGCACCAGCAGCCTGGGCCTGCAGCCTCAGCCCCTCCTAGCCAACATCGGCGAGGGTGTCCCCCCAACGTTTCACCTGACTCTGTCCCAGCTCAACTCACCTGGTGGGACTCACACCCCATGACCCTTGTCCCCAGACACAGACTTCCCTGCCCTCACCCATATCCTACCATCCCCATTTAGAAGAATTGGCCTCAAATGACCTACAGCAAGGCCCACTAGCAGCCAGGGCTCCAGGGAGAGTCACCACTGGACAGCAGGCCTGGCCCTGGCCCTGGCCCAGGTTCTCACCACCCACGTTCCAGTGTGTCCAGACCACAGCTGAGACACCGTGTGCCTGCTGGCCACATGCAGCCCATCTGGTGCCCTGGAACCCCCTGGAGCACATCCCCAGATAGGGGCTTGGCATTCCTCACGCCACCAGCAGGGCTGCCCCATGCTGGCCTCAGAGCTCCAGTCCCTGCCTGAGACCCTGCTCAAGCACTGCCTCCTCTCTGGAGCTGCCCCGATCCCCACAGGGCTCCCTGGGGCGCCTGAAACCCTCCTGCTATAAAAATGGCTCAGGGCCTTCAGGGCCTGGAGTCAGGGAAAGCAAGGCTGGACCCTGGCTGTGCCTCTTTCCAGGCCAGGGCCTTGTCCAATCTGTGTCTTAGTTTTTCCATCTGTAAAGTGGGCTGGGTCCATCATGGGGCTGCAGGAGGGCTCTGGAGGGAATGTGGACAGCAGTCTTAGCTCCCAGGCACCAGCCACATGGGATTCACACACCTGAACTGACCCACTCTGGGGGACCAACTCCATTTGTCTCCAGGTCCCTGGTAGCCAGCACGGGCCAGTGTGCAGACTCCCTTAAAAATAGCCAAGGCCAGGCACGGTGGCTCATGCCTGTAATCCCAGCACTTTGGGAGGCTGAGGCAGGTGGATCACCTGAGGTCAGGAGTTTGAGACCAGCCTGGCCAACATGGTGAAACCCTGTCTTTACTACAAATACAAAAATTAGCTGGGCGTGGTAGTGCATGCCTGTAATCCCAGCTATTCGGGAGGCTGAAGGATGAGAATCGCTTGAAGCCGGGAGGCAGAGGTTGCAGTGAGCCAAGATCGCGCCACTGCACTCCAGCCTGGGCCACAGAGTGAGACTTTGTCTCAAAAAAAAAAAAAAAAAAAAAGCCAAACTCCCCCCTAACATTTATAAACCCCCATTTACATGTCAAGAAAAATTGAATTTGTGTTTCTGATTCATTTACAGTTAATTTGTGAATGGCTATTCTACAAGAGATAGCTGGGTCCAAACACTCCAGGTTGCAAGTACCCAAGGTCGCAAACGTCCAAGGCACAGTCTCGCCTCCCTTTAGCGACACTCCTAGTATGGCAGAAAGCTCCCCTTAGGATGGGGCCTGGGGATGAGCAGACAGACAGCATGAGAGCCACAGACTCCAACACAACCAAGCTCCTGGTCCACTGGGAGCCTCCTGTCCCAAGTCACGGCCACCGTCCCTCACATCAGCAGTTCTCCAGCCATCCGTGACTGGCCAGGGAGGCCCCTCATGGATGGTGAGAATGGCAAGCCAGAGAGAGGCACTGTATGGGCAAAGATGGGAAAGGTGGCATGCCCTTGGATGTGGACAGGTAGGCAGGTAGCCTATGGAAAGGACTGGTTCTCAGACCTGTCTCCCGGGATCCGTTTGCTCAGGCAACCATGACAAAGTACCACACCCTGAATGACTTAGGCAGCAGGAATGGATTGCCTCACAGTTTTGGAAGCTGGGAGTCTGAGACCAAGGTGTTAGCAGGCTGGGCTCTTTCTGTGGGCTGTGAGTTAGAACTTGTACCAGGCTTCTCTCCAGCTTCTGGTGGTGCACTGGCAATCTTTGGCATTCCCCACATGTGTGTGTAACTGTGTCCAAATTTCTCCTTTCCCCTTCTTTTTTTCTTGGCTTTTGGTGACAATTATCCATGTATTTTTATGAGTATATGACAGTTGTACATATTTTGAGGGTACACATGATATTTTGATATCTTTACAGAAAATAATGAGTAAATCAGGATTATTAAGATATCCATCATCTCAAATATTTATCTTTTCTTTATGTTGGGAACATTACAAATCTTCTCTTGTAGTTATCTTGGATAATATACACAAAAATTATTGTTAACTATACTTTCCCTACTGTACTGTCAAATACCAGAACTTAGTCTTTGAAATTACCCCTTCTTGTAAGAACACCAGGCACATGGGACTAGAGCCAACCCTAATGGCCTCATGTTAGTTTGATTATCTCTGTAAAGACCCCATCTCCCAATTCCAAATGAGGTCACATTCCAAGATACTAGGGCTTAGGACTTCAACCTATGAATTTGGAGGGCACAAGTTAGTCCATGACATTTCTCAAAAGACTCATTGGACTGGGGGCGGTGCCCAGGTGACCACAGGTGTATAAAGGGAAGGCATGATGAGCCCGTGGACAGCAGAGAGAGTGGGAGCAGAAGGGCAGAGCAAGGCTGTGAGGCAGGGATGCCCTCAACAGGAAGGTTGTCAGAAGAGCCAGGAAGGGCCAGTGCAGAACTCGGTTTCATGAACGTGGAATGACCTAAGTGGGGGCAACATGGCAAGAGTTTAGCCCAGGTTGGGGGGTTAGACTTACCTGGGGTGGAGTCTCAGCTCTGCAGTATCTGCCCTCTGAGATGTCAGGCCTTTAACAGCTCAAGTTCAGTTTGCAGATCAGAGAAATAGGATGGTAACCACAGCTCACAGTGCATGGCAAACACTTGGCTCTTGACAGGGAGCTCAGAACCAAGTCTGGACAGGAGAGCGAGCCTGGGTTTCTTCAGTGCAATGTCAGGCCCTGTACACCCCTTTAAATCACTGAGTTAGAAATGGGGCTGCCCACTCCTATTCAATGACTACTAGAAGTCCTAGCCAGAACCAAGCAAGAAAAAGAAATAGAAGGCATACAAATAGGAAAGGAAGAAGTGAAAATACATTTGCTGATTAAATTATCTTATATACTGATACCCTTGAACACTTCACCAAAATCTGTTGGAACTAATAAACAAATTCAGTAAAGTTGTAGGATACAACATGCAAAACTTAGTAGTGTTTCTATACACTAATAACAAATAATCTGGAAAAAAATTAAGAAAACAATTTCATTTACAATAGCTATGAAACAAAATATTTAAGAGTAAATTTAACCAAGAAGGTGAAAGATATATCTACTGAAAACTAGAAAATATTGATGAAAGTAATTGAAGAAGATAAAAAAAATTTTTTAAATCCTGTGTTCATTGATTGAAAATCAATATTGTTAAAATGTCCATACTACTCAAAGTGATCCACAGATTCAGTGTATCCCATATCAAAATTCCAATATCATTTTTCACAGAAACAGAAAAAATAATCCTAAAATTTACAGGGAACCACAGAAGACCTCAAATAGCCAAAGTAACCTTGACCAACAGGAACAAACTCAAAGGCATCACACTATCTAATTTCAAAATCTATTACAAAGCTACAGTAATCAAAACAGCATGGTACTGGCACAAAAAAAAAGACACATAGACTAATGGAACAGAATAGAGAGCCTAGAAATAGCCATGCAGAGCCATGCATTTACGATCAATTCATTTTCAACAAAGATGTCAAGAACACATAATAGGAAAATGACAGTCTCTTTATTAAATGATCTTAGGAAAACTGGATATCCACATACAGAAGAATTAAATTAGACCCTCATCTCATATCATATATTATACAAAGATCAACTCAAAATGGATTAAAGACTTCAATATAAGACGTAAAACTAAAACTACTAGAAATAAACATAAGGGAAAAGTTTCACAACATTCGTCTAGGCAATGATGTTTTTGGATGTGACCCCAAAACCACAGGTAAGAAAAGCAAAAATAGACAAGTGAGATTACTCCAAACTACAAAGCTTCTGCACAGCAAAGGAAACAATCAAAAGGGTGAAGAGCAACCTAAGAAATGGGAGAACATATTTGCAAACCATACATCTCATAAGAGGTTAATATATGAGAAATTCAACCCAATGGCAAGAAATCAACCTGATTAAAATTGGACAAAGGACTTCAAGAAACATTTCTCAAAAGAAGACATACAAATGGTCAGCAGGTATATAAAGCAATGCTCATTGTCACTAAATCATCAGGGAAATGCAAATTAAAACCACAGTGAGATATTACCTCACATCTGTTAAAATGGCTATTATCAAAAAGATGATGAAACATTTATCAAAATTGTTGATGAGGATGTCGGGAAAAGGAAACCCTTGCACACTGTTGGTGGGATGGTAACTTAGTACAGCCTTTTGGAACACACTATGATTCTTCAAAAAACTAAAAATAGAACTACCATATGATCCAGGAACCTCACTTCTGAGTATACATCCAAAGGATACAAAATAATATGTCAAAGAAATACATTACAGCACTATCCACATTAGCCAAGATATGAAATCAACCTAAGTATTCATCAGTGGATAATGGATAAACAAAATCTGACATATATGTGGAGTCCTGATAAGATAAGTAAGCAACAGTGAGGAAGAGGCCCCAGGAGAGGGAGAGAACAATTGTTCTGGGAGATGGCTAATCACAGACAACCCACTGGCACAGCATCGTGTTCCCAAGTACCTCATTCTGCACGTAGCCCCAGCAGCACCACCTTATAAAACTTCCCTCCAGCCTCTGCTTCTTGGCAGACAAGCCCCTTCTCTGCTGTGCTGCCTGTTGCTCCCTTGAAACACACTTTCTCTCTAATAAACTTGTTTTCTTTAACTTACTGCTGTTTCAGTAAATTATTTCACTGCCCACAACGCCAGCCCCAATCACCACCCACATCGCCACTGATGACAACATATACACAGTGGAATACTATTTAGCTTATAAAAGAAGGAAATCCTGTCATTTAGGAAATGGATGAGCCTGGAGGACATTATGTTAAGTGAAATAAGCCAGGCACAGAAAGACAAATACTTCATGTTCTGACTTATATGTGGAATCTAGAAAAGAGGAACTCACAGCACCAGAGAGTAGGGTGGTGATTGCCAGGGGCTGGAGTGTTGGAACTGGGGAATGTGGAGATGTTGGGCCAAAGGTGTAAGGTTTCAGTGAGATATAAGGAATAAGTTTTAGAGATCTATTGCACAGCATGGTGACTATAGTTAATAATAATGTATTGTATATTTCAAAATTGCTAGAAGGGTTTATTTTAAATGGCCTTACCATAAAATATAAGTATGTGAGGTGACGGATTTGTTAATTAGCTTGATTTAATTATTTCATGTGTATGCGTGTATGAAAACATTGCAGTTTTCTAAAAAGTAAACTGAGGCACATAAAATTTTGAAGAGTTTATTTGAGCAAGCAATGATTCATGGATTGGGCAGCTCCAAACCAGAAGGAGTTCAGGAGCTCCTCCAAGGGAATGCAAGAGTGAGGCTTTTACAGAACAAGCATAGAAGAAAAGCAAAGAAAATATTTGATTAAACACAGCTATGCAGTTGCCTTTTCTGGTCTATCCTGTTGGAAAGTCACTAGTTATATAATTATGTTTGTTGGATACTTCTAATTGGTTGAGCTTAAGCTCTTTTTTTTTTTTTTTTGAAGTAGGTATTTAAAAGAAATAGCTTAAGTTTTGCTTATGTTTGCAAATAAAGCAAGGTTGAGGTCACTTATGAGACCTAACTGGTTTCGTCCTCTCAGGAATTCATCAGGCCCAATCTCCATCTTCACTTACTTTAACAACCCCACACCTCACTCCCCTTTGTTCACCCTCTCAGCATGCTAAGAGTGTGACCAAACAGCATAGCTTACTCTCAGTTACCACTATTGATATAGTCACTGGAACAGTCATGTAGGCTTATCATTATCAACAGCTGCATTGGGATGTAAGGTCACATTGTCATTATTATCCAAAATTGGACATTCATTGTAAGACTTGAGTGGTCAGGTTGTTCAGGTCTCTAAATTGTCTAATCCTGATGGCAATCATTTGAGGTGTGAGTGGCTACTGGAAAGTATTTAAAATCCTCACAAGGATACAAGGACTACAGGGAAGTGAATACAATGACTAAGGAGAATGAATACAATGACTAAGGAGGATAATAGCCAAGAACTATTGGCTGAAAAATTCCCTGGAGCAGAGATCCCAGGAGTCAAGATTTAACCAACTGAATAAATCCAACAAGGAAGCAGTACCTATCTGATGAGAAATATATTTGTTAATGAAAAGCCTTTTAATTTGGGGCAACGATTTCTAATTTATTGACATAGAAGCAACATTTTTTATTAAAAAGAGCATAAACTACTTCTTCTTACCAGATCAAGAACTTCTATGGAAGTTAGCCTATGGAAGCTAAATTGTTCATTTCAAATTGTATTGCTTGAAGGAAATTCAAGCTGTCATCCTATGAGAGCAAAATAAAAACAAAGACTAATATTTGGAGTATATTGTGATCTTAGTGTTTGAGTCAGAAGGACAGCTAGTTGAGATTTCTAGATTTGAGTATGAAACATCTTTAGAGGGGGGATGAGCATGGCAGCTGTAATCTAATGGATTTTCCTGATTTGCAGTTGGAATATCTCTGCTTATGTCATCAGATACTCTTCTGGTGAACTCTCCAAGTGACCCATATAGCAGCAGGCATGAACATTGCCCATAGATGGTCTGCTATAGTGATTTTTCTGAAGTTTAAAGTCCTCCAGTTTCAGCTTGCAGAGCTTAGGACAAAGGAACTTTTAGCTTTTTACTAAACTAGAAGAAATCAGAATTCAATCCCGTTTACAGATGGGTAATAAAACCTCAAAGAAAATGAACAGGACTAGAATTTGACAATAGATGCTCCATAGGTTTCTATTAAAATAGAATCTTTTTAACAGACACTCCCATTTTTACCAAAGATAATTACAGTAAGATTTTTTTTAATAAGTCTAGTTTCAATTAACTTGGCCTCATTATTTATGTAAGTGTAACAAAAATAGTAATTCTGTGTGTTTTTAAAAATATGATATTTTAGTCGGAGCTTTGGTAGTATCTGTTGATGAAAAATCCAAACTCTGTAAAATATTTAGAGACTTATTCTGAGCCAAATATGAGTGACCATGGCCAGCAACACAGCCTCAGGAGGTCCTGAGAACACGTCCCCAGAGTAGTTGGCTTACAACTTGATTTTATACATTTTAGAGAGACAGAAGTTACAGGCAAAGACATAAACCAATACATATCAGTGGTTCAGCTGGTAAACATGGGACATCTTGAAGTAGGGAGAGGGGCTTCCAGATCATAGGTGGAATCAGAGGTTTTCTGATTGGTAGTTAGTTAAAAGAGTTAACCTATTTGCCTGAAAAGTTGAAGTCAGCATAAAGAAATGCTTAATTTAAGATAAGGAGGGTTGTGGAAGCCAAGGTTCTCGTTATGTAGATAAAGCCACTAAATAACAGGCTTCAGAGGGAATAGACAGTAAATGCCTCTTATGACATTTACCTTAAAAACTACCTTAAATGAACTTAAAAGGTGTCAGCCTCTCTGAAAAAGACCTAGCAGGGGAAGAAGATTCTCTACAGAATGCAAATTTCCCCCACAAAAGATGCTTCACAGGACCACTTCAAAATATTTCAAAGAAAATATATTTGGGTGGTAAATGCTCTGATTTTCTACAGAGCCTGCTATCTGTCATACAACACTACACCAGAGCCAGGTTGGAGTTAGATATTCTATTGCTACAAAGAGTCTGTTTTGTCAGTCTTATGTTCTCAATTTTAATGTTAATGCTGGTCAGTTGTGCCTGAACCCCAAAGGGAGGAGGGCATGACAAAGCAGGTCAGACCCCCCAACTTCCCACCATGGCCTGAACTCACATGACAAGGCAGGTCTGACCCCCCAGCTTCCCGCCATGGCCTGAACTCGCATGACAAGGCAGGTCTGACCCCCCAGCTTCCCACCATTGTTGTACCTGAGCGAGTTCGAGAAAACGCCACACTTTGAGACGAATTAAGAGTCCGTTTATTTAGCCGGTGGCCAAGAGACAGCTAACGCTCAAAGTTCTCTTGGCCCCGAAGAAGGGGCTAGATTTTCTTTTATACTTTGGTTTGGAAAGGGGAGGGGGGGGGATCTAGTTAAAACAATTTTACAGAAGTAAAGTAGGCAAAAAAGTTAAAAGGATAAATGGTTACAGGAAAGTAAACAGTTCCAGGTGCAGGGGCTTTAAGACTATTACAAGGTGATAGACGTGGGGCTTTGGGCGTTATCAATTGGATGAATTCCTGGGAACTGCGGATATTGCTCGCCACAGTGTCTTATCAGTTAATTGCATTCTTGGATGTGCTGGGAGTCAGCTTACACAAGTTAAGTCCTTGAGGAAGGGGCTGCCAGTGAAAGAGCCAAGATGGAGTCTGTCTGGCTCTCTCAGCTAAGGGAGAGTCAACTCAGGTGGAAACAAAGCTAGGTGAGTAAAGGAAAGGAGAGTCTAAGAACAGGGTTAGTAAAAACAAGGTTGGGCATTACACCATGGCCTGAATTTGTTTTTAAGGTTTCTTTGGGTTCCCCTTGGCCAACGGGGGCATCCATTCAGTGGGTTGGGGGACTCAGAATTTCATTTTCCTTTACATATTCAAGGAACTTTATTGACTTTCTATCAGTCAACTTTAGTTTTTTTAAAACTATCTGGTGAGTAGAAATGTCATATTAGACCTTTAAAAACCTCTCTAAGCTAAGAAGCCAAGCCAAAAACTTTCCCAATTATGCCCTGTTACAAGAAGTACAGATTCTCCCCTCTGCCCTACCCCGAGATGGAGTCTCACCCTGTCACCCAGGCTGGAGTGCAATGGTGCAATCTCAGCTCACTGCAGCCTCCGCCTCCCGGGTTCAAGCGATTCTAGTGCCTCACCCTCCTGAGTAGCTGGGATTACAGGCATGCACCACCAGCCCTGGCTAATTTTTGTATTTTTAGTAGAGACAGGGTTTTACCATGTTGGCCAGGCTGGTCTTGAACTCCTGACCTCAGGTGATCCACCTGCCTCGGCCTCCCAGAGTGCCGGGATTAGAAGTGTTAGCCACTGTGCCCCGCCTCAAGGAGCACAGATTCTTATGGAACCTAAGCAAACACCCATATTGCCATGAAAATAAAAATATTTAATATGAGTTCCCCAAATTCTGGAGGAATCGGGTATGGAGAAAATAATAAATGCTCCATTTTTGTTTACCAAAGTATATTTTATCACCACTATAACTTATAGACAGCTTAAGAGAAAAGAGAAAAGAAGTTGATGAAATCTAAAATACAAGGCATTGAAGAACAAGCAATGTTTCCAACAAACAGTCATAGAGATTGTAATTATCTTCAGTTAACTTGGTCCCATGTAATTCATTTTTGTTCTGTTTGATATTGGGTTAACAGCTTTATGAATCCATCAGTTTTTCATTACAGTTCCGGAAATTCTCACCCAGTCCAATAGTATGATCTTAACATTATCAGAAACCTGTACTTGTCAGTCTTTTTCACGACTCTCTTGAAATTTCCCATCATGCAACTGATAAGAAAATTTGGCTATTTTGGTGACATCTAATATTTTATGATGATAATCACAATTATAATAGATAACATTATATTAGGACATATCAGATTTTTAGCAATTTCATACAATTTCTGTAATACTCATATCAACAAATTGATATAAATTAAAATATAAATTTAAGAAGGTTTAGCATCGTTTATTACTTAGCAATGCCTCTCATACAGTTTAACACCAAATAAGCCTAATTAGTTTAATATTTATTTTTATAAAGAAGAAAAATTCTTTTTTTTTTTTTTGAGACAGGATTTCACTCTGTCACCCAGGTTGGAGTGCACTGGTGCGACCACTGCCCACTATAGCCTTGACCTCCCAAGCTCAAGCAATCCTCCCATTTCAGTTAGGACTACAGGCACATGCCACCACGCCCGGCTAAGTTTAGCATTTTTTGTAGAGACTGGTTTTCTTCATGTTGCCCAGGCTAGTCTTGAACTCCTGGGCTAAGGCGATCTGCCCACTTCAGCCTCCCAAAGTGCTGAGACTACAAGCATGAGTCACCATGCTTAGCCGAAAAATTCTTTTGAGATATTCTAGGGACCCTTCTGGAAACTCCCAAAGCTAATTCAAGGTCAAAAAGACTTAATTCAGAATTTGATTTTAGGAAGCTATCAAAAATGTCAGAAAGTTTCAAACATTTGATTAAATAGGATCATAGGTCACTGTGAAACAATACCAAAATGACAAAAGATTTTAAAGGCAAATACAGAAAACTACATAGTTGTAAAAAAAAAAAAAAACCAAAAACTTAGCTCTTTTAATCTTAAAAAGACTCACTTTTCTGAAACAATCTAAGACCTAATAAAAGACTACATGTGGCATAAGAAATTATTTGATAAAACACAAGATGTTTGTTTTCTAGGCCAATTACTTAAAGGGTAAAGAAAAAACATTTTATAATCAACAACAGACCAATATTGCAAGAAAACTTTATCCTTTTAGCACAGAGAGAACCCAATTCTAGCTTTGTATTAGTATTTACTTAGCTTATTTTTTTAACCCTTAGAAATAAAATCTATCTAATCTTAGTAAAACTCCCTTTTCACAGACCTACAACTTTCTATATCATTTAGTTTTTGTCTCACTCATTTTCTTCCTTTTCCTTCTGGAACAGTCAGTCACCTTGCTTTAAGACAAAATTATTATTTTTCCCCTAATGAAAACACATACCTTGTATACTTTTCCTTATTAAAGTATTTTTAACATATTGTTAAACTATCCATTTTATATGTATATTTTTCATATACACTTGTTTTCTTCATCCTTATTATTTATAGTAGTTTTGATTACATATATTAATTAAAATTCTTAACACTTACTAACCTTTATATCCAGTGAAAATCAGACAGCGCACGATTTCATAACTTTTAAATAGTATATGTTTCTTCATAGCACAGGACATGCCTACTAGTAAACCCAGATACCTCTAATTCCTCCTAATAAGAAGCCAAAAATATATAAGCTTAAACTTATGTTCAGGAATTAATATTTTAGCAGTTTGTATTATTTGGAAATGGTCTAGATATTTAATGAATACCTATCACTTAATTTAACTGAGTATAGTTTTAAGGTTTCAAGTGAAGGGGGTGGGTCGCCCCTCCAAACCTGTGGGTGTTTCTCGTTAGGTGGAACGAGAGACTTGGAAAAGAAAAAGACACAGAGACAAAGTATAGAGAAAGAAATAAGGGGACCCAGGGGACCAGCGTTCAGCCTATGGAGGATCCCCCTGGCTTCTGAGTTCCCTTAGTATTTATTGATTATTTGTCGGTGTTTCTCAGAGAGGGGGATGTGTCATGGTCACAAGACAATAGTGGGGAGAGGGTCAGCAGACAAACACGTGAACAAAGGTCTTTGCATCATAGACAAGGTAAAGAATCAAGTGCTGTGCTTTAGATATGCATACGCATAAACATCTCAATGCTTTGCTAAGCAGTATTGCTGCCCGCATGTCTCACCTCCAGCCCTAAGGCGGTTTTCCCCTATCTCAGTAGACGGAACGTACAATCGGGTTTTATACCGAGACATTCCATTGCCCAGGGACAGGCAGGAGACAGATGCCTTCCTCTTGTCTCAACTGCAAGAGGCATGCCTTCCTCTTATACTAATCCTCCTCAGCACAGACCCTTTACGGGTGTCGGGCTGGGGGACGGTCAGGTCTTTCCCTTCCCACGAGGCCATATTTCAGACTATCACATGGGGAGAAACCTTGGATAATACCTGGCTTTCCTAGGCAGAGGTCCCTGCAGCCTTCCGCAGTTTTTGTGTCCCTGGGTACTTGAGATTAGGGAGTGGTGATGACTCTTAAGGAGCATGCTGCCTTCAAGCATTTGTTTAACAAAGCACATCTTGCACAACCCTTAATCCATTTAACCCTGAGTTTGACACAGCACATGTTTCAGAGAGCACGGGGTTGGGGTAAGGTCACAGATTAACAGCATCTCGAGGCAGAAGAATTTTTCTTAGTACAGAACAAAATGGAGTCTCTTATGTCTACTTCTTTCTACACAGACATAGTAACAATCTGATCTCTCTTGCTTTTCCCCACATCAAGTTATCAAGAAGATATTGGAAATTGTTTTTAGACAGACATAACACTAAATAAAATTTAGCTGTCATCTCATGTTATTTTTCTTGTTGACAAATTTTGTAACAAAGATGACATAAGCTTATTCAACTAGTAAAGCTAGATGGAATATCCTTTTTTAACTAAATCACAAATACTTTTATTTGTTAAAGATTAAAGTCATTAGAAACTGGAAAATCAGTGGGGTTAGTTCCTTTCTCTTCTGAGAAAATACTTATTTTATACATGAATTTACTTTTCCTTTAGACAAACTAAGCAGACTTCTTTCAATATTATTTCTAAGAATACCATCCAGATATATCATTTCTAATAATAACATCCATATATAGTATCATTATATGTAGAATAATATTACATATAAATTATATACATATATGTATGGCCATATATGTGTATACATACATATAAATTATATATATGCCTATATACATTCATGTGTATGTATTTATATGTATGTTTGTATATATGTGTATAGCCAGACATATAAATAATTTATATGTAATATTATTCTACATATGTGGATGTTATTATTAGAAATGATATATCTGGATGGTATTCTTAGAAATAATATTGAAAGAGGTCTAATTTGTTTAAAGAAAAAATAAGTGCATGAATAAAATAATTTTTCTCAGAAGAGAAAGGAATTAACCCCAATGTTTTTCAAGTTCCTAATGACTTTAATCTTTAAAAAATAGAAATACTACTGATTTTCATATATATATACATATATATATTTTGTATATATGTATATATATAGCCATACATAAAGATACAGACAGATGCAAACAGAGATTCATGGAGTCTGTTCTGTAATTTTAGCCACATTTCAGGTATAATAATATAAAACTCACTAGTTGGATCCAAATTGTGTCTCTGGCAGTTAAAGTTACCTGCTCAGATGGCTAAAGCCTTTTATTAAGATTTGTGAAAAGGACTTTTAAGATTTTTCATTTACCATTGATTTCTAAAAAGTTTATCTTTATACTTTCCTTCTGATGAGTCATTTCTCTGCAGTCTGCATTTCGAAGATTTAGACATTCCAAAGGCAGAGGAAAAGGACATGAAGTTTTCTCTCATAAGGAATTTTGGGGCATATTCCTCCATTATCAGGAGTCAGTCTTAATAAGACTGTAGACTGAATTATAGGTGCGTAACGGAGGAGACATCCAGTCTATTTCCAATTAGTCTTTATCTGTTTTAGCCTTAGGTGGTTGCTTTTATAATAGCTCAGAGTTGTGTGCAAGACCAAGAATTAAATTTAGTTGTTGCAGGTACACCTGGTTCATTTAAGGATCTAATTTTTTAAGGAAGTTAGTGTTGAGGAGATTCAGATGGAAGAAGCAAGACTAAAGACTATTAAAGAGGTTAGTAGATTCAGAATAATTTTATATTAGTGTGCTGTAGAGATTCCTTTAGAGAGATTATTTTTTGAGTCATTCTGTCTTTTGGAAACCTCTGTATACCAATCAAAAAATGTATCTCGGCCAGGCGCGGTGGCTCACACCTATAATCCCAACACTTTGGGAGGCCAAGGCGGGCGGATCACCTGAGGTCGGGAGTTTCAGACCAGCCAGACCAATATGGAGAAACCCCGTCTCTACTAAAAATACAAAATTAGCCGGGCGTGGTGCCACATGTCTGTAATCCAAGCTACTCATGAGGCTGAGGCAGGAGAATTGCTTGAACCCGGGACGCGGAGTTTGCAGTCAGCCGGGATCACACCATTGCACTCCAGCCTGGGCAACAAGAGCAAAACTCCATCTCAAAAAAAAAAAAAAAAAAAAAGTATCTCATTGTTTCTGAGGCATTTGGGATCACTTTTTATAAATGTACCCATAGACAAATAATTCCATCTAGAATAAAAGTTTCCCCAATATGGTCACTCTAAGTCTCAGTTATCTTCCTGAGTTGCATCCATTTCTCTAGAAAGGCACAGATGCTGGGTCCCTAGATAGTTTCATAGTTTCAAACACAAAATTAGCTGGAGTTCCAAATGGAGGAGTCCTGGGCCTCTCAGATTCTGAAGAACCCATAATACTTTGTTTTTCTAAAACTTTACTTACCTGAGGCTTTCAATTGGATCCAATCCTGTTTTTGTTGAACACTTAGTTTGACCTCCAGATTCCAACTTGGATTCCAGGCCTGTTCCAGAAACAGAACACTACCCTGGACCTAGTCCAGTCCCTATCAGACCCAGTTTGACCTCCAGAATAAAAGTTGTTCAAAGGAATTCAAACAGCTCAGGATACAAGTTGTGAAGCTCAACATCCAAGAGAGGCTTACACTGCGATTGCCACAGCGGGTCCAGTAGGTGCCTGTGTCTGGTTATTCATTGCTCCTGGGAGTTGTCAGGGGTCTCCATTAGCTCCCACTCTGAACACCAAAATTTAAAATGGTAAACTGAGGCACAATAAAATTTTAAAGAGTTTATTTGAACAAACAACAATTCATGAATCAGGCAGCTCCAAACCAGGAGTGGTTTAGGAACTCCACTGAGAAAGTGCAAAAGGGAGGCTTTTAAAGGATGGACACAGAAGTTAAGCAAGTATTTGATTGGTTGCAGTTAAACTGTTGCCATATTTGTTTTATCCAGTTTGAAACTCCTTAGTTATATAATTATTAGTTTATTGGCTACTTCTAATTGGTTGAGCTTAAATTCTGTTGTTTTTTTTTTTGTTTGTTTTTGTTTTTTTGAGATGGAATCTCACTGTCACACAGGCTGGAGTGCAGAGGCGTGATCTCGGCTCACTGCAACCTCCATCCCCCTGGGTTCAAGCGATTCTCTTGCCTCAGCCTCCTGAGTAGCTGGGATTACAGATGTGCACCACCACACCCGGCTAATTTTTGTATTTTTAGTAGAGACAGGGTTTCACCATGTTGGCCAGGCTGATCTTGAACTCCCAACCTCAGGTTATCCACCTGCCTTGGCTTCCCTAAGTGCTGGGATTACAGGGGTGAGCTACTCTGTTGTTCTTCAATACAGGTATTTTCAAGAAATAGCTTAAGTTTTGCTTATGGTTGCAAATCAAGCAAGGTTCAGGTCACTGACGAGACCTAAGTGGTTTTGTTTGCTCAGGAATTCTTCAGGCCTAGTCTCCGTTTTAATTTAACATATCATACCCCATAAATATATACAATTGTTACTTGTCAATTAAAAAAATACATGTGGCTGTAACTTCACATTAACCAAGAATATTCTGAGTGCTGGGAAGAAGAAGCAGATGGGGAGGGGCAGGTTTCAAAACGATTTAATTCTTAAATGTGCTTCTAATTTTCCTTATTCATGGCATCTAATTTCGCTGCAAGGACCACTTATCATCTGGTTCTGTTTCATGGCAGAGAATTCTTGCCATATGCAGCTTCTCAGAATCTCCCAGTCATGCACTAAATGCACAAAGTGCAGCGAGGGGCTGATGGGCGCTAAGAACACAGGATAGGAGCCCCCCGTTTCCTCTGTGGCTCTGGGCAAGAACCTTCACCTCTGAATGGGTGCCATTTGCACCTGAGCTAAACAGATAGAGAAATGCCTACACTGGACTCCCCTGGACTCCCCTGACAGCATGTGAGAGCCCTCTCCGGCGTAAAGCTCCAAGAATGCCCGAGATGGAGGGGGCTCTGTGTCCTGCCAGGCCCTGCCAGGCCCAGGCCTCTGGGCCTCTGCTCACCAAGGCCAAGGGCCCATCCTTGAACCTGGTCCTGATCGCCCAGCAGATTCCAAGCATGGTTTCCACACCAAAGGCAAAGGCCTGCTGGCCACAGTAGCTCGTGAGTTCGCCAGGCTCAGGTCAGTTCTGGGCCATAAACACTTCCTACTGGCAGAAAGGGAAAGAGGTTCCTGTCCCCTGGGTTCCCTGGTCTCTGTTTCCCTTCACTGCTCCAAGTGGCCATTGAGGAATCTGGCCACAGAGGGCACGAGCTCAAGGCTGGCAGGACGTGCCAAGTGGCGAGCCCTGGGCTCTGCACCATATGTAGGCCTTGTTTCACTGCTTGGTAATGCTGGGATTGTTATTTCCAGTATTTTGCAAGAAGCAATGTTTATGTGATGTTTTACCACTGGCAATTTTCTTGTGGTTTTTGATGGGTGCCAAACAAGTCTCCAAAGGCCGTAGTGCTGGAAGCACACAGCGGGTGTCCAGGGCTGAGCCTCTTGCCTTCAGGGCTGAGCCTGTGTGCAGGACTTGGTGTCCACACTGCCTCCTGCACGTTGCTCCAGGGTCAAAGCCATGTACAGTGGTGCTTTACGGCCCCCCACTGTTACAGAGTTTATTTGAGCAAACAACTCTTTAACAGTGATGTGATGTGATGTGACCGTGAATGGGGACATTCACCCCAGATTTTCCACTCTGCCCCCCAGCCCAAGTCCAGGCTGCTTGGCCACTGCCACCATCTCTGCACTAGGGGGCCTAATGGCAAGGGACTGGACTAGGTTTGCAGAGGCAAACCCAGAGGAGGAGCTCCTGGCCTTGATGCCTTCTCATACTTACCTGCTGAACAAGGAGGGCCATGATTAATTGTCAGCTCCCCACATCTGTCCCTCCTCCTGCTACCTCCTCTCACCAATAGCTCCAGAGTGCACTTAGGGACCAAGCCAGGAACCAGCTGCTGGCCTGTGTTCCTTCCCTAAGGCCCCAGTATCCACTTCGAGTGGATTATTTCTCTTATCTCAGTAGTCCATGGATCCACCAGCTTCTTTCAGTCTCCTGGATCCAGTCACTCCATCTGTACCTGGACCAGGGCAGAATCATCTGTGTGGACTCTCTGCTGCCCCCTCACCCATCCTTACCCCTGCAACACACACACACCACACACACACACACACACACACACAGAGACACACAGACACACACACACACAGAGACACACACACACACACACAGAGACACACACACACACACACACACACACTCACACACACACAGACACACACACAGAGAGACACACACACAGACACACACACACAGACACACACACCACACACACACACAGACACACACACAGACACACACAGACACACACAGACACACACACAGACACACACACACAGACACACACACACACCACACACACCACACACACACAGACACACACACACCACACACACACACACAGACACACACACACTCTCACACACACACTCTCACACAGACACACACACACACAGACACACACTCTCACACACAGACACACACACACTCACACACACACACTCTCACACACACCACACACACACTCACACACAGACACACACACACACTCACACACAGACACACACACACTCACACACACACACTCACACACACAGACACACACACAGACACACACACACACACACACTCATACCCCAACAGCATCTAGAGTGAACTCCTGGGTGGGAAAGCCACTGTATGTCACAGTCCTTTTTGGTTCCCAGAAACTCTCGACCCCTACCCACCTCTCCAGCCCCATCTGCTATGAGCACAATTTCCCCATCCCAAAATAGTTCAGAAAGCCTCACAGTCCTCCTTGGACCAAGAAAGCTTACCAACCCAGCCGACCCAGCTCCTTGGCATGGTCACCTCAGTGGGCAGGTGAGTGCCAGGGTCCCTGAAGTTCCCCCTCAGCACCTGCCATGGATCCACCAGCCCGGGAACTGCCCACACCCATCCCATGCTGACCCATTAGTTCTACAGTCTTCTGGAGCCCAGGATATCTCCAGCCATGGCCCTACATGGGAAGAGAGGGCTGCCTGAATCCCAGGGCTGCAGTACGTGTCTGCCCTGCATCCCCTTTGCAGATGTGACCCTCAGAATGGGAATGTTTACCCCAGAAATAAATTCACTCATTTATGGTCAATTGAATTTTGACAAAGATGCCATGAACACACATGGGGAAATGACAGTTTCTTCAATAAATGGCATTGGGAAAGTTGGATATCTATATGCAGAAGAATGAAGTTAGACCCTCATCTCACACCATATACAAAAATCAACTCAAAATGGGTTAAAGACTTTCACATAAGACCCAAAACTGTAAAACTACTAGAAGAAAACATAAGGGAAAAGCTCTATGACTTTGATCTGGGCAATGATTCTTTGGCTATGACCCCAAAACAACAGGAGAAAATATAAAAATAGACAAATATGATTGTATCAAATTAAAAAGCTTCTGCACAGCAAAGGA
This sequence comes from Pongo abelii, assembly GCF_028885655.2. NCBI lineage: Eukaryota > Metazoa > Chordata > Mammalia > Primates > Hominidae > Pongo > Pongo abelii. The sequence goes on along the minus strand of NC_072000.2, from coordinate 105,518,476 downwards.
AATAGCAGATTGAAGAGACAATCTATGGAATGGAAGAATATATCTGCAAACCATATAACTTATAAGGGTTAATACCCAAAATATATAAAGAACTCAAACAATTCAACAGCTAGAAAACAAATACCCTGATTCAAAGATGGGTAAAAGATCGGAATAGACAATTCTCAAAAGAAGACATACAAATGGCCAACAGATATATGAAAAAATGCTTAACACCACTAATCATCAATGGAATACAAATTAAAACCATGATGAGCTACTACCTCACATCTGCTAGAATGACTATTATCAAAAAGATGAAAGATAACAAGTTTCGGTGAGGATGTGGAAAAAGAGAACCCTTGCACACTCTTGGTGGGAATGTAGATTGGTACAGCCATTGTGGAAAACATGGAGGCTCTTCAAAAACTGCAGACAGAATTACCACATATCTCAGTCGGTTTGGGGCTGCGATCACAGAATACCTGAGCCTGGGTAATTGATGAAGAATAAACATTTATTTCCTACAGTTCTGGATGTTGGGAAGTTAAAGGTCGGTGGTCCATATCTGATAAGGACCTTCTTGCTGGGCCATCCTATGGTGGAAAGTAGAAGGTGGAAGAGCAAGAGAGCACAAAAGACGGCCAATTAGAGAACAAGAAGGGGCAGAGCTCGCTTTCATAACAAACCCACTCCTGAGATAACCACATTCATCCATTTACAAGGATAGAGCTCTCATGACCTGATCACCTCTTTTTTTTTTTTCTTTGAGTTGGAGTCTCGATCTGTCACCCAGGCTGGAGTACAATGGCGTGATCTCTGCTTACTGCAGCCTCCGACTCCTGGGTTCAAGCAATTCTCATGCCTCGGCCTCATGAGTAGCTGGGATTACAGGCACCCGCCACCATGCCCAACTAATTTTGTATTTTAGCAGAGACGGGGTTTCACCATGTTGTTCAGGCTGGTCTCGAACTCCTGGCCTCAGGTGATCCACCCACCTTGGCCTCCCAAAGTACTTGGATTACAGGCATGAGCCACTGCACCCGGCAACCTGATCACCTCTTAAAGGTCCTATCTGTCAACATTGTTGCATTGGGTACTAAGTCTCCAACATATGAACTTTAAGGAATACATTCAAACCATAGCACCACAGGATCCAGCAATCCCACTTTTGTGTATGTGTGCATATGTGTGTGTGTATATATATATATAATGCAATCAGGATGTCAAAGAGATTATCTGGCCTCTCACGTGCATTGCAGCACTATTCACAATAACCCAGCTATAGAATCAACCTAAATATCCATCAACGGACGAATAAAGACAATGTGGTATATATAAACCATGAAGTATTATTCAGCCTCAAAAAAGAAAGGGATCCTGTCATTGTCAGCAACATGGATGAACCTGGTGGATATCATGTTAAGTGAAATAAGCCAGGCACAGAAAGGCAAATACTGCGTGATCTCACTTATATGTGGAAGCCAGAAAAGCCAGACTCACAGAAGTAGAGGGTAAAATGGTGATTACCAGAGGCTGATGGTGGAGGCATTTAGAAGATGTGGTTCAGAAAACACGAAATTTCATTTAGACTGTAGGAATAAGTTCAAGAGATCTGTTATGCAACATGGTGATTATCGTTAACAACAACACATTGTGTCATTGACAATTGCTTAGAAAGTAGATGTTAAGTGTTCTCACTACAAAAAAATAAGTATGTGAGGTAATGCATATGCCGATTAGCTTGATTTAGCCATTCCACAATGTATACATATATCAAAGCAATATGTTATACATGATAAATATATCCAGTATTTATTTATCAGTGAAAAACAAATAAGCAAAGGAGTGAGAAGGCTCATCTCTCCTGGCCCCGGTCGGGACGGGAAAGCTCTGTGGAAGTGGGTTGGTTTGTGGATGTCCCCGGGCAGAGTGAGGAGTTGCTTCCCCTAGAGAGCAGGTTTTTGTTCTTGGTCACCTCTCTGGGCTCCACAAAATGGGGCTTCTGAGTAAGCCAGATGGTCTGAAGGGAACCTTACCAGTCTTTGGGCCCAGCATTGGCCATATATGCTTGTGATGACAACTGGCCCTGGCTTTGTGTCCAGCTTCAAGCTTCTCCCTCCCCAAAACCTGAGCCCCAGTCCTTCCAGGCACATCCCAGCTCCTCACAGAGGCCGTGCCATTGTACACATCAGCCCCTCTGCATGTGCTCTTCCTTCTGCCTAGGATGCCACCTCTCCACCCTGGTGTCTAGTGAAACACCTGGCACCATTCCTGGGTTTGGGGTGGACTCTTCCTCCCTCTCAGCACCTGCCTGCACAACCTGCCAAGTTTCTCGTGCCTAGGGCCCAGCCTAGAGCCAGGCACAGAGGGGAACTGGGGACAGTCACCATTTGCTGAGTTGGGGAGTAAGCAGGTAAGCCCTCCACCCCACCAGCCACAGGCAAACACCCAGCTTGAGGGGCCCACGTGGAGCTGTGGTTAAAATCATGGGCTCAAGCCAGTGAGACAAGTCTGGGGCCAGGTCCAGCCACCAGCCATTCCACTCTGGGCATGCTGGGGAAGCCCTCTGACAACAGGCTTGACTCCAGTTCCTGCCCCCAGAGGGCAGGGTGGAGGATGGATGACTCCGCGAGCAGCACCTAGCACAAGGCACTCTGTGACTGCCGGCTTCCACCAACCCCCATGTGATTGTTGAAATTGCATTCTGGATGGCACCCACGCTTGGACTTGCAGCCCCGACCCTATGACCCTGGCGGTGCTGGTCGCGTGGTGGGGAAGGAGGGTCTTCCCAGTCCTTCTTGTCACTTAGCCTTGGGCAGTGGTAGATCCAACAGGAAGGGGGTGCCCCGAGTGGTCCTCAGTCCTGTGGATTTGAAACCTCATGTATAACTTTCCTTGTGCTGCTGTAAAACTTACCACAAATTTAGTGGCTTTAAAACAACACAAATTTATTATCTTACAGATCTGGAGGTCAGAAGTTCAAAATGGTTCTCGCCGGGTTAAAACCAGGGCATTGGCAGGGCTGCGTTCCTTCTGGAGGCCTAGAATAGAATTCCTTTTCTTACCATTGCAGCTGCTAGAGGCCACCTGCACTCCTTGGTTCATGGCCCCTTCCCTCATCTTCAAAGCCAGCAGCATAGCATTGTCCAGTCTGTCTCTTGACCTCTACCGCTGTTGCCTGATCTCCTTCCCCTTTTGTGTCTCTCACTCTCCTGCCTCCCTCTTATAAGGATGCTGTGATTACACTGAGCCCACTCAGATAGTCCAGGATCATATGCCAGTCAAAAGAACCTTAACTTAGGCGCATTGGCAAAGTCCCTTTAGCCCTGTAAAGCAGTAGAACAGCATGCTCCCAGCTTCTGGGGATTAGGATGTGGACATCTTTGGGGCTGTCTCCAGCTTCTGGGGATTAGGACGTGGACATCTTTGGGGCTACTATTTGGTCAAGCACACCTGGGCTTTCAGGTCCTCTAACCTGTGCTCCAAACACGGTCTCACATCTCCACCTCCAGCTACCCTGGGCTGTGCTGAGGAGGGACCCCCAGGTCCTTGCCACTCCCCCAGGTCTCTCGTCCTCTCAGTGGGCTGAGACTCTAGAGCTGGAGGGCCTGAGTGCAAATCCCAGCTTGCCACTTGGCAGCTGCGTGACCTGGGCAAGTTACTTAACCCCTCTGGCCTCTGCTTGTAAGTAAAGAGGGGATGGCAATAATACCCCACAGTCCCCGTGGAGCTGTGATGAGGATTCAATGAAGCTACATTCATAAGATGCTTAGAACGATGCCGTGCATAGGATGTGCTCTGTAGTGAGAGTTGTCACTGCCTGGTTGAAGCCTGGCCTCACTCTTTACCAGTGAGGAAGAGAAAACCAAGCGGCCTCTGCTCCCGTGAAGCACTGGAACCTGACCTGGGCCAAGTTATTCTCCTGTTGGACAGGAGCCATCTTGCAGGAACCAACCTCAGACAAGTGTCTCTGAGACGGTGACAGAATGAGACCAAGGCTAGGCCACTCTTTGTCCAAATACAGACAAAAGCAAGGTCACTGTGCCACCCTCAGAATCCCAGCCCGTCCCTTTGTTGGCAAAAATGAGTGGCGGCAGCTGCTTTATGGGTTCTCCATTCTGCTCTGCCCACCGCAGATGAGCTTTGTCGAGATGCCAGATCATAGAACCACCCTGAGTTCTGACAGCATCCACACTTGAGGGAACTCCTGCTTCTTTACATCCTCCCCCAAGCCCCCAGCTCTGGCCCTGTGTGCGCACAAGTTCTTTCTAACTCCCCGATGGCATGTCTGGTGCTTCCCTGCAGTGCGTGCTCTCCCTCTCTGCAACGTGTAATGAGCTCAAACTGCTTAGCTACAGGTGGGTCCCAGTGGGCTCTGGCTGGAGGGCTTTGCTTTTGGTTTTATTTGTACAAACTTATGGAGTACATGAAAAATATTTTATATGTATATAATGCAAAGTCATCAAGTCAGGGTATTTAGAGTATCTGTCACCCAAGTACAATACATTTTCTTAGTATAGTCATCCTACTCTGCTATCAAACATCAAATGTATTCCTCCTATCTTACTGTATGTTTGTACCTTTAACTCACTTCTCTTCATCCTCCGCCTTCTTCCCCACTCCCCTTCCCAGTCTCTGTTATCTATTTTTCTACTCTCTACCCCCACGTGTTCAAATTGTTTAGCTCCCACATATAAGTGAGAACAACTGATATTTGTCTTTCTGTGCCTGGCTTATTTCACTTAACATAATAACCTCCAGTTCCATCCGTGTTGCTAAAAATGACATAATTTCATTCTTTTTTATGGCCAAATGGTAATCCGTTGTGTATATATACCACATTTTCTTTATCTGTTCTTCTACTGATAGACACTTAGGTTGATTCCATATCTTTGCTATTGTGAACAGTGCTGCAATGGACATGTGAGGGCAGGTGCCTATTTGAAATACTGATTTCTCTTCCTTTGGGTAGATACCCAGTAGTGGGATTGTTGGAGCAAATGGCAATTCTCTTTTCTATTTTTTGAGAAACCTCTGTACTGTTTTCCACAGTGACTGCACTAGTTTACATTCTCACCAGTAGTGTACAAGCTCCCTTTTCCCTGTATCCTCACCAACATCTGTTATTTTTTGTCTTTTTATTAATAGCCATTCTGACTGGGGTAAGATGATATCTCATGGTGGTTTTGATTTGCATTTCCCTGATGATTAGTGATGTTGAGCATTTTTTCACATACCTGTTGGCCATTTGTATGTCTTCTTTTGAGAAATGTCTATTCGTGTCCTTTGCCCACTTTTTGGTGGAATTATTATTTTTTTCTGTCAAGCTGTTTGAGTTCCTTGTATATGCTGAATATTAGCCCCTTTTGACTGAATAGTTTGCAAATATTTTCTCCCATTCAACAAGTTGTCTTTTCACCCTGTTGATTATTTCTTTTGCTGTGAAGAAGCTTTTTAGTTTAATTAAGCCCCATTTGTCTGTTTTTGTTTTTGTTGCATGTGCTTTTGAGTTTTACTCATAAATTATTTGCTTAGACCAATGTCCAGAAGAGTTTTCTCTTTTGGTATTTGTATAGTTTCAGGACTTATGTTCAATTCTTTAATCCACTTTAAGTTGATTTTTTTATATGGTGAGAGATAGGGGTCCAGTTTCATTCTTCTGCATGTGGCTATGCAATTTTCCAAGCATTCTAATGTAAGTTCCTGTGGAGTTTGTCAAAGATCAGTTGGCTGTAAATATGTGGCTTTAGTTCTGGGTTCTGCATTTTGTTACATTGCCCTAATTGTGTCTATTTTTATACCAGTATCATGCTGTTTTGGTTACTATGGCCCCGTAATATATTTTAAAGTCAAGTAATGGGACGTCCGTAGCTTTGTTCTTTTTGCTCAGGATTGCTTTGGATATCTGAGCTCTTTTTTTGGTTCCATAAGAATTTTAGGATTGATTTTCCTAATTCTGTGAAGAATGACGTTAGTATTTTGATGAGGATTGCACTGAACGTATAGATTGCTTTGGGCAATATGGTCATTTTAATAGCCATATTGTTTATTTGCGTAATCTCCCATTTCTTTCATCAATGTTTTTTGGTTTTCCTTGCTGAGATCTTTCATCTCCTTGGTCAAAACTATTCCTAGGTGATTTTTTTGTTTTTTTGTTTGTTTGTTTGTTTTGGTAGCTTTTGTAAATGGGATTGCCTTCTTAATTTCTTTCTCAACTGAATCATCATTGGTGTATAGAAACATTACTGATTTTTGTACATTGATTTTGTATCCTGCAACTTCACTAAATTTGTGTATCAAATCTGTGTTTTTCGGAGGAGTCTTTAGATTTTTCTAGATACAAGGTCATATCATAAGCAAAGAGGGACAATTTGACTTCCTATTTTCTAATCTGGATGCCTTTTATTGGGTTCTCTTGCTTGATTGCTCTGGCTAGGACTTCCAGTACTGTCTTGAATAGGAATGGTGAGAGTGGGCATCCTTGCCTTCCTCCAGTGCTTAATGGAAGAGCTTTAACTTTTCCCCATTCAGAATGATGTAACTATGGGTTTGTTGTAGATGGCCTTTATTATTTTGAGGTATGTTCCTTCTATGCCCAGTTTGTTGAGAGTTTTTATCATGCGGGGATGTTGAATTTTATTAAATGCTTTTCCTGAGTCTATTAAGATGACCACATGGTTTTTGTCCTTCATTCTGTTGATGTGATGTAGCACATGCATTGACTTACATACGTCAAACCATTCTTGCATTCACATCAGGTATAAATCCCATGTGATCTTGGTATATCATCTTTCTGATGTGTTGTTGGATTTGATTTGCTAGTATCTTGTTAAGGATGTTGGTGTCTATGTTTTTCAGGAATACTGGCCTGTAGTTTTATTATTATTTTTCATTGTGTCTTTGTCTGGTTTTGGTATCAGGGTAATACTGGGAAACCTTGAGGGAATGGATAAATTCCTGGAAATATGCCACCTACCAAGACTGAATCAGGAAGAAACAGAAAACCTGAAAAGCCCAATACCAAGTAGCAACATTGAATCAGTAATAAAAAGTCTCCTAACAAAGAAAAGTCTAGGACTGGATGGATTCAGAGTCAACTTCTACCAAACATACAAAGAACTAATACTAATACTCCTGAAACTATTTCAAAAAATCAAAGAGGAAGAAATTTTCCCTAACTCATTCTATGGGACTGAAGGGCTTTGACCCCAGCTGTGGGTCTCTGGGCTTATGGTGTCATCGCTCTGCGCTTATCTGGAAATGACATGAGATGCCTGGGAATGACGACGTGAGGCCTGTGGAGTACAGGAGCACAGAAGCACCACCCCACCCCAACCCCCAAGCTCCCCACCAATGGAGACACATCGGGCTGGCCGTCCTTCCAGGGGGAAGAGCCTTGGGTGGGACCATCTCCTAGTGCTCTGCCCTGCTCTCAGGAAAGGCAAGGGTGAGCACCCTGCACAGCGAGCCCTGCCCACCAAGGAGCCACAGGCACAGGCCTGCTGCAGAGCAGATAAGCAGCCTTTGGTCCTCTTGCATTTGTGGAAACTGCAGTTCAGAAGCATTTTCCCTGGGGACCCAGAGTTTGGTGCAGGGCCCAGCAGGGGAGGTGGGGTCTCCCCAGAGACATTCGGGAACTGTGGGCAAGCAGGTGGGCTTAGTGGCTCTTGGGATCAGGCATTCATCCCAGTGTACCCTGTGCCAAGCCCTGCTGAGCCACCAACTCAGATCTGCTGTCACTCCACGATATCTTTCGTATGAGGTTTTGGCTTTAGAAGGCCGGGATCCCGAGATCTAAATTTTTCAAGCATTTTTACCTTCTGTTGGTCCAGGCTTATACAGCACCCTGCACCCTCCTGCAGCTTCCTGGAAGAATGGGGCTGGAGCTTTGGAAGGAGGGGAAGATTCCCTGGAGTCAAGAGGGGGGGGTACTGAGAGGGAGAAAGAGGAGGACTCCCATGGACCTCACTGGGGCTGGGAGAAAGATCTTGGGGGAGCACCTGTCCCCCTCATTGGCTTGGCTGTGTGTTCTAGAAGGTGTGAGAGGAGCCTATCTACTCAGAGCTGGGGGCTTTCTTGAACAAGGGTCCAAAGTGGACGCTGGGGGCTCTGGAAATCATGGGGCCAGCGGAGTGGAGTGAGTGTCTGCATGAGCACAGAGGTAAACAGCTGGAGCCAGGAGGAACCCACTGGGTGCATGGTCCATTTTCCACCGGGAAACTGGAGGCCCAGAGAAACCAGGAGTCTGCCCAGGGTCACCCAGCAAATACCCAGAGGAGCCAGGCAGAGACCGAGGCGGTCTGCCGTCCCCCTAGGGGACTCCTACAGGGTGTGGGGGCCCTGAAGCCCACGGCAGCCCCTCACCCCACCCCAGGCCTGAGCCGGTCTGGCAGTCCTCCATCCTCTTCTGGAGGCTGGGGGTGAGGTAGCGTTGCAGGGGCTCTGTGAGCTGCAGACCCCGAACCCAGAGCAGCCCCCAGCTCAGCGGAGGGGTGGCTGTGATGTCTGGTAAATGTGCAGCTCTTGGAAACCCGCTCTCCTCCCTGCGCCGCCCCTCCCTTGCACCGTGCAGTGGGGGCTCAGGAGGTCTACGTCAAAGGCTCAGACACCTGCTCCCTGCACCCAAGCCGTCATGGTCGGCTTGCCTCCGCCTGTCCAGAAGTCTCCAGGCTTGGGGCCCTGATTGCCAGCTGGTGACACTTGGTCTCCCAGCAGCTGCCCCTTGAGGGGAGCAAAGCAAGGTCAAGTTCTCCAGCAAGCCCCATCTGCCCCTCCCTCCTCCCCTCCAGATCAGTGTCGGATCGGCAGCGCCTCCCCCTGTAGCCCCTCCCTCCAGTCATCCCGGTGCTGCCCACCCACCACACCGCAGGGGCCTCTGAACCTCGCCAGGCACGTCCGGTTCTGCGGCCCCCACTCCGCCCCCGCCTGCCAGGAGCCGCGCAGTGAGTTACTGACTCCGCCGGCGCGCACTTCATTTATTCAATAGCTCTGGGCCTGAAAAACACCGGGGAAATTGCATCCCATTTTCCCCAAGCCCATTAGCAACCAGCGGTCTCATTCTCCATGATTCCGCTGAGCCACCCCGGCTCTAGGGGAGGGGGCTTTATTCTGCCTCTGCCGCCACCCCCACCCACCCTCAGAAGGGCACCAGCTTTTCCAATCTGTGAACCCCAAAGAACTATAGGGCAGGGATCCCTGGGGATCCCCCAACCCCGCTCAGCCCCGCAGCCTTCAGTACCTCCCGCCGGCATTCCTCCACCCCCTCTCCATGTCCACCCAGCCTGGCCCCAAAGGTGGATTTCTTCTGGCTCTGGGCTCTATTCTCGGGAGGGGGACACTGGGGTGGGGGCGCCCAGTTTTGGAGGGGCAGCACCCCCTCCACCTCCACCTTGGGCTGTGGGACCGCAAGCAGGTGACTTCTCTGGCCTGCGTTTACTTTTTTTTGGCTGAAAAGGGGAAAGGTGGAACCACTGGCTGGCTGCCAGGAAAGGGCATTGCGGGAGATAAGGGGTGTAAAGGCCTTGACAAACGGGGTCCTCCTGGCCAGGAAGCATCTTGGGGCTGCCCTGGGCACACGGCATTTTCCCCAACCCAGAGGTGGGCGCCCAGTGCCAGTAACTGGTCCAGGCCTCTAAAGGGCCCATTCCTTTGCCTCTGCAGCCTGGTGCCCTGCCAGGCAGTTGTGGGGAGGTGGTGGTCTCTCTGTGGGGTCATAGTTCAGAGCACGGGTGCTCGGAGACTTAGTTAAATAGAAGCTGAATGCATGAAATATGAATACATCCTCACGGTCCTCGTCTCGTTATAGGTTACAAAGTGCTGGGAGCCGTGGAAGGCCAGTGAACCCCTCGCTGAGACTCAGTTTGCTGCCATCACAAGTGCTCTGAGAATCCTGGAGAGGGAGGGTATTGGAGACAAACGAGACTGCTGCCCGCCTTTTAGGCGACCGTCGGAGGCTGCTCTGTGCTGGGCACAGGCAGGGTAGGTGGAAACCCCACAGCAGTTCCAAGTTTTGGGGTTTTTGGGGGGAACCCATGAATTTACCCCTCCATGGAAGGGGTGGTCTGCACCCGTTCTTTTCCCCAAGCTGGGGGAAGAGGCAGCCTTAGTAAAGGCCGGGCTTGCCCCCTCACCGGGGCTGTCTGTGCAGCTGCCACCCTCCTTCCTCCTGGACCGGCCAGGAAAATGTCAGCGCCGCGAGGGAAATGGCAAAGGAAAGATGACAGCAGACAGGAGAGAAACAGCAGCCCCACCTGACACAGCCAGGACCCTGCGGGGAGGCGGCAGGAGCCCCCACTTCCTTGGGACTCAGCCTCTGCACCCGGGGACTTCCCATGGCCCCTCTGAGGGCTCTGCTCACTCCTTCCTCCCTCGTTAGGGAAGAGGCCAGTGCCCAGCAGCCATGGCCCAAGCGCAAGTGGTCTGTTCCGTGCACCCAGCATCCCCCCAGGGTCTAAACCAGGTATGGGGCTGAAGTGGGAGAGGCAGAGAAGGTTGGCAGAGAGGCCTGGGGTGACGGAGGACCAGTGGGCTGCTGGGCTCTGTTCCGGGCACGCTTTGGTATCTCTCTCTGAAGAATCCAGGTCCTATTATGAGGACACAGAAGCCCAGAGGGTTCAAGTGACAGCCCCAAGGTCACAGGCATGGGCGAGCTGGGCTAGTGGCCCCCGTGTGTTGGAGCATGAGGCTCTGGCAGCATTGATGCCACCTTTGCCCCCACACCCATCCTCAGGATTAGTGCCCAAGTTGGGGGTGAAACCCAGCCAGCTTCAGCCCACTGACTTTTCGGCGTCCCTTCTGAGGCTTGGAAACTTCTTTGTCTTTTGGAAAACAAACTCTCTTTCTGTGCAAGAAATCACACTCAATTCTTGGGCAGTGTGACCCCAGTCTTTTTAGTCAGAAGTGTCACTTTCTCTGCTACCCACCAAAGAGGGGGTGTGGCCAGCTGAACAGTCCCCAAACCAGGGGTGGTACCCCCTGTGCCCCAAGAAGAGAATGAGTGTGGCCAGGAGGGGAACTGGATGCGAGTGAGAAATCACCCATCTGTGAGAAGAGAGGCCTCATCACCAGGGGGAGAGGGCAGGGTCAGCTTCAGTAGTGACTGGGACAGAGAGAGAGTCCTGTGGCTGTGTGACATCAGACAAAGTGACCCAGGGACAGCTGCACAGGTGTCAGTTGCTTTGGTCTTAGAAAGAACCAGAAGAAAGCTATGCTTCAAAGAGAACTGGGTCCACTCTGATCCCAAGCCTTTCTTCTAGCCCAGGTCCTGATACAGCACCCACCCACCACCAACGTCCAGGGCTCCTTGCCATCCCTACCAGCACATGCTTCTGCTGCCCAACTCCCTCGACTCTTTCCTACCCATCCAGGGTCCTTGACATCGGCTCAGGCACACAGAATGCCCCCGTTCCTCAAATGCATGTCAGTGTGTGTGCACGTGCACATGACGGGGTGCTTGCGGTCATTTAGAGATGTGCACATTCCTTAACCCATTGAAAGTCATGGCATGGGTTGTGGACTCGCAGGAGAGCTGTGAATTGGTGGCAAAGGGGGAGACGGGGTGGAGCTACCAGGGTGAAAGTGGCATCGGGTCACAAAGCCTTTTGCTGGGATTTTTGGCTCAGACAAACTCAGGGAAGGCTACTCTGTGGGGCCTGCCACTGTATCTCAAGCCCACCTGGGTCACAGCACTGATGTCTGGCCAGTGTTCCTTGGTCCCGTGTGTCCTGCCCTGTGACTCTGAGCTCATTTGCGTAAGATGCATTGAGGATTACCAATCCCAGTGCTCTCCAATTCTCCCTGTCTGCTCCTCCCAGGCGCCCGGCTCTGTGCCAAGCTCAGGTCATGTTCCCAGCTTTGAACACAACTCTGTGGCCCTGACTTGAATTTCTACCTCTGTATCCTCCCATCAAGTTTGTGGACCACCCCTCTCCCTTACAGCTCCCACAGCTCAGAAGCCAGCGGAGCAGAGTTCCCCGGAAACCAGGGCCAGGGACGGAGGCTGCTGAGGAGCGGGTCTGGGTGAGGACCAGCTTGTGACCTGTAGCTCCGGGGACCAGAGTGTGAACGATTTTGGCATAGATGCTGCTCTGAGCTTCCTACGCGCAAAAACGGGCTGTTGCTGTTTGCGGTTCTTGTTCTGTTTGGGGGATGCCATCAGGTGCTGGGGGTGTATCAGGAGGGCACAGCCCCAGAGCCAGCAGTGTGTCGGGGGGCTAGACCATCAGGGCAGGTCCCCGGGCCAGGGTGATGTCTGGGCTGCAGGTGCACGGTGACCTCAGGATTGGTGGGGGTCCTCCCCAACCATGGATCATTGAGGGGGAGCCCCAGTTTAACGTGAACCTAACAGGCATTTTACTCTCATCCTGCTTAAGAGGTGGAGGCCAGACACAAGAAAAGCAGACACAAGAAAACCACAGTACCAGTAAATGACAAAGGCTGGATCTTAACCCAAGTCCTCCGACTCTGAAGGCCATACCCAACAGGTCCCATTTTATTTGTTTTACTTTTTGTTAATTGAAGAAAAAAAAAACTAGCATTCCCCTACAGTGCCCCCCACCTGGTGGGGACATCTTGGATTGGCAAGGCCACCACTTTCAAGAGTAGAAGCGTTTTTCAGCAGGAGGAGTTTGCCGCACCAAAGGAGCTCAGGAGAAGCTGGGGTCTCAGGTCCAGCAGGAACAGCCAGAGGTTTTGCAGCTCTGCCCAGCGGCTGGGCTCGCCCAGGGGTCTCCCTGTGGGTTCCCAGCATGAGCCAAAGCCACCCTCCCCTGTGGGATCTATGAGGCCAGGCATGGGGCCTCTTTGGGCCTCAGTTTCCTCCCCTGTCATAGGCAACTGACAGTCCCTCTGGAGTGCCACTGGGGCTGCAGAGGGAGGCCGGAGAGATGGTCCCCCCCCCACTCCCCGCCACCCCCCCACACAGCCCTCAGCAGGACAGTGGCTGCCTGGCCGATTGCTTTTGCATTTGCAGCAGAGCGGGGGAGTGAGGCCAAGCTGGGTGCCCCCTCCCCCTGCCCAGCCAGCTCAGACCCAGGCGGTGGAGCAGGGAGGCTCTGGGGAAAACAGTGAGTCACCGGGCGGCCAGAGTGCGTCCTTCCCTGCTAGCGCACTACACGGCAGGTTTCATAGGTAATGATGTCATTTATGAGGCTCCTGCTCGGGGCTGTGTCTGAGTCAGCCTGGCTGTGTCGTGACCAAGCGGAGGCTGGCAGCAGCGAGGCGTGGGCACGGGCTCTGCCGCCGGGCTCTGGCCTCTGCCCCCTCGTGGGGCCCAGGCCGCCAGCCCCAGGCCTGGAACGGGCAGGCAGTGGAGCTGGGGGAGCCGTTTGAGACCTCGGATTGATGAAGAAGCATGCATTTTTGTGACCCTGGCTCCTGCCTTGGAACAGGGAGCTCGCATGCAGTGGAGGGGGACCCAGGAGTGAGCCCCAACTTCAGGAGGTTGCTCCCTGCAAAGTGCTTGTTGGGCGAAGGCCAGTGACATTCTGTGTGAATCGCTGCTGAAGGCAGATGGCCTCCGTTGTTAAACCTCCGGCTTAACAAACATCATCTCCGAACATACAGACACACAAACATATTTACATTTTTATAATGTGTATTTATTATTCAAATAGCTTGACAGCAAAGTGTTTGAAAACAAAGAGCAGGAATTCCGCCGTTCCTGCCCGGCCTCGCCATCCAGCTGGGAGAAGAGCACGGTCATTTCCTTCACTTAGTCCACAGCCACTGGGCGCTCATCCCCAGCACAGCCCTCAGCATGCCGCGGCAAAGACTGTTCCTGTCCTGCTGAGGGATGTGCCCCCAGGGACTCAATGGAGATTCTGTAAGATGTGGGGGATGTGGCGGGGGGGCTTCTCCACATCCCCAGGGCTCTCCTTCTTCCCCAGTGAGATGGGAGAAGCCACAGATGGGGTCTGCTGCGGAGCGGGCCTACGTGAGGACCAGGTCGTGACCCGTGGCTCCGGGGACCAGAAGGTAAACAATTTTGGCACAGGACGCACCCACTAGGTCATAGGTCATAGGTGGATTCAGCCTTCTCTGAGAACCGAGAAGACTCTGGAGTCTTTTGAAGCAGGTAAGGAGATCAGAGGAGAAGATGGTGGCAAAGCGGGAACTGAGACTCTTGAAACGTGTGTATCCCAGGCAGAGCAGCCGCTGAAAGGGGAGATGGAGAGAGAGTGTCAGAAGCAGCACTGGGTGTTTTCCTGGGGTGTCTCCACAGTGCCCCATCATTTCTGAATCACCAGGCTCGCTGGCACAGGGGTCTGCAGCCCAACCTCACAGAATGACCCCCTCTCTGCAGGCGGGTATCACCCTGACAGCCCCCTCCCAGGACAGAAAACCTGTAGACAGCTGGCTGCTGGGTGTCAGGCCACCCGCCCGTTTCTCTTCCTTTCCTTCCAGCCTTTCCTCTCCCAACCAGCCCCCTCCCCACCCGGTCCCCCTTCTATTTTTCCTGGCTAAAACCAGCCACAGATACCACCACACCCGGAAAGAGATAAATAAATAAAAGAAAAACAACCTCAACTGTGAAAAGCAGTCCAAATCTGAATTTTTTCCGGCCTGAGTTAATTACACTTTAAATTGGCATGTTTACTGATCGGGGAATTTCAAGTTAACGGAGACAGCCCCCCCTCCCCAACTGTTTGTACAGTAAAACTCAGCAGGCTGGCGGGCTCCCCCAGGCCTTGGCAGGCCCCGCCGCTCCCCTGCCAACGAGAGAGCATAACAGAAACATCTATTTTTGAGTGTTAGAGAAAACGAAGATCTCACAGATGGCGGGAAGCAGCATTCTGGATGGTTTCCTGCACCCAGGCTCTGTGCACCTTCTCAGCAGCCTCTTGCCCCAGGAAAGACCAGGGCCTTTGGCCTCTAGGGACCCTGCAAGCTAGCTCCCTTGCACAGGGGCCTGTCTGCCTATCCCATCGTCGAGGGCCAAGCCTGATCAAGGCTCCCCACGCTGTAGCACTGTCCAGTTGGCTCTGACCCCTTCTCCTTGGAGCAAGGCTGTGTGGGGTGTGGAGGGGGCTCTGAGCAGGAATCAGGAGTCCCTGATTCATTCATTCACTCAACGCACACCAATGGAGTGAGGAGCTACACCAAATAAAGTGGTGGCCTGATCTCTGCCTTCTCAAGACCGACCCTAATAATGGGCCTGGGTCTCCCCTAGACCCCAGGTACCTTGGAAAAATCCCATCCCTGCTCTAGGCCCAAATAGAGGCAACCAGTGGACCTTCTGATGGATGCAAACCCAAGGAATGCCTCCCGGGGCAGGCCAGACCCCCAGCTCACAGCCACATCTCTCCTGGCAGAAGCAGCCTGATGTGGCCACCCCCACCCCAGGCCTTGGTTCATGGTGGGGATCAACCAACCGCAGGCTCTGCCGTGGGATGTCCACACCCTCAGGACCTGCCGGGTGCCCTGTCCAGTGCTGCCCACAGAGGGGAGACAAGGCCAACAAGCATCACTGAGCATTTTCTCTGGACTCAGTCCTGTGCTAGGTACAGGGATGCCATTGTGCACAAGTCAGAAACAGCCCCGGCCCCAGCAAAGCCTGCAGTCTGGGTAGGGAGATACTTGCTGATCTAAGAATCAGAGCAATGGATATCTGACTGCAAATTGAGACTCTGTGCCTGTGAAGGATGAATCAGGGAAGGCTTCCTGGAGGAGGTGGCCTCCCAGAGCTCAGCTTGTCCTTCCTTGAGGTCCTTTCCATTCCCAGTCCTCCACCGGTCACTCACTTGGCCCAGGGCCTAGGGCCTTTGGGCAGGCAGTGCAGCTGCACAGGCAGTTGCTGTACCTGCTCCCCTGCACGCCGCTGGGATAATGGGAAAATGATGAATGAGGCCCCATCACACCCTGCTTCCTGGCCCTCAAGCCCATTCCCATCCATGACAAATGGTCCCTCTACCTCCACAGGGTCTTTTCAGCAGCCTCGGCTGGGAAGCCTTGGCAGCACTTGGTGGAGATTTATGCGCATCTTCTCCGGATTCTTCTTTGTTTTTCTGCTTCTTTATTCCCTCAAAATATGCTTTTATTTATTCATTCCACAAACGTTCTCTGACTGCCTCCTGTGTGCTTCCTCCTGGTGATAGACAGATCGGGTTCAGTACACCCTCCTGTGTTGAATACCTGCTTTGCACTGGTGTCTATGGTCAGACTTCATCCAAGGAGACAGGCATGAACTAAGCACCTACTCTAAGCCAGCACTGCCGAGCCAAGGGCCCTGGCTTCTAAAAGCTCGGCCACATGGTGGCTAAAACCCCAGCCCCTTGGGTGTTGAGGTCCTGGCTTGGTGATTTTGCAGCCCTTCTTGGTCTGGGTCGCCTCCATTTTTACAAAGAAGGAAGCCGCTCGTTCATCAGAGGTGGGTCTTGACCCCAGAGTCTCAACCCCAAAGTTGGGGAGACAGTGCTCAGAACAAAAGCCACAGCAATGCACCCTCCCCTCTGTGGACCTCAGTTTTCTTACCTGTCCAAGGGTGTGAGCAGAGAGGCAGGACAAGAAGGGAGCAGCCCTGACATTTGGGGGTTCTCTGAATCCTTGAGGACCCCTGACAACCGTGAGCTCCGTGGGTCTCCAGGACTGCACCAGCCAACGTGTCTGTGCAGAGTGGTGGTACACAGACAAGGGTGGGGGTGGTGAGGGGAGCACCTGCTCCCGCCCAGGAGAGATCAACCAGTTGGTCTCAGTGCACCTGCCACCTTCACTAGGTCTTGTTCACTCCATGCAACCGAGGCAGTGAATATGGCCCTCAACTGCCATCAAGCAGAGTGAAAAACACAGGTCAACATAGGTCTTTGGTATTTGGATGCCCATCATGCTTTGAGTCTTCTGACCAAGCAAGCAGCCCTCTCCCCAGGCCAGACATGCACCAAAGCATCTCACTTCATGGGTGATGGCACCATGTTGGAGAGACGGCGGGTGGGTACAGAGAAAAAACCATGAACATTCTGGCAAGCTAAGTCTGGGGGAAAGTGAGCCTACCTCATCATATAATACCAAGAAAAGAGGCCCATTTGATGAGCAATCTGTCTTCCAGGACACAGGGGCTATTCCTAAAGCCCTTGCAAGCAGGGTGAGTAAGAGCACACAGCCTGGAGCCAGACCCTGCCCCACCTCCAGCTGGGTGACCATGGTTGAGTCACTCAACCTCTCTGTGCTCCATTTCCTCAACTGTGGAACAGAAACTGTCTCCTCACAGCAGCTGATGGGGCCCAGGACCAAGGCAAGAGCCCCTTCAGGACAGCTGTTACTTCTCTTATCTCCTGCTGAAAATAACAAGGAAATGGGCACGGAGGTCCAGGTTGTTCAATTTCCCAACCACGTCCAGGAGACATAGTGGGGATAAACCGGGCCCTTGCACTGGAGAAGGGAGCACACCTCATGAACTTGGGCCGGCAGCAGGGTTTACACACCGCCCTGGAGATGGGACAAGTCACAGAGCCTCTGGCTGAAGGGTCCATGGAGACTTTAATCCTGGCCACCTGGGGGGCACACGTTCTCATTTGGCTTATCTGATGAGAAAGGCCCTTTGTTTATTTTTTCTTCTCCGCAAACAATAGATAATCAATCATTTTTGCTTTTAATGAAATTCTGCATCAAGTGGCACAGGGTCACTGTGTTTGGGTTAGAAATGGGGGGGGACATGCACGCTGCCGCATGCCGGGCTGACGCTGGACTCACCCCTAATTCTCAAGTGGCGGGTGATGCACCCAGCACTCTTCCTGAGTGGTGGCCTGGGAGACTCGGGGGGGGCGGCGTGCCTGTTAATGCCGTGGTGTGCATTATGGGGGGATGGTTATATTGAAGCTATTAAATAAGGCTAATGTCACTCTCCCCCTCACACGCACATTTAATATATTCCAAAGATGTGTAGATGCATTAACAGCAATTTTCATCTCCAAATGTTCCCATTTAGTCAGCCCCATGCATAAAATATGAGCCCTAACACCACGCTCCAGCCCGCTGCAGATGGAGTTCCCCAGAGCATCTGGCTCTCAGCGCTGGGGCGTTTGCTGGAGGGGCGGGGGCGCGATCAGTTGGCATCTGCAGGAGAACACAGGGCCTGTCACTTCCTCTAGGGCTTTGGTGCCCCCACCCCCTGAAAAGTGGAAGACAGAACCCAGACCCAGCTGACTTGTGCCTCCTGCAGCAAATCTCAGCCTCATCCTGGAAGAGCAGAAAAAGCTGGAAAACCAAACAGCTTTGAACAAATGGGAAGAATTTCTAAAAATCGATTAACATATTCATGTACTCCATCACCACATCTTATTGACTGCCTGCTTTGTGCCCAGCACCTGCCTAGGAATTCATCTGATCCGGTCCCTGCCTTTGGGGACTCCATTAGTCAATCAACAAACACTCACTGTTCTGCTACTGAACACAGCAGAGGATGAGAGAGAGAGAGAGAGAAATTTCTGCCAATGAGAAATCTCACCATCTAGGGCACAGAGAAAGTAGACATTAACATTAGGCAATCTCAAAGAACTGTAAGCTAGGAAGAAAATAGTAACCGGGCAACTGGTAGAATGTGATGGGGAAGAGGCAAGGGGAGCTGCTTTTATAGGGTTATCAGGGATGACCTTGCTGAACAAGAGACATTCCATCTCCTTGGGAATTGTGAACCCCTGGGAAAGGAAAATGCAAAGGATGTGGGTCTCTAAGGAAGGAAGGGCCGGAACCTGGACAGGAGGCAGCCGAGGGCAGAGCAGGGCCACTCAGGACTCAGCTCTGGAAGGAGGGGTGTGTGCAAGGCCAGAAAGAAGGATGAAAACACACGGGGGATAGGCTGTGGCTCCAAAAGAAGAGGGGGGCTGCCACTCTGGGGGCCCGGGGAGTCCTCAGATCATTTTGGCACAAAGCCCGAGGGAAGGGGCCCGCAGAGGCGCCCTGGGCAGTGAAGTTAAACAGTTGGACTCTGCACTTGAAAATGCTCTCCCTGGCAGAGGGAGGGGGCACTGGAGGGAGACCCAAGTGGCCAGAGGAGCCTAGCCTGTGGGGCGGCCTCTCCAGCAGGGCTGTGGCCCAGGGGCTGGGGAAGAGGGGTGCTGAGGGAGAGTGGGAGCAGCCAGCCCAGAGGGACGGTGCCAGGGATCCCCACTCCCATGCTAGGCACGGAGAGAAGCGGTCCTGAGGAGGAGGACAAGGGGGAGGGCAGGCACAGAGCTGCAACTTCCAAGGCAGCGATGTCTCAACCAGGGGATGATGGGAGCCCAGCTCAAGAAGATCTCCCGAGCCCAGGAGCTCACTGATCAACAATGAGTGATAAAGGACAGCCTTAGCTCATTCTTTGGGGTCACTCCTGAGGTGCTCTTTGCCTTCACCCCGGACCCAGGGCATGGGCAGCATGTTCTGGAGTCACTAAGTCTCCAGGTCAGCTGCAAACAGGCCTCTGGTCATCTTTCTGTAGTCTGGGCAGGCCAGGGATGCAAATATGACATAAGCATCAGGTAGCTGAAGGCCAGCCCAGCCTGGGGGACATGCCAACCGGAGGCAAGGGCATGGTGGGTGCTCCCGCTGACACTGGAATTGGGGATGCCGTTCCGTCACACTTCCAAAGCCCTCCAGAACAGAGTGGAGCTGGAAAATTAACAGGCCAAGTGACACAGGTCCTACACAAAGTCCATAGGGTCAACCAGTGCAGAGACAGCTGCTGCCTGGAGTCGGCAGCAAAGAGGAAGGGATTCGATATCGGAAAGAGGTTGACTGTATAATATTCATCATATAGAAAGTGAACACCTCACAGGCAACCTATTTCAGGTACCACTGAGCAGCGCTGACTCCAGGGAGGAGGCTTCTTCCTCAGTGACGGGCTCTGCCACCCGCCACCCGCCTCCAGGGTGGAGGCCAGCACAGGGCCGCAGGTGGAAGTCAAGCGCGTGCTCGGCCACCAGCCATGCCTCTGGGGGCCCACAGGGCGCGCAACCAGCCCTCTCCGACATCAGCAGGTGCAGGAATCATGCAGGTGGGATCTGATACTGAAGAGAGGCCGCTCGTGTCTTGTGTGTAATGCAACACAGGCCACCTCTCCTCAGGCACCACAAGGAGCAGCACACGCACACGGCCACTCAAGGCACCCGCTCCCACCCAGGGTCTCACAGCACTGGGATGAGCAGAAGGCAGCCCGGGCGCAGGGAATGCATGCAGCCGCCCCCAACATCCTGGCAAGGGGCGGGTGGTCTTCCAGCAGGATGCCTTCCAGCGGGACTAGCTCCCCCGTGTCCTTTACCTCGATGACACTGGCCATGAAAAACAGACTGAGCCCTGTCACCATTGCTCATCAGCTTCCTGACCGCCCCCCACCACAGTGCACAACCCTAGCATCTTCCCCAAAGTCCACATGGCCCCCCGAAAGCTCTCCCAAAATGATTCGATGGCGGGGGTCAGGGGAAAGGATGACAAATGTCACGCCAGCCCATGCATTCACGTACCCTGGAAAGTCCCGCCTCAGGCATGGCGCCCGCACACCACCGGGCGGTAGCGGTACTGAAAACAGGCCATCTGTGTTATATTCGTCATTAATAAAAGCGAACTCATCACAGACAACCTCTTCTCAGGTACCCAGAGTGCCATCGGCTCAAGAACGTGGCTGCTGTGTCCCGTGGTGCCAGCGTTGCCCCCGGGAAGCAGTCCTGAGGATGGATGGGACATCAAAGGTGAGAAGACACAGAGACAGCAAAGAGACCCCCGCCCAGCCCACCCTCGGTGACCAGGCCCCACTGAGGCAGTGACTCCAAAGCACCTGTCCTGCTCCCACCCTCAAAAGGGTTTCATCTCCAACGGGTCCTCCAAGGTGAGATTTGATACTGAGAAAAGATCAACCATGTATTATTCGAAGTCAATAAAGCGAATATAACACGGTCGATCTCCCTTCAAGTACCAGGAAAGGCGCTGAGCTGAAGCGCGATCGGCTCCCCGGCCCGCAGGCCCCACAGGCTGCAGCGGATACGGACGGCTAGTGGACCAGGTGAAGTACATTAGAAACAATTACTTTCCAACTGGTCGACCATCCATCCCCGTACCCCAGAATGGTGCTGATGCTGGCGTCCTTCCCCGAGGTGCCCCAGCCTCCAAGACGGCCTCCCTGGTGGAATTTGATACCGAAAAGGGGTTCACCGAGCAACATTCGTCGTCCAGATGCAAAGTTGCTCGGGTAACCTCTCCCCGAGTACCATGGAGAGGCTCAGATGCTTGGACTAAGGTGGATGCTTGCAGGCGGCTGTGCTTGCAGAAGACCCTCCCCCAAGGGCAGCACAAGGTCTGGGCATTCAGAGACCAGAGCCTCACACTCTCCAAGGACGTTCCCAATCACCAAGTCCAACGATTCCAACCCCTTCCAGAATGAATCTAGAGACTCTTCCTAGAAGTTGAGTGCAAGACCCAGGTAGGATCTTATACTGAAAAGACAGCAACCTTCCTTGGACACCTTGCTAAAGATGAAGATGAAACCCTGCTTGCACCCGCTTTTCATTCCCAGACCCTGAGAGGGGGTGACCCTATAGGGACCCCTGCACAAGCACAGAGCCTCCCTCCCAGCAGAGGATGCCTTTGGCAGGAGCTCAACGGGGCACAACGCTGACCCCAGACTTGCGGTCTCACCAGCACCATCTCCAGCCCACAGAGGCATCACCCCAGGATCCCTCAAAGGGTGACTTCACAGTTATCAACAGCTGGCTGACCATCTGATTAGCCTCATAAAGCAAGTGAGACATTCAAAATAAGGGACTGGGGGCATAAATGCAGCAGAAGAAAGCAGGTGAGTCACAGATGTCTTCTCTTCACAAGGGTCAGGGCAGCCCCGACCTCAGAACCCAACCTTCCCCAGACTCAGAGAACACCCAGAAGGTGCCTCCTGGAGCGGGCAGCCAGCAAGCATCGGGCCAGACGATGGATGCCACAAGCAGAGTCCGGATTCTGTGCCCACCACCCATTCTGTAAACTTTGGAGTGGGACCGACAGCAGAATCCTTTCCCTGACGTTGGCACGAGCTCAGAGAGCCCTCTGCGCCTTGCTACAAGTGGAGCAAGAGGCCAGCCATGCGAGGCCTGCTGTAAAGAAAGAAAAGATGTCACAGACGACTTCCCTTCAGGAGCCATGGGCACTGACCTGCATCAGAGCCTCCTTCCCGGGGCAGGCATCACCTCCCAAGGTGGTCCCGGAACGCACTGGAGTCGGCAGGAGTGGAACAGATGACATGCACCATGGGTACAATCGGGCCTGTCCCATGGGTGGCCCTCAGGCACCTACCCTGGAGAGGGCTCTGGCTGCAGGCTGCCTCCTGAGGGTGCTGTTGCTTCTGGAAATTCTTCAGGTAGGGTTTGATCTGAAAAGGAAGCCATGTACAATGCTGGTCGCCAACAAAGCAGGCCAGCAAACAATGAGCTCTTTCCACAGCCCCGGCAAGGTTTTTGACCTTGGAAACATCAACTCCAGAATGACTTTCAGCCTCCATGACCAAATGACATTCGGCACCAATGAAGGGCATGTCCTTGGGGCCAGCATGGAACCGTGTAAGGTATCAACAGCAGTCTGAGGAAGGACTGAACCCCAGAATGTTCCTGGATTCCTGTGTGTTCAGCAATAGCCTTGGAAGTGTGAAAGGAAAGTTATCTCGGGCCCCTAAAATCACTAAGGAAAACTCAAGCTGGAAGTTGCTAAGGATAAACCTGCTTCTCATTCCATTCAAAGTCATCCCTCTGCTCGCTGAGATAGATGCGTATCTGATTTGCCTCCTTTGGAAAGGCTCATCAGAAACGCAAAAGAATGTAATCGTTTGTGGATCACCTGGCTGTGACCTGGAAGCTCCCTCCTTCCTGCCTTCGCTTCAAGTTGTCCCACCTTTGCAGACCAAACCAACGTACTTCTTACATATACTGAATGATGTCTCATGTCTCCCTAAAATGTATAAAGCCAAGTCCTCTGCCTTGACCACAGGACTTCCTGAGGCTGTGTTACGGTGTATCCTCAACCTTGGCAAAATAAACTTTCTAAATTAACTGAGAGCTGTCTCAGATTTTCTGGGTTCACAGAAGCAACCGTCCTGAAAGACCAGACCCCACTGATGGTAGAACTTCTGCTTTCCTCCAGAGTCAGCGTCTCACCCAGAACCCTCCGTGGGGATGGAGGGAGACCAGGTGATGCCTGTCACTTACATAGTGAATGCTCTGGGGACAACATGCACCCAGATCCCCGGGAGGACGCCTTACCAGTGTATCTCGCCTGAAGTCAGCACACCTTTCTGGGAAGCTCTCGGGAAGGTTTGGGGCAGCAAGAAAAGATCAACTGCATAAAGGGAGAGACTGTATCCCGTTTTTTGACCCTAGGTTCCTACTGACCCCACCAGCTCCACTGTAAACATGCACAAATGTAACCATCTTCACAAGAATTGTACCAACACTGATTTTCATAGAAACGTGTTTTTCAGAGCCAGTGCCACTATACTAATCCAATTCCCTGTTTAGCTTTCCTGACTGCGCTGTTGAGCTGTTTTCATTCCTTTTATTTCCCTTGTTATTTTCCCCAAATCATTTTCATTAGGATCAATTCTTTTCCATTTAAAAATCTGAATGAAGATTTGGTTCCTCAATGTGTTTTTGTCTACATCAAATATTCCTGTTAATCGCCGCCGCCACTGTGAATTTCCCTCCACGGCTGCCACGTCGGCAGCTTTCTATTTCCCCAGGTCAAATGTCACAGCCGAAATGTTGTCAAGAAAATTGGATTCTTCTGCCAATTTGTAGTCAACTGAACACATTTAGCGCTGTGCCGTTTCAGCTGTTTTTAGTTTTATTTTGTGTTGATTATTTTTATCACTATTATTTAGTACAAACGGGATGAGATACTGATAGCCTCTATTTGTTTCATAACCCAGGAGAAAATTGGGAACAATGTTTGGTTGGGGGATAGAAAGAGAAAACTAGAGACAAGGAAAAGCACAGTGCTTGTGAGCGAGACGGGGGTCTGGGGCTGCAGCCTCGTCACAGACACTGTCAAGTGTGAGCTCTTTGTTTATCCGCAAGGTCAAATATCTTCCGAAAAACAATGGTGCAGTCAAAATGTCTTTGGGATCAACACAGCCAAAATGGTGATGTAAAGAGAGAGGGTCCAGGGTAAGAGCTAAAGCCGACACGACACCAACGCCATCCTCCCCGGGCCGCGGGCCCCGCCCCCATCATGAATGAAGCTTGTGTTCTCTGATCGACATCTGTTCTCATCCACCGCACAGGACCGCAGAGAGCAGACCACCCACGTCTACCCCGTCCATTCTTGCTCACGGGAAGGGTGTAGATGCCCCTGAGCTTGCCACTGGGTCCCGGAAGCCATCCCAAGCAGGATTTGATACTCAAACAAAAGTTGCCTTTGTGTGATTCAACATAAATAAAGCGAATTCACCAAGGGCAACCTCTGCTCAAGGGTCAAACGTCAGCACGGGCAAGAACACACCGAGATGCCTCTTCACCAAAGGCGGCACTGCCTGCGGGACCTCCCTGCTGACTCCAGCTGCAGGCTCGCTGCCTCGCTGGCTCGCTCTCTCCCCTCTTGCTCTCTCTCTCTCTCTTTCTCTACCTCCGAGGAGCCCCCCAGGCAGTGGTCAGAACACGGTTGGTCATGGACCAGCTTCTGTAGCCCTGGAGCAGGCAGTGTGGGTGAGGCCATGTACACACACATCGCAGGTCAGCCCGAGCTAGGGTCAGCCCCTGGTCTCCTACCCTAGAGGGGCTGGAACACCAAGGTCCAGCTCCAGAGCCAGTATCTCCTCTGGAAGTCCCTGAAGCGGGATTTCACACAGAGAAGGGGGCTGCAAATGAACCATGAGACCGTAGTCAGTCCAGCCTACAGGGGTTTGAGGGAGGACCCGACCTGAAGGCTGGCGACTCCTCTTCCAGCGCAGCATCCTCAGAGGGTGGGTGGGGCTGCGTCACAGGGACAGCATAGGCTCAGGTGACTGTCCTCCATGCACTCCATTCCAAGAGGCCTCTAAGAGAGTTCAACCAAGAAAACAGGTCACGCTGCCTATTCATTCATTCAGCATCACACCTACTGTGCACATCTGGGGACACAGTGCCAGGCAAAACAGACAAGGACTCTGCCCTCAGGGAGCTTCCATTCTAGCGGCGAGAGGACAATGAGTGCAGATGACATAACATTCATATAACGACCATCCTCAGAAACAATGCTTATCCTACAGCCATGTGCCAGATGCTGTCTAGACGCTTCACAAAGAGCACGTTTCCACTCCCCTGTTAACCCTGCTTTACAGAGGAAGAGACTGAGGCCCAGAGAGCTGACAGGTGAAGGGATTTTCCAAGGGCACAGAGCTGGCAACATAAGGTAGTAATAAATGCTATTAACAATTCTCGTCTTGCAGTAGGAATAACCAAGTCGTGCCATGGAAACCTGTCTTTAAACAACATTAATTCTCACTGCCGAGGAAACCCCCTCCGCCCCTTGCTTCCCAGAGGTCACCCAGAAGATAAGGTATTTGAGGGGGTAATGTGGATGTCTTCCATTCAGCCAGGAGTTCCTTTCCCTAAAGTGTGCCGCACAGCCAAGATGATTTCACACCTAAAAAGGTTGACTAAATGTGGTTTATTCACTAACGAGTCTTCAAGGATGCGACTAGAAGACCACCATGTCAACTAAAACATCAGCATCATTTTGGGGAATTCCTCCTAATGATGGCCGGGACATGGGCCAAGTGATGTAAGTCACACAGAGAGCACCTGTCACGCGGAGGTGATCCACTTCCTTACCCTGCGCAGGTGCCGGCTGGGCTTCCCCCTTGTGACGTTTCCCAAGAAGAATTGAGTACCAAAAGGAGATTGGCCATGTAATACTCATCATAAATAAAATGAACACACCATGGACAACCTCCATTCGAGTACCTGACTTGGGTGCTCGCTTCCAGCGCGTCCCAGCAGCAGGCCTGAGGACGGACGGGATACCGAGAGTCAGGAAGGTGGCAACACACCACCCACGAAATAAGCTCTGCGGTCCGGGCCGCACTCCGTCCCTTACTTGCAATTAGCACCTCTTGCAGGAAGCCATTCAGGGAGGGAAGTGCCACAGCAGAGAGGTCTGCAGAGCACCATCTGTGATACATGAAGAGAGGACAGCAGGGAAGACAGCAAGACGGCGTCTTGTCAAACACGCAGTGAGCCGATGAGGGAACTGCTACCTCTTTCGAGGAAACCGCCATGGTGAGCAAGCAGGACGCCTGCAGGTGCACGACCCACCAAGAAGAGTGTGCACACTGTCACCCTCACTGTGCGTTCAGGCATTCAGACACCAGTTCTAGTTCCTAAACTCGGCACCACCCGAGGGTGCTTTAAGGCTAGATTTAATGCTTTCAAAAGGGTCCACTATGTAGGATTGGTCAAAAAATAAATTGAATTTATCATGGAAGACCTCTCCACCAGTACCACAGAGTAGCTCTGATAGGAAAAGCCCCACTTCTTCCCCAAAGCTGGCACCATCTCTAGAAACCTCCCCAACGATGGGGCACACACAGGGTTAGGGCCGGGGCACACTGCTGGGTCGGCTATGGTCAACGGTCCCTTTGCTTACCCTGGAGAGGAGCTGACACCAAGGTCCCACCCTGAAGTGAGACTCCGCTCCAGGAAGCCCTCCAAGGCGGGATTTGGTACTGAAAAATAGGTCAACCGTGTATGATTCGTCACAAATAAAGCGAAGGCAACACGGATAACCTATCTTCAAGTACCACATGCTAGCACAGACCCAGTGTCAGTGCCTGTTCTCCAAAGTTGGCCTCCTCCAGGAAGTCCCCCTAGGAGACAGTGAACATTGAGGGTTAGCACACGGACAGCAAGAGGGTTGAGAAGAAAGCACACGCCCCGTATTCAACCATCCCATCCTGGACCCTGCAGCCATCCAGACCTCAATGCCTTTGCCAAGGTGGGTGCATGTCTAAGGAGCACTGCCAGGGAACCTGATGGTGGAGAGGCCAAGTGCACAGAAACTCAGCATTTGGATCAGAGCAGGGCACATTCCCTCATCTCACATTAGCATCAAGGCTGACAGTAACGATCCTTTCCTTACACAGGCCTTGTGTCCAGGAACCCTCCAAAGCTGAGTCCATGACAAAGAGACTGACTTTACAATACTGATCATAAAGAAACAAACAGCATTGAATGCAAACTTTATTAGACCATGGCATGGCACTGACCTCAGAATCATGGCCTCATCCCCAAAGGTGAGCATAATTTCCAGGAAGTCTTCCTAAGGATAGATTGCATGTTTGGGGTTAATGGTACATCATATACGGTTTTTCAAAATCTTCCATTGTTAACAGAAAATTCACATACCTGGCCAGTGGCGCTGACTCCCACGACCATCTCAGAAGTGGCATTGCCATAAGGCATCCTGCCAGGGTGGAAGGTGACACTGAGGAGGGGGCATCTGGGTAGGATTGTTTTAAATAGACAAATGCACAGTGCAAATGACAACAGACTGATGTGCAGACAGATGGCAGCAAGGGGCCAGATGACAGACTTTCTTCTCCTCCAGTACACAATGAAATGAACAAAACAGATTATTTCACCAAAGAAAAAACCAACACCTGGAGTAGAAAAGTGCTCATAAAATGAATAAATCCTTGAAACAAAAGAACAATTAAATCTACTCATCAAGAAGGCATACTATGATTCAGAAAAACTAATGAATAAAAACAGTGACTGAGTCATAACCCGGTAAAGTCATCAATATTCAAGACTAAAGAAAGAATCAGGAAATCTAAGCAGGAAAAAAAAAGTTCACTCATCCAAGGGGAAAGCAGCTGTCCACAGGCTTGTCCACAGCAGTGGTTTAACACCAGAAAGCAATGGAGGCAAGTTTACAAAGTTCAGAGGGAAGAAACTGGGAGCCAAGAATGTCATACCAAGTTCACCCATCATTCAGCTCAAAGGCTCCATCCCAGCAACAAGCACTGATAGGGAACCCTCTCCTCCACAAATACTGAGAAGTGTTGGATAAAATGCAACCGCAGCCAAAATATCAATTCCCAAGTAAACATACAGCTGAAAGGCAAAACCCTCAGGTGTTAACGAAAAGAATTAGTTCAGAGCAACATGTTTGCAACCTGCCACTAAGGGATCTAAGGGATGCTGTGTTGGCTAGAGGCTCCAAGGGTCTATAGTCAAGTTCAAGTACAAGCAGGATGAAAAGACATGACCGTGCATCCAGGAGAAGTTGATCTAGGAAGGGAAAGGGGAACCAGAAAATTTTATAATGGCCAGGGATAAGAGAATTTGTCATTTTTAGGGAGTGGATAGATGAGGTCTCCTGTGAGATACCAAAGGTTCAGGACAAAGATATGGTGAGGACTTATGCCAGCCATATGTCTGGGAATCCTTAAGCCAACAAAATGAGCTGAAAAACTGGTACCAACTGGTAAATTCCTTGGGGTGCCAGGCAGAACCAAATGCAAACTCATGTGCATAGGGATTGAAACAAAACAGAAACATCTAAGTGCTCAACTGATAATAACCTCACAACACAAAGCTACAAAACCATGAAGAAAAGCACCATCATGAGAGTCAACAGATTCAACAAAGAAAGGGGCTTGTATCCCTAAAGCTGAAAGAAATTATACAATAAATATCTTTAAAGTGACTAAAGAAATTTTAAAAACTTGAAATCATAAAGGCCAAATAGAACAGAATGAAAAGAGAAATGGACAGATGAGAAAAGGTATAAGAGCAATGGTCAGACATTCTCAGAGATGAAATACCTCACAGAACATAGTACCTCAAAGTCGTTCCAACAAGGTTTGTGAAGATCACTAGATAAAATAGTCCAGGTAAGTGAGGGCTACATGGAGAAACCACATTAAGACAGCTAGTGAAAGCCTCAATGCAAAAAACGGTGGACAATAGCTATAAATTTCTGAGAAAAAACAAGCAGGCTGAGACTTTTATACCTAGTTAAGCTGTCCCTTGTGCATAAAGAGATACATACTCTCAAATGCACAGGAACTCAAGGGTAGTGTCTATGAGTATTCTCACAGAAACAATAAGATCAATTCCATTGAGAGATAAATTAAAGTTAAAAACTAAAGAATGGAGAAACCTCAGTTAAAAAAAAACAAACCTTGTGGTCAGAAATGAATTCATTTAAATATAGAACTATGACAAAACACCTGCAAGAATTATAGTTCTAGAACAAATTGCAGATATTTATAATGTAAAATTAGAGTGTATAACTGAGAAAAAGCAGGAGATAGTAAGCAAAGGAAGAATAAGAGTGCTGACTTCTTTATCTTTCTGAACTAGGAGTGAAATTGAAATAGTTAAAAACCATAACAATCCTAACCACTTAATTTTTACACTCTAATTTTTCTTAATTTTACAGGGATCTTTTAGGAGTTGCTACCTGTGGTGGTAAAGCAAGAAACATTTATCAGTCATTTCAATCTCCTTTAGCTTGTTTTTTATGATAAATTCAAGTAAAATTATAGTTAGCATTTTTAATAAAATGATTAGGTACAGTGTGATCTCATATTTTCTCTGCGTCTGTCTTGTTTTTCTATTTGCATGTATGCTCAGACAGGTGTATGAAATTTCTAAAGCCCTTAATGGTTATTTCTGGGTGCCAGAGAATTGGGCAATTTTCCTTCTTTTTCATTTAGATTTTTCCACATCGCTTGAATTTTATTAAGCATGTGTCATTTTCATAAATATGGTAATAAGGTAGAATAATTATCCTTTTTGAAAAGAAAAACAAGAAATTGAAAATGCAACTGTCTTCTGTTCTTAAATTTGCTGTGGCCTCCAGATCAACAGATGTGGTGAATCACCCTTCCAGTGAGTCCCCAAAAATGCTGAAATCAATGCCCCTTCCCTGAATTTGTCAACATGTCTAAGAAGTCCTTCCTCCATGATAAGATTTAATAGTGAAAGAGAAGAGAACTATACATTGTTTTTCTTAAAAAAAAAAAAAAACCACAAAACCACAGAAGCATCATGGGCACCACCACTTCCTCAGTCACAGAGGAGTCTTGAGCACAGATCACATGCTTCTTCCCCAGGAATGCACTGGCTGAGGATTAGGAGTGCTAGCAGCGCCTACCCATTGGTTCCAGGGCCACACACATGTTCAGTTGCACTGGTGTGGAACCAACATGAGTATGGTGTCCCCTACATCGGCATCAGGTCCAAGAAGACACCTGGTGAGATCTGATACCGAAAAGAGGTCGACCGTGTATTGGGCATCATTAAATAATGCGAACTCACCACGGACAACCTCCCTCCGAGTACCATGAGGTGGCACTGCTCGCAGCATTCCTGCATCTTCTGCACAGCCTGGGCAGCTTGGGAGTGGCCTCTGAGGGTGGATGGGACCCTGAGGATGAGTGGACCAGGTGGCTCAAACCCATGCTCTCCGGCCAACCCCAGGTTCACCAAGCCAGGATTAGTGTGCACAGAAATACCACTTCCTGTGCTCAGCTGGCCATGCAGGCAACATTTAATAATGCAAGGATGTCAGTGGCACATGAGTCATTAAAAATGAAGCAAACCACACAGAAATGTGTGTGCAAAAGCAGGCTAAGCACTGCCTCCTTGGTAAACCTGGGATTCCCTTAAAGGAATTCTCTGGAGGGTGTAAGGCTGCTGCGGGTTAGTAAACCAGGGGTCACACAGAGTCCTGTTTCTGTTTTCTTCTGTATCCCGAGGGCTGACTAATAAAAGATGCTTCTAGATGCCCAAGATTCAACTCCAAGGTTGAATTTGATAGGAACAAAAAAAGAAGTCAGCCATGTGTATTTCAATCTTAACTTTTAAAAAATTAGGGCAACCCAACAACCTCTCTTGATTTTCCTAAAGTTGGTAGTGCCCCAGGAAGTTGTTTGAGGGTCAGCTTGGACTCTAAAGTTAGTAGGTCAGTCACATGCATCCTCAGCAAAATGCTTGCCATGGGTTCAGCCATCCAGAAACCTACCTTGGAAGCAGCACTGGCTCAGGAAGCCCTCTGAGGCAGAATTTGACACTAAAAGAGAGGAGAGCCGTGTATGACTCGCTTTGATGAATCGAATTCATCACGGCCAGCCTCTCTCCAAGTACCACACATGAACACTGGTGAGAAATCCATTGCCTCTCTGGCAGAGGTGGCCGCCCTTCTCGGGAGTCCTGTTAGGAATGGGTGGGATAGCGTTGGGTAGTGGGCCGAGCCGAGTGACATACACCCACATTAAGTGCATGCTCACCCGAGGCGCACTTACCTTAAGGGAGTGCTGAGGGCACTGCCTCCTCCCCAGCAGCAAGGATGCAGTTCGTCCTCCAGGACAAGACAGGGAGCTTTTGCGTTGCTCACTAGTCCCTGACAGAAGAATCATGGCCGCTTCCCAAAGCCGCACTATCTCCATGGAGACTCCTAGGGAGAGACAGGATGCTGGGTATTAGAGGACGATGGGACAGACCTAACAAACGCAGCACATGCTCTGGGAAGAAGGATTCAGTCACACACCCAGGAGAAAAGCTGGCCCACATCAGGTCCCTCAACAGAAGACAACATGGCGTCCCACATCGGAAGTCAACACTTCAAGGAGGCTGTCACAGTGGTGAAGGGGCTACCAAGGCTGACTCATTGCATTTTAAGTAAACATACACCCCCAAGAGCACGTGTCATCCCGGTCCACCAAGCAGTCACAGCAAGTCCATGGCCACTTCCCCAGAGTTGGTGGGAGCTCTAGAAAGTCTTCCTGGAGTGGGAGTGATGCTGAGGGTTGGTGACTAGGTGGCCCACAGGGTGAACACAGTGCATGCCCCTCTGGTCAACCAGTCACACACCCTGGACGGTGCTGACACCAACATCTCTTCTGGAAGTCGGCCTGGGGCCCAGGGAGCCTCTCTTCAAAGTCTTGTGAGGTGACGCTGGTGACAGAACCACAGCTGATTCCCCAGAGTTGGCGAGACCCATGGGAAGGCCTCCTATAGGTGCATGGGATGCTCGGATTATTGGGCCAGGTGACTTACAGCTAGGTCAGCGCATTGTCCATGGCCTGCCATCCATTCTTGGCTTTTCCATATGGTTGACACAAAGACTATCTTTCCTGAAGCTGCCATTGTGTCCAGGAAGTCCTTAGAGGTAGCATTTGGTACTGAAAAAAGTGTTGTCCGTGAATGATTCGTCATAAGTAAAGCGAATCCACCACGAACAACTTCTCTTCAAGTACCACAGAAAAGCAGAGACAAGACAGACAAGGAGTCCCCTTCCACTTCTCCAAGGGGAGTGGCTGCCAACCGCCATCCTGTGGACAGAGTGGACACCGAGCATTAGTGAGGCAGCTGACAGGTGTCCTAGAACACCCTGGAGTTTGGGCAACCCTTCACTCACCTCCCTTGGAGTGGTGCTGGCACAGTTCCCCTTCCCTGGAGTTGAAATTGTGGTCCTGAATCCGCATGCGCAAGGTTTAGAAATAAGAAGAGGGAGGCCACTTGTCACAGGCCAGGAGCACTCCGCAGTGTGTAGACTCCAGGGTTTCTGAACAGGGCCTTGGACTTCTCAACAGAGCACGCTGACTCATCCGTCAAGCACATCAAGGTGCCAGCCAAGCTCCCGCAGGGCCCACTGAACTAGGGAGGTCCAGAGGGAGCCCCCTTTTGCGACTGCAGGTGCCCCTAGAGAAACTGCCCAGCTCAGGCACGCCAGCCCCCTGGTGGGTTCCCCATCACTGCCCTGGGTAGATTCTCTATCAGTGCCCTTGTGGTGAGAGTGATCTTTCCAACAGAGACCACGCATCCCCCCTGCTCACACCCCTTCCAAATCCCCCATCTCACTCAAAATAAAACCTGGAGTCCCGCCTCTCCCAGCTCAGACCCAGCGACTCCCAGCAGCTCGGTTCAATCCCACTGGCCTTCTTGCATTTTCCTAAAGATGCCAGGGGGCTTTCCATGGGCCCTTCCCTCCTCCTGAAATGCTCCTACCCCAGACTTTCCTCTGGTCCACCCCACTCCATTCCCACCCACATCCTCAGAGAGAGCTTTCCAGACCCCTGTATTTAACACAAAGGTCCACCTGCTTTTACCTCTTTCTGTCACTGTAACTCGCTTTCCCTTTCTCCATAAAACCTAGCAGTGGACAAAATTACACTTCCTAATTCACGTGTTCTCCTCTGTCTCTTCCACCAGAATGTAAAGTCCACATGAGCAAGAACTTGATTTCATTCGCTGCTCTATGCTAAGGTCCAGAACCACCTAGAATAGAGTGTGCACTCCATCACTATTTATGGAATGACCAAGTCATTCCTTGTTATTTGATCAACTCATGAACCATGTAGTTATGCTAAAAACAAAAAGAGAGAACTTTATCAAAACAAAATCATGGTGGCCAAAGTCACCAACCTTCTCAACAGCCATTACGGCCATGGGCCGGACACAGCTCTGGCAGGAGAGTGAGCTCAGGGAGACGCCTCAGAAAGAAAGCTCAGACTGCTCAACTAACTCTCCACAAACTCCAACAGATGTGGATGCCAAGTCTCCCCAGAGGGCGATGCTGCTTCCAGAAACCCTTCCCTGGCAAGATTTGACACTCAAAAATTCTGCCCTGGAACAAAAGCAATAATGATGACCAATTACCTATCAGTCAGTCCGGCTGATGACAATAGCACTAGTGAGCCAGCATGTCTCCAGGGATTCATCTTACCAAGGGTGAGGGTCACTTGGAGCAGGTGACAGACGTCTTGTGTGAATGGGCTTCTCACTGGTCAACTT
This sequence comes from Pongo abelii, assembly GCF_028885655.2. NCBI lineage: Eukaryota > Metazoa > Chordata > Mammalia > Primates > Hominidae > Pongo > Pongo abelii. Next base: position 105,484,766 of record NC_072000.2, on the reverse strand, counting down.
CCCCCAAAAATGTAGTGCAGACACCAAAGCCCCTTCCAGAAAAATCACAGCCTTGGAAGCAACCATCTTCCTCAGAGATTCGATTCTGGTCATGGCTGTGGCACATGAAGAAGCTCGTGCACTGCGATGGCCCGTTCACATACATACCTTGGGTGGGAGGTGAAGCCAAGACCTCCTGCCTGAAGGCGGGACACTGTCCGGGAAGCCTTCCAAAGCAGTATTTGATACTGAAAAACTGGATGTCCCTGTATGATTCGTCACAAATTAAGCGAACACAGCAGGGATAACCACTCTTCAAGTACCGAAGGCTGACGGTGACGGCCCACGTCTTCACCAGTCTGCCTTCCTTCCAGCTAGTCCGCCTGAGGATGAATTGGGGATGGAGGGTTAGGAGAGTTGAGGGGTGCACAATGTCAATTAAGCCCTTGCTTTCCAGCCAACCATGCATTCTTGCCCCTGGAGAGGGACAAAGGGCAACAGCTCCTTCCAGAAAGCTTCCCCGGCAAGATCCATACTCAAAAAAGGCACCAACTCTCCCCGAGGAGACTCGGCATAAAGAAAGCAAACCCGGCAAAGAGAAGGCCCTTTCAAGTGCCAGATAACAGCATGGCCTAGGAAACTACCACCTCTTCTTCCAAGCTGATGTGGCCTCCAGAAGTCACTGGATAGGTAGGGACTGTGGATCAATTGACATACACCATTTATAAAATGTACGTTCTCTGATCAACCATCCATTCCCCTATCATGGACAGCACCCTACCTCCAGGTCAGGGTCCTGCCGAGGGACCTCTCCGGGGAGTTTGTCCTGAAAAACAGCAGTCCAATATGATGAGCCACAAACCCAGGCGAGGCCCCACGGTCAGCCTCAACCCTGCTCTGCCCCCGAGGCCTCCAGAGCCTGGAGGCCTCAGCAAGTGAGTCTTACTCCAATGAAGACACAGGCTCTGCCATGGGTCATCCTTACAAGTATTTCACGAGGTGCTGACACCAATGCCTCCTTTAATAATTCCTTGGAATTATATCCAGGAAAGAGGTGATGCTGAGTTGCATTTGTAGCAGAGAAAGCATTGCAGAGTGAACCTGCCACTGACGAGACCTCCCCAGGTGTGTCAGAGGAGTCCCCCTGCCTCCTCTTGTAGGTAGCCTGGATGCTGAGGGTCAAGGACAGAGAAAGTCTGTGACCTGGCTTGACAATCTGCCCTGTGGCCTCTGGCCCTGCAGCACCTCCTGGACTGTGGCCTAGTGCTGATGGCCAGAACCTTTCCCTGGAGTTGTCCTCCCTTCTGGGGGACTCTCATGGGCAGGCTGCATGGATAACGAGAATTAATGAGCCATTTAATAGGTATCATCAATTCAGCCCCCTCTCTGACTGGGACACGGAGTGGGGCTGAGCACTTAAACGGTCTTGCCCAGAAGTCCCCCAAGGACGGGTTGCTTGGGCCAGGGAACACTGGGCATCATCAGCAGACCCTCCCCCAGGTACCTGGTGATGGTGCTGACATAGACCTCCTCTCTGGCAGCGGGACACCTCCACATATTCTCCCACTGTGCAGGAATGAGGCCAACTGTGTGGTCTTTGTCATGAAAAATGCAAGAGTGCTCTGGTGGTTCCTCACCAAGCCCCACGCCGCGACACGAGCACATCGGGTCCCCCGGCCAGAGCCTATATCACTTTTAGGGCTTCTCCTGAGGTGGAATGAATTCTCTGGGTTAGCGGTGCAGGGAACACATTCGTCAACAAAGTTCATATCCCTGCGTCACCTCTGTGCACATACCTCAGGCGAAGCTGACAGTTTTCTTACTGTGAAGCCAGCACCCGCAGGCACCCATAAAGAACTGACTCCACACAGGGACCCCAGCGCACTGGCCACCTCAGATAGGACAAAACCACCGAGGCAGAGAGCAGTGGGGCTTTGCAGCCACTCCAGGATGCTGCCCCACACAGGGACCACATCCTGAAGGGGGCGGGGCTCGGTGCCACTGCCCTCCACTGTATTAGTCCATTTTCTGGCTGCTGATAAAGACATACCCAAGACTGGGCAATTTGCAAAAGAAAGAGGTTTAATTGGACTTACAGTTCCACGTGGCTGGGTAAGCCTCACAATCATGGTGGAAGGCAAGGAGAAATAAGTCAGGTCTTATGTGGATGGCAGCAGGCAAACAGAGACCTTGTGCAGGGAAACTCCACCTTATAAAACCATCAGCTCTCATGACACCCGTTCACTATCACGACAACAGCACGGGAAAGACCCACTCCCATGATTCAATTACCTCCCACCAGGACCCTCCCACAGCACAAAGGAATTTAAAATGAGATTTGGGTGGAGACACAGCCAAACCATATCATCCACCAAACTGGGGATCAAGGACAGCCTCCCTTCTCCATAATCAGGGGACATGCTGGAGTCCATGTTCTCCTCTCAAACCAGGTGCTGTGTGCAGGAAGCCCTCCGAGGCAGCATCACAGAGCCGAAGAGTCATTAGCTGCATGGTCTCCATCAGGAGCGAGTGAAGGGAACCTGGCACTGTGCCAGTGTCTTTGAGTGCCAAGCAGTGGACCAGGAGACCCCACCAGGTTGGCTGGCAGAGGGAAGCTGACCTGAGGAGGAAGTGGCACTGGGCCAGTGACCTGGGTGAGGAGTGGGAACAGAGCCCAAGTCAGTCTGCCCTTCACACACCCAGAGAGGTGCTGGACTTCATCCAGGGAGCCACCCTGAGAGGAAAACAGGCTGTCCTCAAAGGAGTCCACATGGAGGAAGTAACCTCTCCTCAAGTGTCCCAGTGGAGTGGTAAACCTTCTCCTTGCCCCCAGGGAGCCACCCTGAAAAGCACTGGGTCCAGAGGGTCTGTCCCAGGAAGGGACCTAGCCCTGTGGCTAAGCCGCAGGCCCAGCCACTGCGGGAAGGCACAGGTTGGCATTCAAAGAGGAGGGAACCTCACATAACTCACAAAAACACATTGCATTCACAGCAAACACAGCAAAGCAACCCAGGGCTCTTCCCCCCACCAGCCTCACTTCCAGGAAGCTTCCCTCACACAGCACGGAGCCGGGGCAGGGGCTCTCAGCTCACACAAGGCACACACTCTCACGTCTCCTGTGGGGGCGGCCCTCCGAGGCAGAGTCTGATATTCAAAAAGAGGTTAACCATGTATTATTCATGATGAATGAAGCGAACATAACACGGATAACCTCTCCTCAAATATCCTTGAATAGTTCTGAAACGAAAACCATGGCCTCTTCCCCACCGTTGTCTTTGCCTCCAGAAGATTCTTCTCGGGATGAGCTGAATCCCAGGGTTGGAGCAGGGAGGTGTTCACATCCTGCAAAGAAAGCACACATACTGGCATCGACCTTCCATTCTCGTACCTCAGTCTTAGGGCCCAGGCAGCCCTGGCACCAAAGTCGAAACCCTGACATTGGAACCATGCTCAGAAAGACTTCTAAGGCAGGTTCCATTAAAAATATATGAAAGCTTCCTCCACGGATTCCTGAAAGATGGGATTTAATGATGAGAACCAGCAGAATGCATGTCAGAGATAAGCAAAGCCATCATGAAGAATTCTGCTTCCGATAAAATGGGGTGTCACTGATCCCTGAAGACAGGGTCCCTACCGCAGAGATGGTCTCAGTTCCTGGAATTTCCTCCCAAGGACTGCTTGGAAATGGAGGGTCACAGAACTCCAGGGCCCAGGACATCAATAACGAATAAGCGTGCCGTTGACCCGCACCCGACAATCTTGCAGCAGCTTGACACCGGCGGCCCCTCCCTGAAGCAGGTCTTGTATCTGGGAAGCCCTTTGAGGCATGATTTGAATTTAAAGAAAAGTAATCTCGTGATATTTATGCATGTGAAGGTGAACCCTTGTTCACAAACCAAAGCATGGCACATTGATTCTGGGCTGTTCTCCCATGACGGACGGTATATGGCATGTGGGGAGACAGGGGACACACATCACAGGGAAAGCACCTGGTCTCCAGCCCCAAACCACTGCGAGTGTTGTCCACAGACCGGCGGTATTAGCATCACTTGAGAACTTGCTAAAAATGCAGAATCTTGGTCCCTGAATCAGAATCTGCTTTTTAACAAGATCCCTAGGTGATGAAAATCTTAGGAGCATTTTTAAAGTCTGAGAAACACTACTCTAGCCAACAATTCATATGCACACAAACACACACACACACACACACACACACACACACACACACCCCCCAGAGGTGCTGTCGACCACAATGTCTTATTCCATGAGAGTCTGTCTAAGATGGGGTGGTTCCCAAGGAAGGCATGAAGCCATGCCACGTCCACCAAGAATAATCCAAATACCCAACAGGCAGCTGCTTAAGAGTTGCCAAAAAGTAGTAATAGTAACAGGAAATGTACGGAGTTTTTACTAATGTTTGCATTCCCTACAGGAAGTGTTTCATGCTCAGAATGAAGGCTAAAGATAGGGGAGGCTGGACCCAGGTGCCCTGGTCCACCATCTATCTAGAGAGATGCTTGACCCTGGCATCTCTCCAGGGAATTCCTCGTGGCTAAGATTTAATAACAAGAAGAGAAAGAGAGATGAAATAATTGTGAACATCTTCCAATAAAACGATATGGCACCAAGCCCCTAAATGGCATCTCCACCCCAAAGCTAGCATTTGTCCAAGGAAATCACACTGGTGGCTTGCATTCTGAGATCACTGGATTCATTATTATAAATCATCAACACAGTCACACTCCATGGTGGGGCAGGCACCGATGTCCCCTCACTGAAGTCAGCACTGTGCTTTCAAAAACTTCGGAAGCAAATTTGGATACTAAAACAATGGTTGTCCGATATTAATCATCATAAATATAGAGACCATACTACGGACAGCCATTCTTTAAGCACCAAAGAACTGTGCCATCAAGAAGAGCTGGGCATCTTCTCCAAAGTGGTGTCTCTTCCAGAAAGTTCTTCTCAGGTAGTCCAAACAATCAGGATTAGCAGGTCAGCTTCACACACTGAGAGTCAAGCCCATGCCTGGGGGTCAGTCACACTCTTGGGTAGGGGAAGGGGGTCTGGCCCCAATGATCTCTCCCTAAGGTTTGCTTGATGTTCAAGAAGAGCCTCCAAGAAGCAGGATTTGATAAGTCGCTTGAATGCTGCGTCACCCACAACACACACCCATGGCCAATGCAAATCCCTGGCAGCACCAAGGAGTCCCGGTGGCCCCCTGCCAAGCATGGCCCCGCCTCCAGGGTTCTGAGGTTAGGGCGCAAGTGTCCCCACCACAAACCAACTGCATGCGCCCTCATCCCCACCCAGGCGTGAGTCCCTGGGAAGGGCTGATGCGTGCATCCCTTTACAGAACTTGTCATGGCGTCCAGGAAGTCTGCCGAGGCAAGATTTGATACTCAAAAAGAAATTGTCCTTGTATGATTCATCATAAATAAAGCGAACACACCAAGGATAATTTCTCCTCAAGTATGAAACAGCAGCACGGACAGGAACACCACCACCTCCAGGTCTTTGGCTCAAGGTTAGATGGTGACTGCTACGTGGCAAACCCAGTCACACAGGCGCTCGTGCACACACACCACGCACACACAGGCGTGCACAACGCATGCCCCATGTTTGACCTCTCTTTAAGCACCGGGGAAGCAAGATGCCATAGACTCCTCACTCAGCTTGGCATCCTCGCTCAAGACTTCTTCAAAGCACGGATAGTGGCTGAGGTCAAGAACCCAGGGACTGTCTCTCTTAAGTGGAGCAAATGTTCTCGGCACCCCTGCTGACCCCCACTGCATGTGGCATTCTGTTTCGAAAGCCGTCGTGAGAATGGCTTAGCTGCCAAGCATCAAGAGCATCACTAGCCCCCATTGTAAACATCGTGTATGCTCCGGGCTTCATAGTCCATTCCATACCCAATGAAGGACTTGACTTCCACGTCTTGACACTGTTCCAAAAACCCACAGAGAGATTTTAGTCATAAGACCACCATCACCACCACCAGTGATAGTTTCACAGCACACAAGGGTCCTGGCTACCACCTACGAAGCGCTGACCACCGGGCTCTGCTCTGAGCCGTGTACAAGTCTTAACTCATTCAGCCCCAGCAGCCCCACGAAGTAGATGCCAATGTGATTCCCCTTTGACATGTGAGACAATGGGCACAGCACGATGAGATCCTTGCCCAAGGTTGGACGGTTAGTAAATGTCAGAGGTGGGATCCAAACACAGGAAATCGAGCTCCAGAGTCTGCGCTCTTGATACTGAAAAAGTGGATGACCCTGTACGATTCGACATGAGCAAAACGAACAGGACAGGGATAACCACTCTCCAAGTACCAAAGGTTAGCACGGAAAAGAAAGCCACTGCCTTGGGTGGACTTGGTACGTCTTCAAGGCACGGTCCTGGGGATGAATTAGATGCTGAGGGTTAGTGGACCGGGTCACATACCCCAAGCAGAACATGCACACTCACGTACCGAGTAACAGCAGGGACCACAAAGCCATTACCCCACACGAGCGCCACCCCAGCCATCAGCCCAGGCTGATGACTGCCTGCTCAGGAAGCAGGGACCCAGACCACACACATCGTGCATGCTTTTGGCCCCGCCCACACTGCACCAGGAGAGGGGATGTCCCAGAGGCCACTGCCTTCCCTAAAGTCGCCCAGGTGCTCGTGAAGTCCTCTCTGTGAAGTGGGGACCCCTGAACGATGTCCCACACACAACGGATACACACGGTCATGCACACACATACCGCATCCCTTGCTGAGTGTGGACTGGGTCCAAGACAAGGTTTGATACTCACAGAGAGCTTGCCCTTGTATATTCCATGTCAATAAACCGAATATACAAAGGGCAACCTCGCTTTAAGTACCAAACAATAGCACTGGGCGGGTTCCTCACTATCATTCACGGGGCCGGCCTCCTCTCCCGGGGTTCATCCTGGGGGGGGGAGGGGGTGGGAGATGCGGGATCAGCAGACCAGGTGGCAAACACCACCTGCCAGCTGTGTGCCCATAGGTCAGCTCTCCATCCCAAAGGGGCCGGGAAGGGGCAGATGCCAGTGCCCCTTCACCAGAATCAGCCTCATTTCCAGGCATCACTCCAGATTAGGACTTTTTCCTGAAAAGGAGATCTACCCCACGGGCCTTCCTGGGCACACACAGAGCTCAGCTTCTCACTTTCTATAGGAACTCCCTGGGGTGGGACCACCATCTCCTTCCCAGTGTGGGCACCTCTCCAGGAAGTTTTCCTAAGGATGCACTCAGCACCGAGGTCCCAGGCACTGGATGAATTTACACCTTAGACAAAGCAAAGGCCCTGTGGTCACCATTCCTTCATCCATCTCACAGAGCCATTGACACCAGTGTCATTCTCCATGCCAGCCCTCGCCCCACCCCTGCCAGAGGCTGGCATCGTGTCCATGAAGCCGTGCTAAGAAAGAGCACATGGTCAACACTAGTAAACCCCACGTACCCCCAAGTAACTGAGGAAGCAGACCCACAGCCCATTCCCCACAGTGGTCTCTCCTTCAAGAAGGGGAGAGGAGCGGGAGCCGCCTGGTCCAGGTGGCAGGTTGTGTGACTCATTACCCAGGCATGGTGCTCACCTCTCTTCAGCTGGACGTTCGCTTTCCTTGGGCTGAGGATGCTGCGAATGCCCTTCCTGAAGCTGGCTTCGGGTCCAGATGACCCCCATGGCAGTCGGGGTGTAAAAAGCCGGCAGTCACACGGCCCGAGGAGTGTCTCCACAAACACAGAACAAGAGTCCCATTCTCAGGCGGCCATCCTAGGTGTGAGCAGAAAGCCGGCAGTCAGAGGCGGGGCACAGACATCGAGGCAGAAGCAGGCGCCCTCTGACCTCCCACATGCATGCACCTGGTGAGGGGCTGACAGCTCCCACGGCTCATCCCCAGCGCTGCCTTCATGGGCAATCACAAATGACAAATAGAAGCAAACCATTCTTACAGATTCAGCCTGGGGACTGCGAGCTGGATCATGAACACCCAAGCATCAAAAAAAAAAAAAAGCGCTGATGAGCACACCTCAGCCCCTTCCCCAAGGTCAATACCACCTCCAGGAAGCCCTTCTGGGGCTGGCCTACCAGACTCGAAAACAGCATAGACAGAGCCAGTGCTCCGTGGTCCACCATCACTCCTGTCTGTGTTCCCCTTGAAATGATCCAACATCCAGGTCCCCCTTCTAAGGCTGATGCTGGGAACAGGAAGCCTTCTGGGTATGACTTGGTACCAAGAAGAGGCAGATCGATGTGTGATTTATCCTTAAAAAAGCAAACTACCATTAAACTTGGTGCACACAAAAAGGTCCCTCCTCTCCCACTGCTTCCAGGGAGTCCACAGGAAGAACCAGCATAGAGGTCAAAGGCAGAACCCAGGGGCAGCGTCACAGCCAAGCTCACGTTCCCGGACAGGGAAGCCAGGCCATACCTGAGAGGGGCTGACATCCGAGGCTTTGTCCTGGAGACAAGCAGGATATGAGTGTCTTCCCCGACAGAGTTTGATACGCAAATAAGAGTCTCCCCCTGTATATTCGCCATTAATCAAGTGAACATACAAAGGGTATCCTCTCTTTAAGTACCAAAGAGTGGCTCAAAGAGCAGGTGAGGACCATGCCGGGTCTTCGCTGGAGTGGACATCTCCTCCTGCGAGGCCTGAGACCAAGGGGGAGGGGCCCGGTGACAAGCCTCATCTGGCTGACCCTGGAGCTGCACCTGCACCTTGCACGTTGTGGCCTGGCCCTGAAAGGTGGCACATCCAGGACTCCCTGCAGGCAAGACTGGCTTCTAAACAAGGGAACAGGTAGGCATGACTATCAATGCACTCAACAGGCATGGGTGAACCTGCTTCGAATACCCACAAGCTACATGGACAATGGAACCATCACCTTTCTCCAAAGGGGCATGGGGTGTGAGGGCTCAGCCCGAGAAGACATGGAGTTATCAGAGAAGAAGGCATCTGCAGGCATTCTCAGAGCTGCAGAGTGCTGAGACACTGGCCCTCCTCTGAGGCTGGCTGTCCTAGAGATGACCGGATCCAAGAATGTGTCACCTGTACCTGCCTCGAAACAAACAAAAAGAGGGCCCCAGCGTCAGACTCTAGCGACAAACAAGTCCTGAAGACCAGACACACCTTCCCAAGGCACACTCAGGTGCAATCACTGGACAATGTGTTCCAAGGACTGGCCATTGGAGTCCAGCGACAGTCCCAGAGGGCACAGGCAGGCTCAGGGAGCTCCACCAGTAACTTGCCTTAGAACAACCTGACATCCATGTGCTTCCCTCAAGGCTGACTCTCTCTCAAGGACGGAGACCACCAGGGAGTAGCAGGTCAGGGGAGTAGCAGGTGAATAGCAGCATCGGCTCTGCGCTCCACCATCCACCACCCATTCGTGTGTCCAGAGAGATGCGAGGTTAGTGCTGGAAGCAGGAAGCCCTCTGGGTATGACTTGGTATGGAGAAGAGGCAGATCCATGTGATTTATCCTTAAAAAAAGCAAACCACCATTAAACTCGGTGCACACAAAAAGGACCCTCCTCTCCCACTGCCTCCAGGGAGTCCACAGGAAGAACCAGCACAGACGGCGAAGGCAGAACCCAAGGGCTAGGATCACAGCCAAGCTCACGTTCCCAGACAGGGGAGCCAAGCCGTACCTGAGAGGGGCTGACATCTGAGGCTTTGTCCTGGAGACAGCAGGGTCTGAGCGTCTTCCTCGACAGAGTTTGATACGCAAATAAGAGTCTCCCCCTGTATATTCGCCATTAATCAAGTGAACATACAAAGGGTATCCTCTCTTCAAGTACCAAAGAGTAGCTCAAAGAGCAGGTGAGGACCATGCCGGGTCTTCGCCGGAGTGGACATCTCCCGCGAGTCCTGAGACCAAGGGGGAGGGGCCCGGTGACAAGCCTCATCTGGCTGACCCTGGAGCTGGGGCCTGCCATACAGTTGACTTTACTTCCCAGCATCTCTTCAAGACAGGATTGGTTACCAAAAGACCGGCAATCCTGTACCATTTGAAATAATGTAAATGTAAAATGGCTGAAATCCCTTTAGGGCCTGCAAAAACACCCTGGGAGAAGAACCTCTGCCTCTGCCCAAAGCCACTGCCTCCAGGAAGCCCTCCTGGTGAACACTGGCTAAGGGAGGTTAGAAGATGCAGTAACATGCATCATTAAAGAAAAAAGAGAAACAGAAATCCAACACACTCCGTTTGCAAATCACAAAGCAGCACTATGACAAGTGTCCCTTCTCCTGAATTTGGCATTGTATTCAGAAAGCCATCTGAGCAGTTAGTTGTTACTCAAAAGTATTCATCTAGGGCAAGAATTGTCAAAGGAAAATGAGATTCTCATGGGCCAACTCTCTCTGAATAAACAGATACTAACATCAGGAATCCAAAGGTCTTTCCATTGGCAAGAATCACTAAAGGACACCAATGGACTAAGAGAGCAGTGGGGCTTAGAGGTCCCAGCAGCAAGTCCTGTAGCCACACTGGGTGCTCTGGGGCCTCCTTCCTGTGGACTGGCCTTCCCTCAAGTGGACAGTGAGGTCCAAAAGTCACTCCAAGGATGGGCTAGGTATGGAGAGTGGGTAGACCAGATGACCTACATCTACATTAGACATTGACTTTGCTGCAGGGCGGGCATTCTTTCATGTATCTGGGAGATGCACTGACCACGAGACCTCTTCCCAGAGGCTGGCATCATGCTGGACAGACCTGCCAGAGTAGCAGCCCATGGATGCTTTGTGATGAGTAGGGCCCATCAAGGGAGGCCCTTTGTCCTTTCTTTTTTTTTTTTAACCTATTTTGTTGAGACAGGGGTCTCTGTCAGCCAGGCTGAAGTGCAGTGGCACGATCTTGGCTCACTGCAACCTCCCAACTCCTGGGCTCAAGTGATCCCCCAGCCTCAGCCTCCTAAGTACTGGGACCACAGGCGCACACCATGACGCCCAGCTAATTTTTGTACTTTTTGCAGAGACGGGGTTTTGCCAAGTTGCCCACACTGGTTTCGAACTCCTGGGCTTAAGCCATCCACCGTTTCAGCCTCCCAAAGGGCTGGGATTACAAGCGTGAGCCACCGTGCCCGGCCAAGGGAGGCCCTTTTTTCTAGGCAGAACGGGTGCTCTGAAAAGAAAACCCTATATCATCTCCAAAGCCAGCATCTCTTCCAGAAAGTTCTTGGAAGGACGCATGAGATGAGGAGGGTCAGAGAACCAGGTCACAAACAGCAAGACAGAGGCACATGCCCTGTGGTCAACCATCCACACCCCAGGGCTATCCTGGCCATCTAACAGGTTGCTGGAGTCAGCTTTGTTCCCAAGAAGGCTTCCCAGGCAGGATTTGCTCCCCAGAGAGAGTCTGCCCTTGTATAATCATTGCAAGTAAAGCAAATGCATGAAGGATTACCTCTCTTCAAGTAGCAAATGATGGCAGTGACAGGAAGGCCATTTTCTCTGTGACTAAGTTGCCACCAGCTCCAGGAGCAAGCAAGACACAGATGGGATCTGCATGGTGAGAGCAGCACACCGAGGTGTGAAGTGCAGGCCCTTGGGTGAATTACACATCTATTCCTTCCATAGCCCCTGAAGCAGTGCCCCTTCCTGAAATTGACAGCCCACTCAGGTATTCTCTAAGGTACAACTAGTCACAGTAAAAGAGGTTCATTCCAGAAAATGCATTGCAATCATGGTAAACACACAGAGAACAAACTTCATTCAAGGTCAATGAGGCAATACTGAGAACACAGCCTTGTAACAACACATTATGTATGCACCAAGGGCAGTGAGCAAACAGCAGAGAAGCTGACGGCGTATTTCACACAAAGTACAATTCTGTGTCTGTCCGTCCTGTACCCGGGAGGGGTACAGATAACATCTCTTCTTCCATGGCGACTTCACGTCCTCCGAGGTTTTCAAAGCAGCATTTGATACTGAAAACGTGGATTTTCCTCTATGATTAATCATAAATAATGTACTCATAGAAGGAGAATCTACCTTTTAAATACCAAAGAAGGATTCCATCCAGGAAAGCGTGCACCTGTGCTTGAGTCATCAGAAAAGAAAGTCACATGAGGCAGACGAGCTTCCAGGGAAGAACTGGCACCAGGAGACCCACAATTTAATCTTCACCAAGTTGGCGTCTCAAGATGGTTCTCGGGCATACCCCATTCATTCAGATACGACGTGCGGCCTGCCATCTTTGCACCTACTCAGGCCCTACGGTCTCTTCCAGAAACATTTCCAAAGCAGCATTTGATACTGAAAACATGGATTTTCCTCTATGATTAACCAGGAATCACGTAAACATAGAAGGAATATCCACGTTTTAAATACCAAAGAAGGACTGGGCTCTGGAAGAGACAAATCTGAAAGCAGTTCATGGAAAATGGAAGCAAGACAGCAAAGCAACCGTTTTCAGTTCCATGGCATGGCCGTGACAACACACCACAGCCTGTGCACCAAGCTGGCTCCTCAGCGAAAGGGGGCTTCTAAAGGTGATGGTCAGCAGACATATGGCACGAACTCAGCACATGTTCTGCGGCCCACCATCTTTCCACTTACCCTGGAGGGCTCAGCCCCACCTCACGTCCCTGATGGTAGCTTCAGTCCAGCCATGATCCCAAGGCAGCATTTGATACTGAAAACGTGGATTTTCCTCTATGATTAACCATCAAACACGTAACCATAGAAGGAAAATCTACCTTTTAAATACCAAAGAAGGTTTCATCCCGGAAAGCACGAACCTAAGTACAATCCATCAAACACAAAAGTAACATAGCACAGAGGAGAGCATTCGGCCTCATGGAGAAAATGACGACAGAGCCCAGCCGCTCGGCCGAGCGGGCAGCTCGTGAGAGGGGTCTCCTCAAGGCGGGTGGGTGGTCCGCAGACATATGGCACGAATCCAGCACATGTTCTGAGGTCCACCGACTTTCCACTTACCCTGGAGGGGGGGGGGGGGGGGCTTTATTTTCTCTTCCCTGATGGTGGGTTCAGTCCAGGAATGTTTCCAAGCAGCATTTGATACTGAAAACGTGGAATTTCCTCTATGTTTAACCATAAATAACATAAACATAGAAGGAATATCCACCTTTTAAATACCAAAGAAGGATTGAGTCCTGGAAAGCATGAACCTAAGCACAATCTATCAAGATTAAAGACAGCACAGGACAGGTGTAGTCGGCAGGGGCCTCCTGGGCTAGCGGCAGTGACGTGGGCCCTGCGGAGGACGCGTGTCCCAGGACAGAGCTTGCTAACAAGAGCTTAGGTTCTGGGATTCACCTTCCATCACTCTCTGCGTGGGGGAGAGAGCTAACCTTCCTCTCAGAAATGTTCAGAAATGTTTCAAAAGCAG